>NC_035448.2:88686752-89286752 GCF_002127325.2 Helianthus annuus
CGACAATAACCAAGACATTCAGCGTCTTGCTCATCACCTCACGGATCAAGCAGTGGAACAGAACAGGCTGCCTAGTTGTATCAGCGCTATTACTACCGCTATTACTTCTGCTACTCCCGCTACTACTAGTGACAACAAGCGGAAATGGGATGGGTATTCCAGCAGGGGTCCCGCTACCGTTCAGTCTCAAGCACAGCAGCAGCGCAAGAATAGTAATCACCAGAGCCGAGTCAGCCAACTTCTGGTGATTTGGGGCAGGGTGGATATCGGGGAATTTACCCAATGTGTAACCAATGCAACAGACACCACGGTGGTTAGTGCAACGAGGGACGTTGCCGGAGGTGTCTCAAGATGGGCCATGAAGCTAAGGATTCAGGAGCCCACGGCCTGCAAATCAGAATCTCCAGCAGCAACAGCAAGCAGAAATCCTATGCAAGAAAAAGATTGTTCGT
Organism: Helianthus annuus; assembly: GCF_002127325.2. Lineage (NCBI taxonomy): Eukaryota > Viridiplantae > Streptophyta > Magnoliopsida > Asterales > Asteraceae > Helianthus > Helianthus annuus. Next base: position 88,687,205 of record NC_035448.2, read on the forward strand.
ATTCTCCGTTCTGGTCAAGAACCTCTCGAAGTTCAAGGCGACAAGAGTGGTGCTGTGGTTAGCATCACCTCTTTCTTGAAGGCTCAGAAATGTTTGCGGAAGGGTCACACCGCAATTTTGGCTCTCGTTACTGACGCATCAACGAAAGAAAAGAAGTTGGAAGACCATCCAGTTGTACGCGACTTTCCTCAGGTGTTTCCTAAAGATTTACCTGGTCTACCGCCTCTTCGTCAGGTCGAATTTCAAATCGAGCTCGCTCCAGGAGCAGCACCCATAGCTCGAGCACCGTATCGTTTAGCTCCAACCAAATTGGAAGAACTGTCAAAGCAGCTACAAGAGCTCTGGGAAAGGGGATTTATTCGTCCAAACTCTTCGCCTTGGCGAGCTCCAGTGTTATTCGTGAAAAAGAAGGACGGTACCTTCAGGATGTGCATAGACTACCGCGAACTCAACAAGGTCACAGTGAAGAACCGTTATCCTCTCCCACGCATCGACGATTTATTCGACCAGTTGCAAGGGTCGAGTTACTATTCCAAGATTGATCTAAGGTCAGGTTACCATCAGCTGAGAGTCCGAGATGAGGACGTCTCTAAAACTGCATTCAGAACTCGCTACGGCCATTACGAGTTTCTGGTCATGCCATTCGGGCTTACGAACGCGCCTGCAGTCTTCATGGATCTTATGAAGAGGGTGTGCAAACCTTATCTTGACAAGTTCGTCATTGTCTTCATCGACGACATTCTGATCTACTCCAAGAGTCAGGAGGAACACGAGCAGCACTTACGTCTTATCTTGGAACTTCTTCGAAAGGAGCAACTGTACGCAAAGTTTTCAAAATGCGACTTCTGGCTTCGTGAAGTCCACTTCTTAGGCCATGTGGTGAACAGGGATGGGATCCATGTCGATCCATCCAAGGTAGATTCGATCAGGAACTGGCCTGCACCGCATACACCAACAGAAATACGCCAATTCTTGGGTTTGGCGGGATACTACAGGCGGTTTATCAAAGACTTCTCCAAGATCGCGCAGCCGCTTACTATGCTGACACAGAAAGGTGTCGTTTACAGATGGGGTAATACGCAGGAAACTGCTTTTCAGTACCTGAAGGATAGACTATGCAGCGCACCTATCCTCTCACTGCCCGAGGGCATGGATGACTTCGTGGTTTATTGTGACGCATCGATACAGGGGCTTGGTTGTGTATTGATGCAGCGGGATAAAGTTATTGCCTACGCCTCTCGTCAACTCAAGGTTCATGAACGGAACTACACGACGCACGATTTAGAGCTGGGAGCTGTTGTTTTCGCGCTTAAGATATGGCGACACTACCTGTACGGTACCAAGTGCACGATTTACACCGATCACAGGAGTCTCGAGCATATTTTTAAGCAGAAGGAATTGAACATGCGTCAACGACGATGGGTCGAGCTGCTTAACGATTACGAATGCGCTATCAAGTACCATCCAGGCAAAGCCAATGTTGTGGCTGACGCCCTTAGTCGGAAAGACACCTTACCGAAGCGCGTGCGAGCGCTACAACTTACTATTCAGTCCAGTCTTCCTGCACAGATACGAACTGCTCAGATGGAAGCATTGAAATCCGAAAACGTCAAAGCTGAAGCTTTATGCGGCTCAAGGCAACGAATGGAACAAAAGGAAGACGGTGCATACTATGTAACGGGGCGAATTTGGGTCCCACTTTATGGCGGTTTACGAGAGCTTGTGATGGACGAAGCACACAAGTCTCGCTACTCGGTACATCCAGGGTCGGATAAAATGTACCACGATCTCAAAACTACATATTGGTGGCCTGGTATGAAGGCTCACATCGCTACTTACGTCGGCAAGTGCTTGACCTGTGCAAGAGTCAAGGTTGAATATCAGAAACCAGCGGGTCTACTGCAACAACCCAGGATACCACAGTGGAAATGGGAAGAAATTTCCATGGATTTTGTTACTGGCCTGCCTAGATCCCAGCGTGGGAATGATACTATATGGGTGATCGTGGATCGACTCACCAAGTCTGCACACTTCCTGGCTATAAAGGAAACGGATAAGTTCTCCACTCTTGCAGACATCTATCTTAAGGAAGTTGTTTCGAGGCACGGGGTGCCCATCTCCATCATTTCGGATCGGGATGCACGATTCACGACAGAGCTATGGCAAGTGATGCATAAATCTTTCGGCTCACGATTAGGCATGAGCACAGCGTATCACCCTCAGACGGATGGGCAGTCTGAGCGAACGATCCAAACTCTTGAAGACATGCTTCGGGCATGTGTTATCGATTTCGGCAACGGCTGGGAAAAGCATCTCCCGTTAGTGGAGTTTTCGTATAATAACAGTTATCACACCAGCATACAAGCCGCTCCATTCGAGGCATTGTACGGACGTAAATGTCGGTCACCTCTCTGTTGGACAGAGGTGGGGGATAGTCAGATTACGGGTCCAGAGATTGTAGTAGACGCCACAGAAAAGATTGCACAGATACGACAACGCATGGCGGCAGCACGCGACCGTCAGAAAGCCTACGCGGATAAGCGTAAGAAGCCATTGGAATTTCAGGTCGGGGACCGGGTTTTTCTTAAAGTCTCACCCTGGAAGTGTGTGGTTCGATTTGGTAAACGAGGCAAACTCAATCCACGGTATGTTGGACCGTTTGAAATCACAGAAAGAATAGGCCCAGTAGCCTACAGATTGAACCTACCAGCTGAACTCGGTGCAGTTCACAATGTCTTTCACGTGTCGAATCTGAAGAAGTGCCTATCAGATGAGACCCTTATCGTTCCTTTTAAGGAACTCACTATCGACGAGCGGTTGCAGTTCGTCGAGGAACCAGTTGAAATCACGGACCGGGATGTTAAGGTCCTCAAAAGCAAGAGAATCCCTCTTGTTCGAGTTCGTTGGAACTCCCGACGTGGCCTAGAGTACACCTGGGAACGCGAAGACCAAATGAAAGAAAAGTACCCCCAGTTATTCGAGAACCGTGCAACCACTACTGAGGCTGAAGCTACTACTGCGGAATTTCGGGACGAAATTCCAAATCAACGGGGGGATGATGTGACACCCCAGGAAAACCAGTGAACAATACAGCTTACCTAGCTTCCTCAGTGAGTGCGTACCAAATTTCGGGACGAAATTTCTTTTAAGTTGGGGATAATGTGACAACTCGAGTTTCTGACTTCCACTTTCGCATTTATTGCACGTTGACTTTGACTGTTTAGTCGTTTGTTACTTGACTTATAACTGAAACCGTTGCAGTAAGATAAATCGCATTGTGTTTGCATGACTATGTGTTGTTGTGTTGCATGATTATGTGTCGTTTGTGGCATAAGAACGTAACTGACTAAATCAATACGGACCTACAACTCATTAAGGACCCGACGAATCGTACGTGATTCGCCATGCATCCTTTTGACGAAACTGGCTTGTTTCGCCATGCACCCTCTCGACGAAACATCTATTTTGCCTTGCCGGCCCAAGATTCGTAAAGCCCAGTTATGGCCCAACCTTACGCGTAGTTATATATTTAGTTTATTAGAACGGTTACCAAAATTCTAAAACCCTAGAACCCTATTACCTCTGTGCGGCGGCAATTGCAATATCCAAGGTTTCCTTCTGATCAATCTAGTGATCCTTCCATCGTGGTTAGTTTACGTTGCTGTTTAATTTCTATTCGGTACTTTAGCCAATCATTAAATGTATGTACGCAAATTGTTGATCAGTTTATAGCAGCAGGGGATTAACCCGTTATGTCGGCCATGATTTCTCTTAAATAATAGGATTTTTTTTTTGTATGAATTGTATGACATGAACATGCATGAATTTTGGTCCAATGGGATGGGAGTTCGATGGCTGTTAGATTTGTTAGATTGATAGTTTGTGTAATAAAAACATTATGCTTTGAATTTCATGTAGACTTTATGGAATAGTGCACAAGAAATGGCGGCTAACTACATGTGACCGCCTCACCCTAATTGGCTAGCATTTTGGTCCAATCACAACATACTCACATTTAACCTTTGTCTGCCATTGATGTGGGAATTATAAATAAATGAAATAAGAATAATGCTAAGGAGCCATGTGAGTTGGGCGGCTAACAACTCTGATTGGTGGGGTTTGGGCGGCCCATTAATAACATGTGCATGATAGTTAGTTGTTGGCCACATTGATTAACTTATTTGTAGTCTCATTGAGAGTGTTGAGGATAATGGAACCGACATCAGATCATACGACCATTGACTCTTGATATAGGTTGATAGTGGAGGTCCTATGAGAGAGTTATATGTGTATTGATGGTCCAATGAACAAAAAAAATAAAATAAAAAGCCTGACATGTTTGTTTACATCAAAATTTGGTTCATGTGGGGTGTCGGCTAGTAAATATTATGAAGTGATTGATGCAGGTTACTAGATGTGTGGTGTGAATAATAAATTTCCTGAACTTATGTGATTGGTGGTATTGGGCGGTCAATCATAGGTGAGATTTTAGGAAATTCATGGTGAATTCCGATTGGCAGGTGTGGGCGGCCCTTTAAGGGTATTGGTTATTTTTATCGGCCCTTTAAGGGTGTCAACTGAATTTATTAAGAAATCATTATTTTGTTACTGTGATGATATTGACGAAACTGTACTTTGATTTCGCCAAAGGTAATTGACGAAACAGGGTTTTGATTCGTCAAAGGGGTAGTTGACGAAACACACTGTGTTTCGCCAACCTGTGTTTCGTCAATTTAAATACTTTGCACCGTAACCTGATTTAACGCTGTAAAATGTTAACTGGATTGATTAACTGCTGATTAACTGATATGCTTGACTTGTATGATATTGAATACATGTTTAGTACTTCTGTGATTATATCTATACGTGAACAACTTGGATATAAACTGATTATGTTTACGTGCGTATTTAGGACGTGATTAATTAATTGTGAGCACTTATTTAGCATACCGAGCAAACCAAGGTGAGTTCACACCCTTACTAAGGCATGGGATTCCCAAAGGCTTGGGAATGGGATTGAAGGAATGAGATTGACTAGATTCGTACATACACTGTTACTAGACTACCATACCATCGTCCTCGGTTGTGCAGGACACATACGTAAAACCTACGTATACTTATGCTACTCGCTATCCTCGGTTGTGAAGGATACTCACGTAAAACCTACGTGAACTTATACTTACTACTGCCTCGGTTGGGTCAGGCACTTACGTAAAACCTACGTAAACCCCCGCGTACTCCTATCCTCGGTTGTGAAGGATACTTACGTAAAACCTACGTAAACCCCATACGCGCTACTGTTCTCGGTTGTGAGGAACACTTATGGTTACGCATAGTCTAGTGGATTAATAACATGGGAAGCCCCCACCAAAAGAAATCTATAACGGCCCAGTAGAGCCACATGTTACATACGAACTTACTGTTATGCTTTTACTTACTGTGAACTCGCTCAACTAGTCGTTGACTCTCTGCTGCATGCCTTGTAGGACCTTAGGTATTATTGGAGCTTGCACAAGGAGGAGCAGGTCGTTGTGGGCAAATGGATCGTGATTACTTATTAAATACTTATGACGTTTCAAACATTAATACTTATGTTGGGTTACACATTAATGCTTCCGCTACACTTACTTACATTGGTTTTGATAAACGCCTTTCGTATTGATGGATAACTTTTACTATTTATTTACATGTACAATACGATTGGTGGCTTGATCCTGGTCAGTCATGCTCCCAAGCGGTGATACTCCGCAGGTGGATTTTGGGGGTGTGACAACCACAAAGCCAGACAATGCTATGATCTGAGCATTTGGTGTGAAAGTGGTACATGGTACGATAACAGAGTGTGCTCTAGATGTGGTTATCAAGGACACATTGCTGTTAACTGCCAGAGACAAAGATTTGAAACGAGGAGATGCTATAATTGTCAAATCAAAGGACACATTGCTAGGGATTGCCCAAGAAGATCAAATGAAAGATTGAGGGGTAATTCTCAGAAATTGGCAAAGAAATCAGTCACTGTCAAGCCCAAGAAACTGAGAGTTTCAGATCAGAAAGTCAAAGAACAGAAGGTCCAAGAACCTAAAGTTCAAGAAAAGAAAGTGAAGCTTTCTCAAGGGCAGAAAGACAAACTGTGAAAGAAGAGGAAGAAGGCGAGAGAATATCTCGAGAAGATTTTGTCCTCGGGTTCACCGGACAGATCGAATAAGAGTTCTGATGAATCAACTTCCTCGATTGCAAAGTCAAGCAAGATGAATTCATCAGATACAAATCTGAGGACGAAAAAGGAAAAGAAGAAGGTAACATTTTGTGGCAATGAATCTGTTTCTTCGTAAACAAAGGAGCCACATGTCGGCGATGAATCTGGCTCATTAAAGTCAGACAAGCCACATTCAGGCAATGATTCTGGTTCGTCAAAACCAGAAGAGCCGGTTGTTGAGATAAAATCTGAGAATTCAGGTTTAACAATGGATGATACAAACCTTCCACCATTGCTAAACAAGAATTCAAAATCACCCAAGGACAGTCAGGCTTGGGTGAAACTGTTTAAATGAAAAACCCGACTTGCCGGAGTTCCCAGGTTGGTAAGCGTGGAACATGAATCGGCACATTTCTTGAGAAATTTCACTCTGGTGATTTTTCGTCTTTCAAAAGATAAATCAGGGGCATTAAGTTGTACTTGATTCATCTTTCCTACAAATAGTAATTTGAAAAACAAAGTGATGAAACCCCGAATTTATGAAATGTCACATAAAACTAATTTTCCGGAAAAACCATTTTGATTAAAACAAACTTAAGTGTTTTGAAATCCTAATGGGAAAATAGTTTGTTGTGAGGGGGAGTTCTGATTGTTTACGCCAAAGTGGATGGAGAATTGAAGTGATTCTCATCAAGTTGTCAAGTTTGTACAGTTTGTTTCAAATTTTCCCAGAAAATCAAACTTGAAACATATTTTGATTTTAGGGGGAGAAAAATTTTAAAAAAATTAGAAAATTTGAAAATGTCAAAAACATTGAAAAATTAAAAATGAGTTTTGGTGCAAATAGGGGAAATGATAGTACATCAGCTAGAGTGGCACAGTACGCTAAAGATTTGTAATGTATAAATGCAATTAAGCAGTCTCGCTAAAGATGTGTCGATAGGTTTTCACAGAATTAGTAGATCAGTTTGGGATATAAACATAAATTTCACTTACGTCTACGTGGGGAACACCTCCAGGATATATAGGTAACCCCTGAAATCCTGTTTGAAGGGTCCCGTATTCTGAGATACTAGGTCTTTATACTCAGTGATATCTGGGGTATTATCCCGGGACTTCTGCTGTATGGAAGTACTGACCTAGTCCCCGGATAATACTTTCTGCAAAAAGCTTTGAAATATAAGCTAGCCCTCAGCAATCTGATTAAACAATAAAATTGATAATCTTTGCTGTTGTAAAAAAGATTCTCTAAAGGGGACCCACCTTAAAGTCGAAGCCGTCATCTCTCTGCGTATACGGAAGTATCTACCTGAGCTCTCACGGCCCTCGCACCTACCCCTTTACAGATATCAGCTGTGGTATACTCACCTGTAAGACTGAATACTGGGGTCTGGATACGGGAGTATATACTGAAGTGGGACACATGTAGATGTTTAAGTTCTAAAACACTAAATCTGTATCCTGAACAGGTTGAACATTTTGTGAGAATTTAAGTGGATCAAAATATCGACAATCAACGCGAACTGTTTAAAAGCTTAAAATGAAATAACAGCTTAACGTTGCTAGTGTCTAGTCAGCAGTTGATATGATTCTCTTGCACGAACTCACAAAAAATATGTTTGTACATATTTCATTTCTGCATTTAATTTCTGCTATTGCATTTATGTTTCATAGTATGAAAAATCCAAAAAGATTTTCGACAACTGATGTTGAAAAACTGATATTCAAAATCTCAAAGGCTAAACATGATGAACAGACAGGTTGGTTAAATGATTTGAAATGTTTAAGATGATTCAGTAAATTGAATCAGAAATTGGAATATTTCAAATTTTGAAAAGTGTTTAAATATGAAAATTCTCAAATGTTTAGTTGATTCATTAAGTTGAATCACAACTTTATTGGTTTGTAATAGAGAGGTTGAGATGTGCAGGTATTTTAATCTGTTGATACACAAAGCCAGGCGTCGATCTCAAAGGCACGGAAGCTTGACGAAAGGGGGAGCCTGAAAAGTCTACAGAAAGAGAGCAACGGAAGCTGAAGACAGATCCACCGGGATTCTGTTCAAGCAAAAAGACTCAAGAGAAAGAGAAAGTCAAGTCGCTATGAGTTTCACCACGAATTGACTACGGCAATATCCAAGGGGGAGATTGTTAGTGCACGAATGTCTATCGCCTTCGTCAATCCGAGCTATAGCGAGATAACGAAGAAATCAAGTCTTTATAATTGTCATATCTAGTTAAAAGGCAAGGTGGCAAACTTGTAATTAATGAGAACTTTCATTAAAATGCCTTGACCTATAAATAGAGGATTATGTCATTAGTTAGATTAGATTTTGGTGAAATAGAAGATTTGGAGGAAGACTTCTAGAGAGAGAAAGTCTAGAGAGAGAAAGTCGTTGTAAACGTGAATCTTGTACCGGATTTGTCATATCTTTCAATAGATTCTCGTTACTAGTACGTTATTGTGTGTTCGGTCACGCACGTTCACGGATTCTGCACGTGAAACGTTCGTTATGCAATCGAACGGCGTCAAAACCGGTCCTACAGAAGTTCTGAGAAGCCTTTCGCTTCTTTGACTTCTTAGGGGATTCAGTCTGTTCATCCATGGTCTTTAATTCCTCGATTGGGTTCGACTCCCCGACCGGTTTCCTGTCACCCTTTCGGAAAAGTTTACCTTTCCTGATCTTTGATTCAGTCAAGGTTGCAGATAGCTCAATGGCCTGTCTAACTGTAGTAGGGTTGCTACCAGTCACAATGTCTTGTATTGAGTCAGGGAGGCCATCAATGTACTTTTCGATTGCCTTATCCAAAGGTGTGACCATGTCTGGGCATAACAGACTTAATTCCTCATAACGATCCGTGTAGGCCCGATGCTCACCGCTAACTTGCTTAAGATCATCGAACTCCGTTTCCAAGGCCCTGATCTCGTGACGAGGACAGAATTCCTTCATCATCAGAGCTCGAAGCTCTTGCCATGTTTGAGCCAGTGCCACAGCGGCACCCCTATCTCTCATCACACCATTCCACCATGTCAAAGCTCGTTTCTCAAAGATGCTAGATGCGAATTCTACCTTTCGCTCGTTTGGACATTGAACATGTCTGAAGGTGCTCTCTAAACTCTCGAACCATTGCAGAAGTGCAGTCGCTCCTTGAGACCCAGAAAACTTTGATGGCTTAGCCGAGTTGAACGTCTTGAAGTTGCAGGGGGCATTATTGTTGTTGTTGGCTTGGTTCCATTGAGCAAAGAGGTTTGGGAATTGAGCAGCCATTTGCTGCGCAATGATCTCTGCCAGTTCTGCAGTCGCTATCTGGTTTTCACGTCGAGGAGGCATTCTAAATGAGAGACAAGAAAGAAAACAAATGAATTGGCATTGGGTAAGAATAGGATGTTATAATTACCGACCATAATCATGGTTGATGGTCATTTGTTTGAACCACGAAGCAAACAAATAACACCAAGGCTGAATCAAAGCAAATAGATCCTCGTAGTGTATCGCGAAGACATGCTCGCCTATAAGTGGACACTCACCCCAAGAGTTCCCAGGTAAGATTGACTGGTCCGATTATGTGGATTTGTATGAACACTCTAACCTTAGACAGAAAACCAGGGTACAGGCATTCACTCTTCTAGTTTGCACGTGTTCACACTATTTAGGACCCAAAACTTTGACGAGAGTTTTGAAAATTCAAAGGGGTTCAAAACCTTATAACAGAGGGTTTAAAACCTAGTAATCCATCATCCTAGAACAGATGATTAGTTTTCAAAGCGGTTTTGAAATTTATGTTCTTGTTGTGGTCGTCGCCCAAGGATAGGTGACGGTATTGTTTTATGACTAAACGCAAGTAAACTCGCGTTAGGGTCCTAGGAAGGTTATAGACTAGGTCAAAGCATTACTAATAACCTAATTCCCTATAACCATTGGCTCTGATACCAACTTTTTTGTCACACCCCGACCACGTAGAACATACAAAACGTGGCAGAAACGTCGGGGAGTGTTGTGGCAGAATCAATTGTTTCAAATCCATGGCAATTGAAGTTTTGTTTTATTAATCAAACATGAAAGTTTACATTGTTTTAAACAAGAACCAAAGAGTACATAACATAATTTAACTAGTTCTTGTCTCGTTTTAAGTTACTAAGGCACAGGTCCGCCTAAGTATGTCTTGATAAGTCGTATGCATCATCTCCTGAAAACACATGTGAAAATAGGTACGTCAGCATAAAAATGCCTGTGAGATACATTGGTTTTGTGAAAACGAAATTCATGACTTCTGTTTGAGAAAATGTTTAGTCATGAACCTTGTAATTTGCTTTGTCTTGTAAATCATTTGAAAACGATAAGATCAGATGATATGTATAAATAAGAGAACACTGTATGGTTAAATGGATAACCATGTAAAATGAGTTTGTATAAGATAAGTCGTTTGTAAAACAATGTCTCGTGAAAAGTGTGTTATTTGTATAAAATGTCGTATGTCTCAAATTGAAATGATTCAAATAACGCTACGATATGTAATACCATACAAACACTTATATATAGGAAGTACCAGCGGCGTATCCACCATGCTTGTATCATATTACACACGCCTCGTTACATAATCACTTACTCAAACCAAACCATCAAGATGAAATGTTTAACAATTGTGGAAATGTTTATGTATAGTCAAATGTCTATTGTCAAATGTAAATCATGTCAACGGATACAACTGGTTTACACGGTTCAATGGTTACAAACGGTTCATATAATCGAAGGGTTAAGACGGTTCACATAGTCAAATGGTTACAACGGTTCAAAATGTAGTATAATGTGTTCATATGCTGGATGAGCATATGCAACAGAAATGCAATGTAAAACAATGTACTAAGTACGCACACAATGGGCATACATAGCATGTAATGTAAAGCAATGTACTAAGTACGCACACAATGGGCATACATAGCATGTAATGTAAGGCAATATACTAAGTACGCACACAATGGGCATACATAGCATGTAATGTAAAGCAATGTACTAAGTACGCACACAATGGGCATACATAGCATGTAATGTAAGGCAATGTACTAAGTACGCACACAATAAGCATACATAGCATGAAATGTATTGTAAAGTGATGTACTAAGTATGCACACAACGGGCATACGTAGCATGAGATGTATTGTAAAGAGATGTACTAAGTATGCACACAATGGACATATATAGCATAGACACAATGAAATCATGTACTATATATGTACTAACGAACATAATAAGCATATGATGTGAAAACAGGAAAGCATGAAAGTAACAAGTAGGCACATGTCGTTTGCGTATAACGCGTTTGGAACGCTTAACATCGTGACCATAAGGTATAACCTCGGAAGGTTACAGCTATGGTCACCTAATGTGTTTGGTCGGATCCTAATGATCGACCAAATGGGTCGGGTTCGAAAGTATAAGCGATGGTTTAGATCGCTTACCTTACGACCCTATATAAGCACTATACTAAAAGTGACGAGCTAAGCATGTTAGAACATGCTTAACTAAGTTTAGAAAACCGGTTTGGCATCAAAACAAACGGTTTTGATGCTCAGGAGTAGTTTGGTTACAAAATACGCAAGAATGCGTATTTTGGCCGAAACTACGACTCGTCACTGAGCCTAGATAACGTGGTAATCAGTAGGTATAGTCGCCATGGACTATAACCATCGTGATCACGCTCACGTTATGAAGTTCCAATGAACTTCGTGTTGACCATAGGCTGGTCAACGCAGAAAGTCAAACAAAACGTTGACTTTCGGACTCGAAAAGCGAATAAAGAACGAAAGAATACTTACGAAGGGTCCCCGAAAGCTAATCTCGATCCAGGAGCTCAGGTATGAAGCAAAGGCCTCAACTTAGAGCTTTAGATCAGATTTTGTGAGATTTTAACCAAAAGGGGGGGGGGTATTTATAGGAAAAGTAAAGCCGTTAGGATCGTTTCTTGAATATCGTGCCACGATCTTTTGCGTACACTTGTCGCAAAGTTCTGGTGACTCAAAATGACCCTAACTCTACAGATTGTGAAAGGGCATTTGCCCTTTGGAGTGTTTAAAAGGCCAAGTTCAGCCAAGAAAACATGTTTCTGCATCTGTAGGGGCCACGTGGCCCGCGTCAGGATATGCACCAAACTCAGGCGGGCCGCCTGGGCATGCCTGATCTGCACAATTTTTTAGAAATGGCAGTTTTGGTCCCTGTTGCATGTTTAAGCCATTTCCGACACTTCTAAGGCCCGTAAAGCCAACTTTAAGGCCCTAAAATGATGCCTAAACATTGTGGACATGAAATACGCTCGAAAATATGTCGGGTGTTGGTTCGTTTGGCCGTACGAATGCGATGTTCGGTTAATTACGGCGGAATGTGCATAAGCGCGAAAAACGATCCAAATGACGCGACGAATGGATTTTTCTCATGCCAAACACTAAAATAAATTATTTTAGTGCTTACATAAATTTTTGGATGTCCGGATGTATTCAGAACGTAAGTTATGCGCGAAAGTGCAAACTTGTGCACTTTTTGACACTTTTAGCCCCTGAATGATCCAAAGTTTGTTTTAGCATACCAAACCCCTCAAAGCCTATTTCTAAGCTATGTAAAGGATATTTATGGTATGTTTAACTTATGGACATGTTCCGGAATGTTCGTTACAGTTCAAATTGGCATACTTTCGCAGTTTGTCAAGTTTAGTCCCTGTAAGCGAATTAACTTGTTTTTGCCACACCAAGGCCTTCAAAACTTATTTCTAAGTTATGTAAAGGTTATTTAAGGTATGTTAAGTATATGTTGATGTTCCGGAGTATTTGTCGCATTTAAACTGAGTACGTTTACGCACCAGTTTGCGTATAATTCTCCAGAAAGTGATATAAAGTTTGAAATTGAACAAGAATTGATATGTGCAAAAGATACACATATTTATACAAGTTCCCAAGTATGAAATACAATATTTCATCGGCTTGGTATTGGTTTGATGGTCGCGGTGACACAGGTGTCACATCATACTCTCGGACTTTCTCATGAGTTTCACAATCATCAAATAAGTTCCCCACTTATTCTGTGGTAAAGCCTCAGCTAGTTTATCCACCCACTCATCATCCTCTTTCTTAATGTCCAATATTCCCATTTCCAATACCAGATGGAAATATCTATCAATGGTCTGCTTTGTTGTTTCATGATCAAAAGCTATAAACATATCAAACGATTTCTTCAATAATGCCCTTTCGTTTTTGATCATATCTGCACTTCCTCTAAATTTCTGAATCAAAGCCTCTCGAATTGATCTAGTTGTACCATTATGTTGAAGCAAAATAAAGATATCTTCTTTTATTGCTTGTTGAAGAATACTGATCATCATTTTCTCACTTGTAAATTTTAACTTGTCACTTTCTGAATAGTCAACAATAGCTTTTTCAATCCCACGTTCATTCTTTGGTCTCTCGTAATCTTTTAGCAGTGAACACCATGCATCAAATTTGTAAGCTTGCACCCAGTTCTCGAATCGATTTTTCCAACCGTGAAAATCTTCAATATACATGAGCTTTGGCGGTTTCTGATAAGTTCCAGTCTCATTCTCATTGTACAAAGTTTCAGCAGCAGTAACTAGAGCAACGAGTGTTGCGAATGCATTATAGAATTCCTCAGCCATGATTTTGAAAATTTTTCACTAAAACACAGATTCAAGCGGAATACCAAGCAAAGCTTTCAAGCGAAATACTGACTAGAGCGGAATCAACCTAAAACAATAACCCTGATTTCGCTTAAAGCAGTATACTCTCAAGCGGAATCACCCTGAAGTGAACACACCAAATTTCACTTGAAACAACTCAAGCGGAATAAAAAATTTGAAGCGCAACCACCTAATTTGGAGCGGAATCACTGCAAATATTGAAACGGAATCACAGTTTTCGAGCGGAATATCTGATTTGGAGCGGAATCACTTGCAATTTGAAGCGGAATCACAAGATACTCATTCAAGCGGAATAAGAACTAAGGTCCATTTTTACCACTTTTAATTCGAATTATACTCTAAAACTCTCGAGGGTTTGTTAGAATGTAGTTTCGCATAATTTGTGAAAAATTCAGTCCATTCTGACCGTTAAAACTAGTTCAAATGAAGAAAGAAGGTGTAGAAGTAAGAAATATGGCTGTTTTTGGCAAGAACTCCTCCTCCTGCACTCTGATACCAATTGTCGGATCATGTCGTGACCCAAACGAGTCAATCAGAAGAGCTCTTTTCCATTTCAGGGGCGGAAACTAAGAAACGGACTTGGAAAACAACTTGTTTCACTTTAAAAAGCCTTGTATATTGATTAGAAACAGTTTACAGTCAGACGGCACTTCGGCAGCACTTCGGTACCGGAAAATCAGAATCGTTACAAATGATTTCGCTTGAAGACTATATATAGGGGATGGGGTTCCGCTTGAAATGCATGTATGACAGTACAAGCGGAATCACAAACTTTGTGATTTCGCTTGAAAGTGCACGTATCACTTTTCAAGCGGAATCAGATGTTCAAGCGGAATCAGATCTAATACACCCTAAAACAACCTATTTTCTCGTACAACGTGCGCTGATCTAACATATCTAGTAGTGCTAGACTCGATACAAGATGAAGTTGACAGACGTTTGCACCAACAAATTGTATGAGTCACAACCTGCGGTGGAAATCGGGGTCTTTGGATTTAAGTTGGAGGCATTACTTGGACGGTACCAAATGCACTACTTAGACCAATCACAAGGGCCTCCCGTGTACCCTTGTTTCGAAAGAGCTAAACATGTGATGACATCACTGGATGGAACTCTCGAGCGGTTACGACTGTGGAACCTAAACACGTATGAGCACGCAGCTCACTATCGACTCTAGCCTACCCGATCAGATTCGCCCTGTTCTAACCGAAGCATTAAAGGAAGAGGAATTTCAAGTTGGGTCCATGCGGGGCATGGAAGGGCAACATTTGGCAAGATTGGACAATATTCACTACTTCATGGGACGCATATGTTTTCCCAGTATACTGCAACCGTAGGGAACTTGAGTGGAGCAAAGCACACCTGCCTCGATGTTCTAGTTGTCTGGGTCTTGATAAGGGAGACTAGGAATCATAAATCCTGTACTGGCGACTGGGCATGAAGGCCCACATAGCCGAATATATGAACGGTGCTTGACTTGTGCGAAAGTCAAGCCGGAATATCAGAAACCTACTGCTTTGTGCCAACAACCAGAAACACCCATATGGAAATGAGAACAGACTGCCATGGATTTTGTCACTAGTCTACTTACAGCCCGAAACGGAGACAACATCACATGGGCTATCATTGATTGTCTCACGTAACCAGCACACTTTCTTGCAATCAGGAAAACTGACGAGTCTTCACAGCTTGTGGATATTCCTTTGAGAGAGGCGGTTTTTAGGCACGAGGTGCCAACTCCTGCTACCACTAATTTTGATCTATATCTGATTTATGAAAGGCAAAACACAACATCCTTGGCTCACGTCTAGACACGAGCATTGCTTATCACCGTAGGATAAACGGCCAGAGTAAACGAACCATCCTGACACTCGAAGACATGCTGCGAGCATGTGTGTGTGATTAGCTTTTGTAAAAACTGGAAGGACACTCACCCTTGGTTGAGTTCCACTGTAGCAGTTACTACTCTTGTATTCAGATAGCTCTGTTCGAGGCATTGCATGGACGATAATGCCGATCTCCTTGTTGGACTAAGGGGGATGACGACCTGATCGCAGTTCCAGGATTTATACATGAGACCTTTGAGAAGATTGTTTAGATTAGAAATCGTATGGCGGCAACGTGTGACCGCCAGGAGGGCTGGTAAACTTAGGAAACCCTGGAAGTTCGCTGCAGGCGAACGTGTCATGTTGAAAGTCCCACCCTGGGAGGGTGCGGTACACTTTGAGAAGTGTGGCAAGCCTAATTTTTGATATGTTGGGACATTCAGAATTCTGGAAAGAATCAGTGACGTGGCTCACAAACTCGAGTCACCTAGGGAATTGGGTAACGTTTGCGATGACACTTATGCCTCGAATCCAACGTAGTGGTTTCCCGATGAAACGCTTGTGATACTTTTACTAGAACCTAAGGTTAACGAAAAGTTGCAGTTGTCGAGGAATCTATCGAAAGCATGGACCATGAAGTCAAGGTCCGCAAACACAGTCGAATCCCAATCGTGAGAGTTCGTTGGAACTCAAAACATGGACCAGAGTTCACGTGGGAACGCGAGGTTCGGATGAAGCTCAAATATCTGCAACTATTCAAACTTCTGAGTCAAAACCTGATGAAACTGGTGACTTTCGGGACGAAATTCCTTTCAAGTTGAGGATGATGTGGCACCCAGGAAAATCCAAAGTCATCTTGATCTACTTATCTTGATATCACATCACTCCGCTGAGACCGCTTATCAAATTTCGGGACGAAATTTCTTTCAAGTTGGGGATGATGTGACAACTCGTACTTCCATGGTCTTTAACCTCACGTCATTTTTTCTCCCGTAAACCTTGTGTTATGAACTTTGCAGAGATTGTTATGGGAATAACTAGTTGATAGTATTCAATCTCACCTCGTATACTTGACTCGCACACTCCTATGTATGTACGTTTATGCTTTGGCTTGGTCAGCCCAAGATGAGCCGCACATCTTGGAACTCTCGGCCCAACATCCACGAGTCAAGCTGGGCTCGGCCCACGTATCTCGGATACATGCGCACACAAAGATGTGTGAGCGGATTCCATTTTATCTCAAGCACACAAAGGAGCAAAACCCTAACCACTCTTATCCTCCTGTGAAGTCAACGGCACCCCATTCCCGCCGAAGCTCCTTCCCTTTTTTTTTGCAAACTCGATGGCGGTTTCTTCCCTTCGAAAAGTTCCTCCTTCCCTCACGAGGTAGCATCATGTTTATACTTAACCTCTTGATTTCAGGATATGTGCGTTGATTATATTTAATGATTATGCTTAGTGATTGATTTCATGAAACGTGGGTGTGATTATGTATGTTTTAAATTGTTAGTGTAAAGTTGCACAACGATTTGCACTTGTTGAAATTCATGCACACTAGATTATCTTGGGTTTGATTCGATTAGTTCTGAGTTAGGATTCGTAATGATAATATCAACATGTTACTCGATCCAACTGAAAGGGTGTTTGTGTGTGTGTTAACTGTTGAATAATATTTGAAAGATAATTAGGGTTGTTAAGACATAGTAACGAGTAATTCAAATTCATGTTAACTTTGATGTCATGGGTGATTGGGGATTTTGTCTAATGAGGAACAATCGATGAAACAAACTTGTTGGTTGTATATTGAGTTTGATCCGATTAGCCTAATAAGTATAGGTTAATTGTTGTTGATGATTGGTGATCAAATTAATTTATTGATAATTGAATTGAGTTAATTGGGAACATGTAACTGATTTCGTGATTTATGGCATGATGTAACTGATCGCACAACTAAGTAATGCACAAATTACTATGGATCGCACAATAAGGGTCCAATCGCACAATGTATAGTCAGTCGCACAAGTTTTTGGGCTGGTTTTTATTTGGGCCGGGTGCTTGGGTTGGATCACACAAATAGGCTCTTAGGCCGAACTATTGATAGGATCGCACAAGGTTTTGGGCCTGGAGACGGCTCAGTTGCACAAGTGTTGGGCCATGGCCCAGTGCTGATCGCACAACCGGGTGGCAATCGCACAAGGCCATCTGGATCGCACAAGACATGTGGGCCCGAATGCCTGGGCCGCACGTTTGTGAACTTACTGTTTGGACTGTTATGTGATACGTGTATATGAACGTGCGTGTTAGCTTGTATGTCATGGAATGTGAGCTTGTGATATGAACCTGTAAACGTGCTAAACATCTGATATGTGTTGTTGGGTGAGTTTCATGGAGTGCAATGTGATAATTATGTGATAGTATGACGTATGTTACTGTTGGATTTCATGAACGACTGCTATAACTCATACGATGAGGTGTGTATGCTACATGTGTTATGCGAATGTGGAATATGTGGTTTACATACATATCAACTGATTGTCTTTTGGTAACCATGGTAGGGTTTGATTGACCAACTGGGAATGGGTAATGTAACATAACATACTGTCACACCCCTTTCTTAGGCGGAAGCACGAGGTGTGATCATGAAAGGTTTACATTGCATACGAAAGGTAAACATACTACATGCTCGTAAAAACAAATTCAAACGCCAAACATTTCATAACTTGAAAACATAAGTTTAGTTTTTACATCACGAGATAGCATAAAACATTGTGTTGAAAGTTTACAACTTTATTTAAAGATAAACATAGACGACATCCAAGAGCATGAGTGAGACCTCGCGCACATCCACTTTTAGTTACCTGAAATACATGTGAGTTTTGGAAAAACGTCAACATAATGTTGGGGTGAATTCATGCAGTTCTTGTATTGAACGTTTGTATACTTTGTATGAAAAACATGGTATGTATCTCGTATAAATCAAGTATTTATGTATAAATCAAGTTTTCATGTATGTATCAAGTTGTTAATGGGTTGCAAGGCCATTAACATGTGACACGACATAGGAAGCAACCAAACCATAGGCATTTTTCTAGTTGTCGATTCACGACGGAGACACAAAAACACTACTCGGTACTAGTTATCACCAAGAGTGGCGCTGCCCTAGTACCCATTAGATCTAACCTTTTTGTTCTGCGGTCTTAGTATGTACACGATTAATGGTGCTTATGGTACCCTATTCGTGACACGATTTCTCGTATCATTCCTTAAAACGCATCATACTTGGCACTAGTTATTACTAAGAGTGCTTCTTGTATTCTTGTATTCATCATACCATTTGTAAACATTGTAATATTTGAAACATGTATTTTACCCCTGAAGTTATAAAACTGAAAATAGTTAAAAAGAAAAGGGGGAGCATGAACTCACAACTTTGCGTTCTTGCGTCGTAAACTTCACCGGATTTGCTTATCTAGCGTCGTGACCTAAACGTGTTTTATTAAAGTTAGTCACTAGACTTGTATCGCACTAGTACAAGTCACTATCTTTTGTGTATGTATTCTTGTGTTAAAAATATTTTACATTTTTCACTATGCATCTTACTTATATTATTTTCTCAAAAATAAATATAAGCATCTTGTATTTTTCACCCGAATTATGTATTTTGTCCATAACCTCATTTCATGTTCATAACTTGTCCAAGTTATTTATTCTATCAAGTGATATATTTTCATAAATATATTTTCTTGTATTTGTCTAAGTATGTAGTATGTGTATTTTTGTGTTTTCACTTCTTAGAAGTATTTAGTGTATTTTCAAGTCCTAATACACTATCACGTATAATACATACTACATACACTTAGCATAAATTTGGTGATTGATAAATATATATATTTTTTCTCAAAAGTATACATACTTAGTATCAATTGTATTCTTGAAGAAATCATCATTTCTTAACACAAAAATTAGGGAAAGCTTGGTAAACATTTTTAGATACATTTTTAGGGAATAAGTTTCTCAAAAACTTATATTTTTCTAAATGTCAAAATTTGTAGAAATTTTGACAGAGTTTCCCCTAAAAATGGAGGTTTCCCATGTTTTCAAAACATGTGTTTATTTTCTTTTAAATCATCATCAACATCAACAACACAATCAAGTCTCACCATATGCCTAAATCATGTAATTCACCCTACATCATGAACTTGAAGTTCTTGTAAAAACTTGTAGTAACTTACCATGTTATTTAGTAGGTTTAGTTACCCTTAAAAACATGGTTATTTGTTTGTAAATCTCTTTGTTAAAAGATTTGGTTCTTTACAACTTGTAGCATGATTTTTCTAAGAATATTTCTTTTGTATTTTTCTTGTTATCCACATGTTTCTAGTCTTGTTTCAACACTAAAAATATAGTTAGTTTATTTAGAAACCATGGCTTTGTATATTTCAAAAATAAACTTGGTTTCTTGAGAAAATCATTTGGAAACCATCTATTTGCAAGACTTGTATTTTGTCTTAACCATTTTTACATAAGAACCCATTTCATTATTCAAGTTCATGAGGACATAAAGCATGGAGATCTTGTTCTTTCACAAGATCACCACTTTAACTTACTAGATCATGTGTTTAATAACAATCTAGTAGGCTCCATATGATGTCTAACATCACGAACACTAATAATAAATCAAGAAGAAGCAAGTCAACACAATCAACATATATTCTTATGTATTTAAGCTTATGTGAAAGATTCATGTTTATATTCTCTAGTGTTCTTGTAATTTTCACCATAATAAATCTTTTAACCAATCAATACATGAAGTAATAAGAGATTATGAGGGCTCACCACTAGCAACAAGGCTAGGGAAGGTTACTAGAACTTGAAGATGACAAAAGTGTTGGATAAAAGCAAATGAAGAAGGTCCTTCAAGATCCACAAGCTTCCAACTTCCTAATTCACCTTCTAGCACCTTTTGTAAACCTTGGAATGGATTGAAATGGAATGAAAATGGTGGATGTATGGTGAAGGTGGATGGGCCGTAGGTATGAGGGAGAAGAAGGATGAGTTGTGGTATTGAAATGATGAATGATCTCTCATGATATCTATATAATACATTCACAAGATCTTATCATATCTAGAGAATCTATTGAAGATTATGTGTATCAAAATGGATCTAGAGAAGATTTTAAGTATGATATGGTAGGATTTTGAAGTATCATGATGGGGCCACTCCTTTGGGTCGTAGACAAGCAAAGGGGGGGGGGGTTAATGTGTATCCCAGCTGCCGCCTAGGTCCATGACACATGCGCGAAGCATATCTTCTAATGTTTGTATGGTTCGTTCGCTCTGGCCGTCTGTTTGAGGATAGAATGTCGTGCTTAGATCTAGCTGCGATCCAAAGGCTTCCTGAAAAGATTGCCAGATCCTCAAGACAAAACGTCCATCTCTGTCTGAAATAATTGAGATTGGCACTCCATGACGTGCCACAATTTCCTTTAAGTATATCTCAGCAAGCTTTCCAGTGCTATCCTTCTCTCGGGTTGGTAGGAAATGTGCAGACTTTGTTAACCGATCGACTATTACCCATATCATATCATGCCCTCTAGTGGTCTTGGGTAATTTTTTTATGAAGTCCATCAAGATTTGTTCCCATTTCCACATGGGTATCCCTGGTTGTTGTAGTAGGCCAGATGGTTTCTGTTATTCGGCCTTAACCTTAGCACAGGTTAAGCACTTTCCAACGTAAACAGCAACATCGCTCTTAAGTCTCGGCCACCAATAGTATTCTTTTAAGTCTTGATACATTTTGTCCGATCCGGGATGGATCGAGTATCTCAATTTATGCGCTTCATCAAGGATGACTTCTCGAATACCGCCATAGAGAGGAACCCAAATACGCTTCTTAAAGTATAAGTCTCCTTCTTCATTCGGCACCATATATTTCAACATACCCCGGAGGTATTCAGCTTACAGTTTTCCATCTTAAGGGCTTCTTGTTGTGCGTCACGAATACGTGCTGTGAGATTCGTTCGAATCGTCATTTCCAATGCTCGAACCCTTAGGGTCTTAACCCTTTCTTTTCGACTTAATGCGTCCGCTACAACGTTTGCCTTTCTAGGATGGTACTTATTCTCACAGTCGTAATCATTTAGCAGCTCGACCCATCGCCGCTGACGCATATTCAATTCTTTCTGATCAAGTATGTGTTGCAGGCTTTTGTAATCTGTGAAAATTGTACATCGAGTACCATATAAATAGTGTCGCCAGATCTTCAAGGCGAATACCACCGCACCTAGTTCCAAGTCATGAGTGGTATAGTTTCTTTCATGAACCTTCAATTGTCTCGAAGCATAAGCGATGACTTTCTGGCGTTGCATGAGCACGCAACCCAAACCTTGACGTGAAGCGTCGCAGTATACCACGAAGTCTTCAGTGCCTTCGGGTAATGATATTATTGGTGCATCGTATAGCTTATTCTTGAGCAGTTGGAAGGCTTCTTCATGTTTATCACCCCAGTCGTACTTCTTGTCTTTCTGCGTAAGGGTTGTTAGCGGTTGAGCTATCTTGGAGAAATTCTCAATGAATCGCTGGTAATAGCCTGCTAAGCCCAAAAATTGTCGAACTTCAGTTGGGGTTTTGGGGGCTACCCAATTCTTTATGGCTTCAATCTTGGATGGGTCTACATGAATGCCCTTCTCATTCACAACATGACCAAGAAATTGAACTTCGCGAATCCAGAATTCGCACTTTGAGAATTTTGCATAGAGTAAATCAGGATATTATCGATAAATACAATCAGTAGTTCCAATATGGTTCTGAGGTGTTGCTCATGTTCTTTTTTTGTTCGCGAGTAAATCAGGATATCATCGATAAATACAATCACGAATTTATCGAGATATGGTTGGCATACGTGGTTCATCAGATCCATAAATACGGCTGGCGCGTTCGTCAGTCCGAATGGCATCACAAGAAACTCGTAATGCCCATAACGTGTTCGGAATGTAGTCTTTGGTACGCTTTCCTCTTGTATCCTCAACTGATGATATCCAGATCGAAGATCGATCTTGGAATAGTAGCTTGACCCTTGCAATTGATCAAATAAGTCGTCAATCCTCGGTAGTGGGTACCGATTCTTGATTGTGAGCTTGTTCAGTTCTCTGTAATCGATACACATCCGTAGAGTTCCGTCCTTTTTCTTCACGAACAATACTGGAGCTCCCCAAGGCGAGAAGCTTGGCCTTATGAATCCTTTATCTAACAACTCCTGGAGTTGTGTAGATAATTCTTGCATCTTAGATGGTGCAAGCCGATAGGGTGCCTTGGCTACAGGAGCGGCTCCTGGAACCAACTCTATACGGAATTCGACTTGTCGTTGTGGAGGTAATCCTTGCAGATCTTCGGGAAAGACATCAGGGAATTCCTTCACCACAGGATTGTCTTCGAGTTTCGGCTCCTCGGCCTTCTTATCTACAACGTGAGCTATGAAAGCAACACATCCTTTCCTTAAGCACTTCTGTGCCTTCATGCAACTGATGATTCGCAGAGGCGCATCTCGTCTTTCTCCATGTACGATGAGAATTTCATCATTCGCCAAAGGGATGCGAATGATTTTCTCATGACAAATAACTCCAGCTTTGTTCTTGGACAACCAGTCCATTCCGACCACTACATCGAAGCTACCCAATTGAATAGGTAAGAGGTCGATGCGAAATCTTCGATCACCAAGTTCTAGTGTGCAGCCTCTAACAACTTCGCCTGATTGAACAAGTTTACCATTGGCTAGTTCTATGGAGTAAGGAATATCCAATCTACTAGACTCTATCCCAAGCATATGTTTAAATTCCACAGACATGAAACTATAATCAGCACCAGTGTCAAATAATATGGATGCAAAGTGATTGTTAACGAGAAAAGTACCGGTGACCACATTAGGGTCCTCGCGTGCGTCCCTTGCTCCAATCACAAATGCTCGAGCCTGAGCGTTGTTTCCCCCTGGGCAATCTTTCACGAAGTGATCCTTGCTTCCACAACTGAAGCATCCTTGGTTCCGCCCATTCCCGTTACCGTTCCTGTTACCATTGCCATTTCCATTTCCACCACCGTTCCTATTACCAGCACCGTTGCGGTTTCCATTCCCGTTCCTATTTCCCTTACTCCAACAGTCTTCAGTGTGGTAACCCAGCTTTCCACACTTGTCGCATTTTCGAATGCGACAAACTCCCTCGTGATGACGCTTGCACTGATTACATTTGGGCAGAGTACCCAGGTATCCCTTAGCTGGAGCGTCATTCATGGCTGCAAGAGATTTCGCCTCCTGAGGCGGGTTAGTGTCACGCTTCTTGTTGGAGCCCTTGTTGTTACGAGTTGCTTGATTCAGGTTTGCATGTTTCCTTTTCTTGTCGCCGGACGACTCAGCATGCATCTCGGTCTTTTCTGTTGGGTTCAGTGATTGCTTCTTCATACGAACACAATCTTCAATAAGGCTAACAGCCAGAGTTATAGCCTCAGTGATTGTTTGAGGTTTGGCCGAAGTTACCATGCGACGGAATTCTGAGGCCAGTCCCCAAATGTAGCGTTTAACGCGCTTAAATTCCGGAGTCACCATATAGGGGATCACCCTTGACAGATCATGGAATCTTCGAGTATACCTAGTGATGTCAGCACCTTCCATAGTCAAGTGCCGGAACTCGGTCTCCAACCTTTGGAGTTCAGCACGTGAGCAATACTTCTCTCTCGTACGTTCTTTTAGCTCATCCCACGTCATACTATATGAAGCATCATCACCCAGAATTTGAACTTGTAAGTTCCACCATGTCAGAGCTTCATCGATAAACAAACCAGTAGCAAAAGTGATTTGCTGATCCGCGGTACACTTGCTCATGCGGATAGTGGCTTCAGTCTTTTCCGTCCAACGTACAAATGCCACTGCACCTCCAGTTGTTGGATCGTGTTCATTACCCTAAACAGTCAGTAAAGGCAATTCATCATCATTTACTAAGGCGGAATCAAAGTAAACAACGTCACGCAGCTTGTTCTCTTTAACTTTCTTTCTATTAATGCTTTTCTGAGTCTTTACAATGAATTCTGACTGAATTTTGGCAGCACCTCGACTCTAAACACAAGATCCGATTCCGCTCCAACTATTCCAACTGACAACACAACACACCTATATATACTAGTGAGATTCCGCTTGAAACTACACAAGCGGGACCTGATTCCGCTTGAAATAACTCAAGCGAAATCACATAGATCAACTCGAGCAGAATACCTATGATGTCTTTTGGAGCGGAATAACAAGCTTAACCTGATTTCGCTTGAAATGACTTCTGGTCATTTCAAGCGGAAATACATGATAAATCCACTAAACTTGTTTTGCCAATTCTAAACAACCTGTCTAGACCTAAGACTCGATTAAGACACAGTAAACAGACATTCAGTGCACCAACAGACTCCCCCTTGGATGTTGACGAAGTCTTCGGCGTCGAGTCTTCAGTCTTGGTCTCTTTCCAACTTTGTCTTCACATGTAAAACTCTTTCTTCACAGGTTCACGATCCAGAATTCTGACTCCCCCTTTCACAGACTCCCCCTCTCGGAATACTGTGACTTGAATTCTAGTTCAAACTTTGACTATTTGAGCCGTGGGGATTTTGAAATCCACAACTTGTTTCTCAAACATATAACATTACAATCTATTGATTTTCAACAACAAATCACAATCTATCAGCTTTAGAAATCCACTCAAGTATTCAGGTCCAAGTTAATGACCCTAATTACTCAATTAATCTACCAAGTCCAACTTAATGACCTTGGTTGATTTCAAACAAATCAAACTGATTTAGTTCAACAAATTTTCAAACAATTTTTGAAAATAACAAGTTTCAAATTAATGATCTTGCTTTTGACTTTTCAACAATCAGATTCTAACTGGATAAGCTCTCCTCATCTTCCAGTCCAGAAACTTCCTGCATCTGCTTCAACTTCGAGATTCAGACAATCAACTTTCTACTCTGGTTTGTCGGAAAATAAAGCAGAAATGAAAAATCTTTTTGGATTTTTTTAATAAAGTTTCTAAACTAGAAAAGAAATACAGAAACTTAAATGTGGTAAAAATAAACTATTTACAGACATATTTTTGGTGTGCGTGTTAGGGAATCATATCAGTTATTTGACAAGTCACTCGTACCGTTAAGCTTTAATTTCATACTCAGAAATAAACAATTCACGTAGATTGTCGATATACTGGTCCACTTAAATTCTCACACAATTTTCAATCTGTTTAGGATACGAATTAGGTGAATTAAGAACTTAAACTCATTCATGTGTCCCACCTCTTGAATATACTCCCGTATCCAGAATCCCAATATTCAGTCTTACAGGTGAGTATACCACAGATGATATCTGTAAGGGGTTAGATGCGAGGGCCGTGAGAGCTCAGGTCGATACTTCCGTATACGCAGAGAGATGACGGCTTCGTCTTTTCGGTGTATCCCCTTTAGAGGAACTTTTTTACAACAGCAATGATTATCAATTTTATTGTTTCATCAATTTGCTGAGGGCGATGCTATGTTTCAAGCAATGAAGAAAGTATTATTCGGGGACTAGGTCAGAACTTCCATTCAGCAGAAGTCCCAGAATAATACCCAGATATCACTGAGTATAAAGACCTAATATTTCAGAAAGACCCCAGATATCACTGAGTATAAAGACCTAATATTTCAGAAAGAGGGACCTTTCACACGAGATTTCAAGGGTTACCTATATATCCAAGTAGTGTTCCCCACAAAATAAGCAAGTTTGAATTTTATGTTTATATCCCGAACAAACCTACTAAATGTGTAAAAACCTATCGACACATCATCAGTGAGACCGTTTAACGCTTTAATCTTTACAAATCTTTAGCGTATAGTAACTGTCAAACCGATGTACTATCTTTTTCCCTTTTTCACACAAGCTCTTTTTCAGTTTTCTATTGTTTTTGGATTTTAAAATTTTCTCATGTTTTTGTATTTTTGAATTTTTTACTGTTTTTGTATTTTCTGAAAATATATCTACTCCCCCTAAATACCAAAACAAGTAAAAAAATGACAAACCATTGCAGATTGTTTCTCATCATCAATCCGACACCGAGAGAAGCTTCATACCATTCAGTTTCAAAAGAAATTTACTCATGTTTTTGTCAAAAGCTTTGGTATGTAAATCAGCTTTCTGATTGTCAGTGTGGATTTTCTCAATTCGTATCAACTTCTTCTCGAAGCAATCTCGGATGAAGTGATGTCGAATTTCTATGTGTTTAGTTTTAGCGTGATGTACTGGATTTTTTGTTATATTAATAGCAGCCTCATTATCAACAAAAATAGGTGAGTTAAGAAACTGCAAACCGTAGTCGCGCATCTGTTGCTGTATCCACAGGATTTGAGAGCAGCAACTGCTAGCAGAAACATACTCCGCTTCACATGTGGATAGCGCCACAGACGTTTGTTTCTTACACTGCCAGGTGACCAGACAAGGTCCAAAGAACTGGCATCCTGCTGTTGTTGATTTTGCATTGACTTTGCAGCATCCGAAATCTGAGTCGGAATACCCTTCGAGCGTGAAATCGCCTTTTCTAGGATACCACAACCCCAATGTTGGAGTTTCTTTCAGGTAGCGTAATATCCTCTTCACAATAACCATATGCGAAGATCTCGGGTTAGATTGAAATCTTGCTGCGAGGCACGTTGAGTACATGATATCGGGTCTTGAAGCAGTTAAGTACATCAACGAACTGATCATGGAGCGATAAAGCGTCTCATCTACCCTGTCTCTGGTGAGATCTGGGTGTATCCTATGATTCGTTGCTAGTGGGGTTGACGCTGGAGTAGAACCTGACATCCCAAATTTCTCTAGAATATCATGAACATACTTCGTCTGGTGAATGAAAATTCCCTCAGGTAGTTGATCAACTTGTAATCCCAAGAAGAATTTCATCTCCCCCATCGATGACATTTCGAACTTTTGCTTCATAACAGATTCAAAATCTTTGCACAAATTCTCATTTGTAGACCCAAATATTATGTCGTCCACGTAAATATGTACGATCAGAAGATGTCCATCGACCTCTTTGGTGAAGAGAGTGGCATCCACTTTCCCTCAGATAAAACTGTTGGCTAGTAGGTGTTGAGACAAAGTCTAGTACCAAGCTCTCGGGGCCTGGTGTAAACCATACAGCGCTTTGTCTAGCAAATAAACCTTGTTTGTGTGGATTGGATCGGTGAAGCCCGGTGGCTGTCCGACATAAACCTCCTGTTTAACCTTCCCATAGAGAAACGCCGATTTTACATCTAGCTGATATACTTTGAAATTTTTCCACGATGCAAATGCAAGGAAGATTCTGATTGCTTCTACTCAAGCTACAGTAGCATACACTTCAGTAAAATCGATTCCCTCCTGTTGACTAAAGCCCTGGACTACGAGTCGAGCCTTGTTTCGCACAACTACTCCTCGATCATCTCTCTTACACTTAAACACCCATTTTGTGTTAATCTTCCTATGTCCTTCAGGTAAATCTACCAGCTTCCAAACTCCCAAATTCTCAAACTGACTCAATTCTTCTTGCATAGCATTGACCCAAGAATCTTCAGTAAGCGCCTCTTTGTAAGTTCGATCTGCGAAATAAAACAACTCAATGAAAATTCAGTTTGTAAAGGTGCTACTGTAGAATAAAATCATGTAAGGCCTTGGTCAATTTGACGTCTAGTGCGAACGCCTGATTGTAGTTCTCCAATGATCAGCTCATCTGGATGGTATGAAAGAGTTCGTGGAATCACTTCGCCTGAAACATCTATATTGCCCTCCAGATTAGTAACATTCTGATTTGCACCATTTTCACTAACAGAATCTGCTTGACTTGAAATCTGAATTTGCTCCCCCTTAGAATCTGAATCACTATTATCAAATACTGGCATGTTCTCAGATTCTTGATTATCATTCTCAACCATCTGATTATCTTGAGCAAATGCATCTTGTTGAACATCATCATGTTCACCAGTATTGCTAGGACCTGCTTCATCGTCGTTCGAAGTCTGCCGTGGTCGCATTGAATACTCAGCTGGGAACCTTTCCTGCGAAGACTCATACTCACGCAATGTAACAACTGTTACTAAAATCCATAATTAGGATGGTAATTAGCTATTAAGGAAACCCTAATTGAGAAACCCAAGTGATTCCGCATAAACCCTAAAATTTTCGTAACAATCGGAATCAGGATCAGGGCCCCTAAAACTCAGGGGGGGGGGTTAAACCCTAGTGATGTTTATCTTCTAAATTGGCTGTAGAAACGAAATTTATTCGTTTAACTTACTCACCAAGACTAGTTTGGACACGAAACAACCTAGGCTAAGAAATAGACCTGTCGCGCCACGCGACGGGTACACCCGTCTCTCTAGCGTGGCGCGAGGGAGTGCGTTTTTCAGATATAAATAGATGGGATTGGCACTCGAAGTTCGGTGTTAATTCGACGTCCCAACTCTTAATACTCTCTGAGTTATAGACGAAATAGTTCACAAACACACACGATTATCGAAACGCTGCCGCAATCAGGGTAATAACTCGATCGCTATTACGATTCAACGTCCGATCGATTATAACTATCCAACGATAGTCTAGGTGCTGCTCAATTGAGCTTGTACTTTGATTATTCGTCGTGATTTCGACTTGAATATTAGAGTGCTGTTCGAATTCGGACTATGCTCTGTTATTCGTTGTGAATCCGATTGAATTATCGAGTATTGCACTGATTAATCGTTGTGAAGGTTTAATCTCGTGAATTGACGTAACTGCTGTATTAGTTACTAACCTGCCTGTGTGTGCATTGTGTTAAACTAGGTGTAATCAAGGCTAATCAGTAGGCTTATATCTATTGCTCGTTAATCTGCAATGTGAGTCATTCTTCTTTTTAAATTGTTTTCTCACAGTTTGTGAGTAAGTATTACAATACCTCAAATTATTTTCAAGGTTATAATTACAGGGATTAAGTCTTTGTAATCACCAAATTACAGCTGGTATGTGGGGTATTGTGCACATTACTATTATTATCACTCTATGTGAGTGAATATTACTCTATGTGAGTGATTATTACTCTGTGTGAGTAAACCGTCACTATTAGGGCAACGGGACCAATAGTGATATGACCACAGTCACAGATCCGGTCGAGTGACAAATACCCATTCTTGATAATTGGTTGATAGAAACATTGTAATCGCTCTTAATACTGTAAATTAATAACTAACGGGTCGTTTTAGAAAACAGAATGATTCACTCAGTATTTCCCCGCTGACAAAACCTTTTTCAAACATGTTTCAGGTGATCTATGTGATCCAGGAAAAGTGCAGTAAAGCACTATCAAGCTCAGAGAAGTGGCTCAGTGTAAATAAATGAATAAAACATGTCTTGAAAAATAAAGATTTCTGTGTGAAATCAACTTATTGTAAATTATGGGATTTATCCCTTAAACTTTGTGTAATATATTAAACGAGCATTTTCCGGTGAAAAGATCCTGTTGTAAAAAGACTTCCGCTGTCGCATAAATTAAATACCACGGGTACCACTGAAATCTGCATCGCGGGCCCCGACTCCGTCCAGGGTGGGTCGGGGGCCGCGACAGAAGGTGGTATCAGAGCTAATAGTTAAATTGAGCCACTGATCGAGCCACTGATTGAGCCCAAATTAAGTATTTTGTCCAAATACTTAATTTTACTAATTATTATTCGGTGATTATATGTTTTATTAACTGGTTATTTTTAGTTACAGTATGGGTAAGCAAAAGCTGTCTGCTATCTACCACAAACTAGATGTGGCGTCTTCTTCTAGAAACCCAGTAAACCTAGAAGAAGGAATCTTTGTCCGTAAGGCAAACTATGAAAATCCTCTTTCCCCAGAGAAAAGGGATTCGATATTTAAAAAGAGTCAGGAGAAAAAGAAACCCCGAACCAAGAGAGTTAGGTTTAACCCAGAAGTTCAAGAATTGGGTAATAGTGCACCTTGGGAAGATAAAATAGACGGGAAATGGGCAAATCTCTATATGCTAGCTACTGTAGCAGAAAATGCTAATCTCTAAATATCCGATAAGTTGGGTCTAGTAAGAGAAATCACAATCCCGTAAATAAATAAAATCCCAGTGTGTTTATTTCAGTTATTTCTGTACAAAAAGTAATATGCAATAAAACTTCAGTGTTTGTTTGTTAAACTTTGTTCCAAAGTTTTAACATTGCATTTTACATATATGCTATGCAGAATGAATGAGATGTCGGAAGCCTTCCAGAATCTCAACTTATATCCAGTGCCTATCGAAGTCTCTCACGACTTTACTGGTTACATTGCTGACATAGAAGAACCTGTGGAATTCAAAGCTTCATCGCTGGAAAAAGCCAAACCTAAAAAGAAGAGAAGATACGTAGGGTGGAGGAAAGTACGCCGTAGGAAACCTGCCACTAGGAGACTCCCTAAAATAGAAAATCCTGTGATTATGAGCAAGGGAAAGGAAATAGAAACTGGAGAAAGTCCAAAACCACCCGAAAAGGAAATAGGAATAGATCTGAAACAAAAGGGAATAGAGATTGGCGAAAGCTCTAAACAATCTGAGGAAATCACGTTCCAAGACGAAATAGATCGCCTACTGGAAAATTGTGATGTTTTAGAGCCTATTAATGATAATCTCTTCTCTTACCCGGCTACAGTTCAATTCCCATTAAACCTAGGACCAGCTATTCCAGACCCACTAGTTCATACCAGACCATTAGGCCAAATGGAGGAATGGTGGACCAATGACTGGCAATTCCAAAACATAGTCAACAGTCCTTATAGCTTTCTTCCACAATTTGACCCAGAACCACTCCCAAATCCTCCCATGAGTAATGAAAACCCAGCTGAACTCTGTCAGTTCGGTGAAGACCTGATAGGTACAGGTAATAGGATCAGGGAAATGGGGGAGTATCTAACTTGGAAGTACGATGAGAGGGAGCATCGTTACTAGAACAGTCAGTTAACCCACAGAAAGCCGTATTGTATGATAGTAACTTAAAATTCTGTAAAATGGGCAATAAAACTCTGTAAAATATGGTGTGTATGGATGCATATACAATATACCATAACAAAGTAAAAGTCGAGAAATCGACAATTTTGGTTATGCTTGTATATTGTGATAATCTATGTGTTTATCTATGTGAATTTTGTCATTGATAAGTTAGACACTAATAATTTTACCAACTAGCAGATGGAAAACGCTAATAATGAACCAATTAATGAAGTAAATCAATCTGAGCAAGAACAGGAAGATCAATATATAACTCGACAAGATATCGAGCACTTTATCGCCCAAGGGATAGCTCATGCTATTCCAGAAATTGTAGCTGCTGTTCAGAAACCTGCCGAACCACAATTGATTTCTAGTAAACGTATTCCAGAAGATAACGGCAGTAACAACATAAATGGAGGCGGAAATCATGACGATTATGATCCGCAGCAGGCCCCACTCCCTAAAAGAATGAAAGCTGCAACGTCTGGTTGCACTTACAAAGAATTTCTTGCTTGCAAACCCGCTGAATTTGCAGGTAACGAAGGGGCAACTGCAACACTGCGTTGGTTAGAGAAAACCGAAGCAGTAATTGCAATAAGCAAATGTGCCGAAGGAGACCAGGTGATGTATGCATCAAACCTGTTTAAAGAAGGGGCACTCGAATGGTGGAACACGGTCCTCCAGGCAAAAGGAAGAAGGATAGCCTACGCCATAGGTTGGGAAGAATTTAAGAGTTTGGTAGAAAGAAAATTCTGTCCCGAATACGAGAAGGAACAAATGGCAAACAAGTTCCTGAGTCATCGTATGCTAGGTATTGATCGCCGGGGCTATACTTCGACATTCTTTGAATACGCAAGGGTAGTACCAACACTGGCTTCGCCAGAACCGGTACTTATCTCTCGTTACATTTGGGGGTTAATTAGTGAAATCCGAAACATCGTTAAAGCTGCGAGACCTCGCACTATTGACGATGCAGTAGAATTATGTGACACCTGTGTCACCACGAACACCAAACAAATGCCAAACCTATGAAACATTGTGTTTCATACCTGGGATTTGTATAAATATGTGTATCCTTTGCACATATCAATTCTTGTTCAATTCCGAGCTTTAAATCGCTTTCTGGAAAGTTATATGCGCACTGGTGCGTAAACGTAATCAGTTTAGCGCGACAAACACTCCGGAATAGTGAAATAGGCTTAACATACCTTAAATGACCTTTACATAACTTAGAAATAAGTTTTGGAAGGTTTGGTATGGCAAAAACAAGTTTATTCGATCGCAGGGACTATTTGCGTCAAACTGCG
This sequence comes from Helianthus annuus, assembly GCF_002127325.2. NCBI lineage: Eukaryota > Viridiplantae > Streptophyta > Magnoliopsida > Asterales > Asteraceae > Helianthus > Helianthus annuus. Next base: position 88,720,277 of record NC_035448.2, read on the forward strand.
AAACTATACCGATTCGTAAGGTAACGAATAGTCCGGAACTTGATCATAAGTTAAACATACCATATATAACCTAATCATAGCTTAGAAACAAGCTTTGAGTGGTTCGGTGTGTGAAAACATGCTTATGTGATCTTTCAGGGACTAAAAGTGTCAAAAACGGCGTAAGTTTGCATTTTCGCGCATATCTTACGTTCTGGACACATCTGGACATCCAAAATTTTTGTACACACTAAAATATTTTTATTTTAGTGATCGCCATGCAAAAATTCCATTCGTCGCTTAATTTGGATCGATTTTTGCGTTCGTTACGACTTCCGTCGTAATTAACCGAACAACGCGATCGTACGACCAAACGAACCGACATCCGAGATATTTTTGAACATGTTTTGAGTCCCCTATGCTTTAACTTCATTTTAGAGCCTTGAAATGAGGTTAACGGGGTTTAAACGCATCGAAAAAGGCTTTAAACGCGTGCAGGGACCATTTCTGTCAATTTTGAAACTTTGCTGAACCTGATACACGCTAGCGTAGCGCGAGCCCTAAGGCCTATGCCCTAGCGCTACGCGAGTGCCTCATCTGGGCAGAAACATCATTTTCAGCAACAGTTTGCAAATTCAGGGGCTGTTTGTGCAATTTCTTTGTGTGGTGAGCAAGTTTGTGTGTTCACCAAGGCTTCTAATCAGCTTGTAACACTTGTATGGCTAGGATTTATGCTTAATGACTAAGAAAAACACATGTCTTGATCTTGTTCTTCATCAACAAGTATAAATAGCTAGCTAAACCTCCTCATTCTTTGCTCATTTCCTCTTATTCTCTTCTCTAACCTGCTTTGGGGAGCTTTCTCATCTGATTGGGAGCTTGTTTTCTTGTAGAAAAGATAGCAAGGACTTTAGTGAGCCTTCTTTCATTCTTTTATTTGCTTTTTCCTTATGTAGTGCAGAAAGTCAAACGTTTGGCCAACAGTTTGACTTTCGGTTTTGACCATCAATTGGTCAAGTCAAGGTTCAATTGAACTTTGAAACGTGATTGTAATCACGATAGTTATAATCCTTCGTGATTATAGCCGCTGATTACCACGTTAACTAGTTGTAGTGTCGAGTCAAAGTTTCGGTCAAAATGCGTTTTAGCACGCATTTTGCAACGGAACTACTTTAGGGTATCAAAACGCTTTGTTTTGATACCAAATCAGTAGGTTAGACATGTTTTGACATGTCTAACTCGACACTATTAGTTTGTGCTTGTTTAGGGTCGTAAGATAAGCGGTCTAAACAACCGCTTATACTTCCGAACCCGACCCGTTTGGTCGATCTTTGGATCCGACCAAGCTTAGTTAGTAATCATAAATTCATAGGGAATAACCACTGAGGTTATAACCTTATGATCACATAGGATTGGTTAGTCGTATGCTAGTTAGCTTGTATGCCCATAAGAAATGACCAAAATGCCCTTTTGAAGCTAAAATCCGTATTTTGATTATGTGAACATATTTTCAACATATGATCTGAATTAGTAACATGTTTAGGGATAATTGGGCATGTAAGACTTGACATAGCACATAGTTAACCATCCGAACCTAGTTTTACGCAAACGACGCATTATAGTGGCTTATGTTACCATAATGTGTCGAAACGGGTCAAAAGCACTTAGGTAGGCCTTCCAATCAGAATGTTAGGTCTATTAAATCATGCCATATGAGTTGCAATACTCATTTGATTTATAGAACGTCATTCTATCCTATCTTCCGATTTAGGATCCGATTGTTTAACATAGTGATCCATACTAGGTGCCACTTGATTCCTTGATTTCCCGAGCTTTGTTAGGACACTTAATCAAGGATACTTGCAATCTCAAGTGAGTACATAGTCCCCTCTTTTACTGTTTTCAATTGTTTTGGGGTGAAACATATATGCCTATCTGTTATTTTCCTGATTTTAAACTATATGATTACACATGCTTAATACATATTCTTTTGACAAATTAAACAATTACCTATGGTTTAAACACTGATTTTCCAAAACTTAATAAACAAATTGTTGGATTGTACCATTTTTATACATTCACCCAGCCGATTGGTAGTATGATATAGCGCTATAGGACTAGACACCCCATTCCTGTTGTATGGAATGTCAGAAACCAAATTTAAACCAAATAGAAATTGCCTTCGTGGTATTTCTATAGTCTCCAAAGTGTAGTTTGATACACTAAGGCTTTGTTGAATACCAAATCACACTCTCTTTGTATATGTTGATATACTACAAAAGTACAGTTTGATGTGCTCTCAAATGTGATCTACCAAAGTATATTTTGATATACTAAGTACAAAATCCAACATATGTTTTAACATACTACTTTGTTATTTACCAAAGCATAGTTTGATATGCTACTGTTTACCAAAGTATAGTTTGATATACTACCAACCTTGTTATTTTTAAACCAAAGTATATTTTGATATACTATCCAAAGCATAGTTTGATATGCTACTGTTTACCAAAGTATAGTTTGATATACTACCAACTTTGTTATTTTAAACTGAAGTATATTTTGATATACTATCTAAAGCATAGTTGATATGCTACTTTTAACCAAAGCATAGTTGATATGCTATTTACAAACTAAAGTATAATTTGATATACTACCAATACTTTTATTCTTAAACCAAAGTATATTTGAGATATACTACCGAAACTATTATTTTAATTACTAAAGTATATTTTGATATACTATCCATTTAACTATTTCAAAACTAAAGTATACTATGATATACTATTTGTACAAACTTTTCAAAACCAAAGTATATTTTTGTCTATACTATAAACCCGTTTTCCAAAAACGACACATTTTCAGAAACAAAACTTTTACATTAGATTCATGGCTATTTTGAAAAACATAAAACTTTTTTTTCATATTATCTAAAGCCATGAATCTAATACACAAAATCCTATGTTACTCACAGGCATTTTTATGCTGACGTACCATATTTTCATATATGTTTCAGGTACTGCTATGTGATGATTGTTGATGCACGCTACATAGGATGGACTTGTGCCTTAGCGACTTAAAACTGAGAAACAATTATTTGTTTTATTTTAAATTGTACCAAAACATTGAACTCAATAATTCAATAAAACAAAACTATTTGATCCATGGTTGTGAAACAATGATTCTGTTACAACACTCCCCGACGTTTCCGCCACGTTTTGTTGTTTTACGTGGTCGGGGTGTGACAGAAAAGTTGGTATCAGAGCCAATGGTTATAGGGAATTAGGTTATCAGTAATGCTTTGACCTAGACTATAACCTTCCTAGGACCCTATCACAAGTTATCTTGTGTTTAGTCTTAAAACAATACATGTCACCTATCCTTAGGTGATAACCACAACGAGAACACAATAACAAATCCGCTTCGAAAATTAATCATCTATCCTTGGATGATTGATTACTAGGTTTTGAACCCTTCCAGTTTGATTCATCATTAGCTTTGTGCCTTTTGAGTTTTCAAAATCCCGTCAAAGTTTGGGTCTAAATAATGTGAACACGTGCAAACTGGAAGAGTGAATGCCTGTACCCTGAGTTTTCTGTCTAAGGCTAGAGTGTTCGTACAAATCCGCAGTATCGGACCAGTCACTCTTACCTGGGAACTCTTGGGGTGAGTGTTCACTTATAGGCGAGCATGTCTTCAGTGATACATTATGTTGACCCATTTACTTTGATTTGTCACAGTGTCGTTTGTTTGTTTTAAGTAACGAACAAATGGTCACAATCCTTATGCCTTGTCGATATTCTTAAACATCCAGTTTTGAATATCCAATGACATCTCACTTGTTTTTCCCTCGTGTTTCTTTGCTCTTTTAGAATATGCCTCCTCGACGTGATCAAGCTCAGGATGCCGCCTTGGCAGCCTTAATCGCTCAGCAATTCGCTGCTGTACTCCCGAACCTTATCACCCAGATAAATCAGGCAAACAATAACAATGTGCACCTTTAAAACATTCAACTCAGCTAAGCCACTCACATTTACTGGGTCTGAAGGGGCCACGGGACTCCTACAGTGGTTTGAGAGTCTCGAAAGCACGTTTCGTCATGTGCAATGCCCAAACGAGCGAAAAGTTGAGTTTGCGTCAAGTGTGTTCCAGAAAAGAGCACTCACATGGTGGAACGGCATAATGAGGGATCGAGGTGCCGATGTAGCAATGGCACAAACCTGGGAAGAGCTTCGGGCTCTAATGATGAAGGAATTCTGTCCTCGTCATGAGCTTAGGGCTTTGGAACGTGAATTTGATGATCTTAAACAAGACAGCGGCGAACATCGAGCCTACACTGATCGATACGAGGAATTGAGTCTGTTATGTCCTACCATGGTTACGCCTTTGGATAAGGCAATTGAAAGATACATCGATGGCCTTCCTGATCCAGTTCAGGATATTGTTACTGGTAGCAACCCTACTACCGTCAGACAAGCCATTGAACTATCTGCCACCCTGACTGAATCTCAAATCAGGAAGGGTAAGCTTTTCCGAAAAGGCGATCCAAGACCATCTGACAAGATAGCACAAGATAAACCAAAGGATAAACAGACCGAGTCCTCTAAGAAGTCGAAGAAGCGTAAGGCTTCACAAAACTTCGCAGTGGTCGCTCAGAATGATCAGGTTGCACCAAATCAATTAGCACAGCCTCGTGCTAGGAAGAACTATATTGGTACTGCACCTTTGTGCAACAAATGCAACCGTCATCATGTGAATCAGACACCGTGTCAGAAGTGTACCCACTGTGGGCGTTTGGGACACTTGGTCAATACATGTCGCCATGTTATCCAAAACCAAAATGCTGCAAATCCTGCTGTTGTTCGAGCACAGTTTCCACCTGGATCGTGCTATAACTGTGGTGATCTTACTCACTACCGGAACAATTGCCCGAGACTTATTAATGCAAATCCAGCGCGCGGACGAGCATTTAACATAAACGAGGCAAATGCAAATGACAATGCAGCAGTGAACAATTAGTCTTTTGTATTTCCTTTGTTTGTTATCTTTTGACATTTGAGACAATTCAGTTATTATAAATAAAATGGTTGTTCCAATTTTATTTCCAAAACTGATACGATTGTGTGTATGTGTCGACATACCCCTACAATACCGACACCAAAGAACCATGTTCTTTCCAGAACAAACTTCTCGTGTGATTCCTTTATTCTATGATCATTTGTAATCTCCCCAAAAATCCTAAGTACTAGTTTCTTTTAAGAAACAAAGTACAGGTGCAATTCTTAATCAGATACTTGAAGTACCATTTCAAATCTTTGATTTGATAAAGGTGCTATCGTAAATCCTTAATTGGATTCTTTATTTATCCTAATACGAATGTTATAACATGACAGAAACAAATTCCAAATCCTTATAAGATCTTCCTATCTTCATAGTTAGATTCTTGAGGACATTTTAAAGTACTAATTGAAGTCCGTGATTGGATTTCTAGTGTACTTCAAATTCACAAACGAGCTAATAACTAAATTAATGAATACACAATTTGGTGATTTTGTGTTTATGTGTAACTCCAAAGCTTGTTATCTAAGTCCTGGTGGAATCTTCCGTATTTTCATATGTTAGATTCTCAGAAGGATACTCAAAGTACTGTCTTAAATCCTTAAGGGGCTTCTATGCAAATAGTAAGAACCTTGGATTCCAAAGTACTGATTCAAAACGATTATTTGGTTCCGAGTTATAAAGATCCCTTAAATGGTCTATTTAAAAAGATCATACGACGATCTAGATAAGAAGATCATGTGTTGATCTGGTTAAAAGGATCGTTCATTGATCTAGTTAAAAAGATCCTTTGGTGGTCTAGTCAAGTCATTTCATGGTTTTTTGATTGATTTTACCCTACACATTATGAGATGAACTGTGCGGACTGTGCAAGGAATTACGTAATTATGGATGCATACGTAATTATGGAATTCAGTGCACAGAAACCACAGCAAGTTTTGTCATGTGTTAAGACCTATAGTGATAAGAATAACGAGACGGGAACAATGTAAAAAGGGCATGGTGGATACGCCGCTGGTACTTCCTATATATAAGTGTTCCTTATTACATTGCGAAAGTAGCGTTATATAAATTACTAGAAGTCCTGGACCTTGACCAATGTCAATCTTATTTTGCATTCTCCGACTCTGATTTCGAGCACACACAAGTTTCCTATAATAGTCTTCATAGGAAACATCCTCCTATCCGTCATTCGAAACCCCATGTGTTTGTTACTGCAACATTTTGGAAGTTAACAGATTCGCTAATAATCCAAACGTGACCTAGAGTTCTACTCGGGAAACGAAGGATTCACTTGAAAGCAAAACGATCACAGTTACCTTCACAAGTTTCCTCTAGAATTAAATTTCGGGACGAAATTTCCTAAAGTAGGGGAGACTGTGACACCTGTGTCACCACGAACACCAAACAAATGCCAAACCTATGAAACATTGTGTTTCATACCTGGGATTTGTATAAATATGTGTATCCTTTGCACATATCAATTCTTGTTCAATTCCGAGCTTTAAATCGCTTTCTGGAAAGTTATATGCGCACTGGTGCGTAAACGTAATCAGTTTAGCGCGACAAACACTCCGGAATAGTGAAATAGGCTTAACATACCTTAAATGACCTTTACATAACTTAGAAATAAGTTTTGGAAGGTTTGGTATGGCAAAAACAAGTTTATTCGATCGCAGGGACTATTTGCGTCAAACTGCGAAACTATACCGATTCGTAAGGTAACGAATAGTCCGGAACTTGATCATAAGTTAAACATACCATATATAACCTAATCATAGCTTAGAAACAAGCTTTGAGTGGTTCGGTGTGCGAAAACATGCTTATGTGATCTTTCAGGGACTAAAAGTGTCAAAAACGGCGTAAGTTTGCATTTTCGCGCATATCTTACGTTCTGGACACATCTGGACATCCAAAATTTTTGTACACACTAAAATATTTTTATTTTAGTGATCGCCATGCAAAAATTCCATTCGTCGCTTAATTTGGATCGATTTTTGCGTTCGTTACGACTTCCGTCGTAATTAACCGAACAACGCGATCGTACGACCAAACGAACCGACATCCGAGATATTTTTGAACATGTTTTGAGTCCCCTATGCTTTAACTTCATTTTAGAGCCTTGAAATGAGGTTAACGGGGTTTAAACGCATCGAAAAAGGCTTTAAACGCGTGCAGGGACCATTTCTGTCAATTTTGAAACTTTGCTGAACCTGATACACGCTAGCGTAGCGCGAGCCCTAAGGCCTATGCCCTAGCGCTACGCGAGTGCCTCATCTGGGCAGAAACATCATTTTCAGCAACAGTTTGCAAATTCAGGGGCTGTTTGTGCAATTTCTTTGTGTGGTGAGCAAGTTTGTGTGTTCACCAAGGCTTCTAATCAGCTTGTAACACTTGTATGGCTAGGATTTATGCTTAATGACTAAGAAAAACACATGTCTTGATCTTGTTCTTCATCAACAAGTATAAATAGCTAGCTAAACCTCCTCATTCTTTGCTCATTTCCTCTTATTCTCTTCTCTAACCTGCTTTGGGGAGCTTTCTCATCTGATTGGGAGCTTGTTTTCTTGTAGAAAAGATAGCAAGGACTTTAGTGAGCCTTCTTTCATTCTTTTATTTGCTTTTTCCTTATGTAGTGCAGAAAGTCAAACGTTTGGCCAACAGTTTGACTTTCGGTTTTGACCATCAATTGGTCAAGTCAAGGTTCAATTGAACTTTGAAACGTGATTGTAATCACGATAGTTATAATCCTTCGTGATTATAGCCGCTGATTACCACGTTAACTAGTTGTAGTGTCGAGTCAAAGTTTCGGTCAAAATGCGTTTTAGCACGCATTTTGCAACGGAACTACTTTAGGGTATCAAAACGCTTTGTTTTGATACCAAATCAGTAGGTTAGACATGTTTTGACATGTCTAACTCGACACTATTAGTTTGTGCTTGTTTAGGGTCGTAAGATAAGCGGTCTAAACAACCGCTTATACTTCCGAACCCGACCCGTTTGGTCGATCTTTGGATCCGACCAAGCTTAGTTAGTAATCATAAATTCATAGGGAATAACCACTGAGGTTATAACCTTATGATCACATAGGATTGGTTAGTCGTATGCTAGTTAGCTTGTATGCCCATAAGAAATGACCAAAATGCCCTTTTGAAGCTAAAATCCGTATTTTGATTATGTGAACATATTTTCAACATATGATCTGAATTAGTAACATGTTTAGGGATAATTGGGCATGTAAGACTTGACATAGCACATAGTTAACCATCCGAACCTAGTTTTACGCAAACGACGCATTATAGTGGCTTATGTTACCATAATGTGTCGAAACGGGTCAAAAGCACTTAGGTAGGCCTTCCAATCAGAATGTTAGGTCTATTAAATCATGCCATATGAGTTGCAATACTCATTTGATTTATAGAACGTCATTCTATCCTATCTTCCGATTTAGGATCCGATTGTTTAACATAGTGATCCATACTAGGTGCCACTTGATTCCTTGATTTCCCGAGCTTTGTTAGGACACTTAATCAAGGATACTTGCAATCTCAAGTGAGTACATAGTCCCCTCTTTTACTGTTTTCAATTGTTTTGGGGTGAAACATATATGCCTATTTGTTATTTTCCTGATTTTAAACTATATGATTACACATGCTTAATACATATTCTTTTGACAAATTAAACAATTACCTATGGTTTAAACACTGATTTTCCAAAACTTAATAAACAAATTGTTGGATTGTACCATTTTTATACATTCACCCAGCCGATTGGTAGTATGATATAGCGCTATAGGACTAGACACCCCATTCCTGTTGTATGGAATGTCAGAAACCAAATTTAAACCAAATAGAAATTGCCTTCGTGGTATTTCTATAGTCTCCAAAGTGTAGTTTGATACACTAAGGCTTTGTTGAATACCAAATCACACTCTCTTTGTATATGTTGATATACTACAAAAGTACAGTTTGATGTGCTCTCAAATGTGATCTACCAAAGTATATTTTGATATACTAAGTACAAAATCCAACATATGTTTTAACATACTACTTTGTTATTTACCAAAGCATAGTTTGATATGCTACTGTTTACCAAAGTATAGTTTGATATACTACCAACCTTGTTATTTTTAAACCAAAGTATATTTTGATATACTATCCAAAGCATAGTTTGATATGCTACTGTTTACCAAAGTATAGTTTGATATACTACCAACTTTGTTATTTTAAACTGAAGTATATTTTGATATACTATCTAAAGCATAGTTGATATGCTACTTTTAACCAAAGCATAGTTGATATGCTATTTACAAACTAAAGTATAATTTGATATACTACCAATACTTTTATTCTTAAACCAAAGTATATTTGAGATATACTACCGAAACTATTATTTTAATTACTAAAGTATATTTTGATATACTATCCATTTAACTATTTCAAAACTAAAGTATACTATGATATACTATTTGTACAAACTTTTCAAAACCAAAGTATATTTTTGTCTATACTATAAACCCGTTTTCCAAAAACGACACATTTTCAGAAACAAAACTTTTACATTAGATTCATGGCTATTTTGAAAAACATAAAACTTTTTTTTCATATTATCTAAAGCCATGAATCTAATACACAAAATCCTATGTTACTCACAGGCATTTTTATGCTGACGTACCATATTTTCATATATGTTTCAGGTACTGCTATGTGATGATTGTTGATGCACGCTACATAGGATGGACTTGTGCCTTAGCGACTTAAAACTGAGAAACAATTATTTGTTTTATTTTAAATTGTACCAAAACATTGAACTCAATAATTCAATAAAACAAAACTATTTGATCCATGGTTGTGAAACAATGATTCTGTTACAACACTCCCCGACGTTTCCGCCACGTTTTGTTGTTTTACGTGGTCGGGGTGTGACAAATTAGCTAATACCCTAACAGATGAGTTGGTACGAACAAGAGAGGAAGATCGCAAGAAGGAATTAGCTCAAAAGATTACCCAAGGATTTCGTGCGGGTAATACCAAGAAAAGAGGAACAGGGCAATCCTCATCATCTCCTTTCTGCAAAATTTGCAAAAAGAAGCATTATGGACAATGCAACATGGTTTGCAATTTTTGCAAAATGAAAGGACATCAGGAAGAAGACTGCAGGAAGAAAACAAGAGTTTGTTATAATTGCAGAGAAAGGGGACATTTTCAATTTGAATGTCCTAAGTTAGCTAAACCTGTAGTTAACCAAGCCAAACCCGCTGAAGGAGCAACCAAGAGAAATGCGCGAGCATTCCAGCTGACCACTCAAGAGGCCGAACTCATTCCAGATGTGATAGCCGGTACGTTCCTAGTACATGACGTATTTGCAAAAGTATTATTTGACTCTGGTGCGAACCAAAGTTTTATTAATACTTCATTTTGTCAAGCTCTTAAGTTACCGTTAACCACTCTTAGGCAAATTTTCACAGTTGAAACTGCAGAAGGAAATTCTGTGAACATAGATAAAATCTGGCAAGAAGGAAAAATAGAACTATTAGGCCATAAGTTTTCTGCAAATTTGTTACCAATGAATTTAGCAGGATTCGATGTAGTATTAGGAATGGATTGGTTAGTAGCCAACCATGCACGAATCATATGTGACAAAAATGTTGTAGAAATTCAAACCTCTACAGGAGAAGTAATTTTGATTACTGGAGATAAACCTCGAAAGCCACTGAAATTTATCTTAGTAATGAAATTGGCTAGTTATTCGAGAAAACAGGAAATGGTGTATATGATTTCCGCAATCATTAACACTAAAGATAAGGAACTCCAGGACATCCCCGTAGTCTCAGAATACCCAGACGTTTTTCCAGAAGAATTACCCGGATTACCACCTGATAGAGAAGTAGAATTTAGAATTCATTTACTTCCAGGTATTGCACCAATAGCCAAAGCACCATATAGATTAGCACCTACCGAAATGCTAGAATTGAAAAAGCAATTAGATGAATTACTAAGCAAAGGATTCATACAACCGAGTTCATCCCCTTGGGGTGCACCGGTACTGTTTGTGAAGAAGAAAGATGGATCGATGAGAATGTGTATCGATTATAGAGAATTGAATAAGGTTACGATTAAGAATCGATACCCACTACCTAGGATTGATGATCTTTTTGATTAATTACAAGGAGCTAGGTATTTCTCTAAGATAGATTTAAGATCTGGATACCATCAGTTGAAAGTACAAGAAGAAGACATACCTAAAACTGCTTTCAGAACTAGGTATGGGCATTATGAGTTTACAGTCATGCCCTTTGGATTAACGAATGCCCCAGCAGCATTCATGGACATGATGAATCGCATCTGTAAACCATATTTGGATAAATTTGTAATCGTTTTCATCGACGATATACTTATTTATTCCAAAAGCCAAAAAGAACATTGTGAGCATTTACACGTTCTCTTAACTCTGTTAAGAAAAGAAAGGCTTTATGCCAAATTCTCAAAGTGTGAATTTTGGCTACAAGAAGTACAATTCTTAGGTCATGTGGTAAATCATGAAGGTATCCATGTAGATCCTGCTAAGATAGAAGCCATTACGAAATGGAAAGTTCCACAAACAGCAATGGAGATAAGAAGTTTTCTAGGCTTAGCTGGATACTATAGACGATTTATCAAAGATTTTTCTAAGATAGCCGTACCTTTAACTAAGTTAACCTGTAAAGCCGCTAAGTTTGAATGGGGACCTAGACAAGAAGAAGCCTTTAAGATTTTAAAGCATAGGTTGACGAATGCACCAATCTTAGCTTTACCCGAAGGAACAGAAAATTTTGAAGTATATTGTGATGCTTCAAAATTAGGCTATGGATGTGTGTTAATGCAACGCAAGAAGGTAATTGCGTATGCTTCTAGACAATTGAAAAAGCACGAAGAAAATTTTACGACTCATGATTTAGAATTAGGAGCCATAATCTTTGCCCTTAAAATCTGGAGACATTATCTGTATGGAAGCAAGTTTACTGTCTATACAGATCATAAGAGTTTAAGATATATATTTGGGCAAAAAGAGTTAAACATGAGATAAAGAAGATGGATGGAGATGTTAAGTGATTACGACTGTGATATCCAATATCACGAAGGAAAGGCAAATGTAGTGGCAGATGCCTTAAGTCGTAAGTACCATGAGAAACAGAAACGAGTCCGTGCTCTGAGGTTGAATCTACAAGTAGATTTAATGGCACACATTAAAGAAGTTCAGAAAACAGCAATCCAAGACGATGCTGAAGGAATGAAAGGTTACCTAAAAGAATTAGAACAAGGAAATGATGGAATTTGGAAATTCCATAAGAAATGAATTTGGGTACCTAAGCAAGGAGAGTTAAGAAATAAGATTTTAGAAGAAGCTCATAAATCTAGGTATACTATGCATCCAGGAAACAATAAGATGTACCAAGATTTAAGAAATAATTTTTGGTGGATAGGAATGAAAAAGGATATAGCCGAATACGTATCCAAGTGTTTAACTTGTTCACAAGTTAAGGCAGAACACCAGAAACCTTCAGGATTACTTCAACAATTAGAAATGTCTGTATGGAAATGGGAACTCATAACAATGGATTTTGTTACTAAGTTACCCAGAACCAAAAGAGGTAATGATGCAATTTGGGTAATTGTAGACCGATTAACCAAATCAGCTCATTTCTTACCAATGAAAGAAACCTTTAGCATGGAAAGGTTAGCACAACTGTACGTGGACGAAGTAGTATCCCTACATGGAGTCCCACTCTCCATTGTATCGGATAGAGATAGTCGTTTTACTTCTCATTTCTGGAAAAGTTTTCAGAAAGCAATGGGAACTCGACTAAATCTAAGTACTGCTTATCATCCACAAACAGACGGACAGAGTGAAAGGACAATACAAACTCTAGAAGACATGCTCCGAGCATGTGTAATTGACTTTGGTGGTAATTGGGATAGCCAATTGCCATTAATTGAATTCTCCTATAACAATAGTTATCATTCAAGTATCGAAGCTGCACCATTCGAAGCACTGTACGGACGTAAGTGCAGAACTCCAGTATGTTGGGCAGAAATCGGAGAAAGTCAATTATCAGGACCTGAAATTGTACAAGAAACTACTGACAAAATAACTCAGATCAAGGAAAGACTGAAAACAGCTCGAGATCATCAGAAAAGCTATGCAGACAATCGTCGCAAGCCGCTTGAATTCCAAGTAGGAGATAAGGTACTTTTAAAGGTTTCTCCTTGGAAAGGGGTAGTACGATTCGGTAAGAAAGGAAAGTTGAGTCCCAGATACGTAGGACCATTTCCAATAAGCCAACGAATAGGACCAGTTGCTTATCGTTTACAACTACCAGAAGAACTAGCCGGAGTACATGATGTATTTCATGTATCCAATCTCAAGAAATGTCTATCTGATGAGTCCCTGGTAGTACCTCTTCAAGATATAGAGGTAAATGAAAATTTGAAATTCGTAGAGAAACCATTAGCGATCGAAGATCGAAAAGTCAAATTCCTCAAGCATAAAAGACTGGTATTGGTCAAAGTCAAGTGGAATTCAAGGAGAGGACCAGAGTATACTTGGGAACTGGAATCAGAAATGAAGCGAAAGTACCCTCATCTATTTCAGTAAATCTCGAGGACGAGATTTTTCTTAAGGTGGGGAGGATGTAACAACTGTCACAAAAATCCATAATTAGGATGGTAATTAGCTATTAAGGAAACCCTAATTGAGAAACCCAAGTGATTCCGCATAAACCCTAAAATTTTCGTAACAATCGGAATCAGGATCAGGGCCCCTAAAACTCAGGGGGGGTTAAACCCTAGTGATGTTTATCTTCTAAATTGGCTGTAGAAACGAAATTTATTCGTTTAACTTACTCACCAAGGCTAGTTTGGACACAAAACAACCTAGGCTAAGAAATAGACCCGTCGCGCCACGCAACGGGTACACCCGTCTCTCTCGCGTGGCGCGAGGGAGTGCGTTTTTCAGATATAAATAGATGGGATTGGCACTCGAAGTTCGGTGTTAATTCGACGTCCCAACTCTTAATACTCTCTGAGTTATAGACGAAATAGTTCACAAACACACACGATTATCGAAACGCTGCCGCAATCAGGGTAATAACTCGATCGCTATTACGATTCAACGTCCGATTGATTATAACTATCCAACGATAGTCTAGGTGCTGCTCAATTGAGCTTGTACTTTGATTATTCGTCGTGATTTCGACTTGAATATTAGAGTGCTGTTCGAATTCGGACTATGCTCTGTTATTCGTTGTGAATCCGATTGAATTATCGAGTATTGCACTGATTAATCGTTGTGAAGGTTTAATCTCGTGAATTGACGTAACTACTGTATTAGTTACTAACCTGCCTGTGTGTGCATTGTGTTAAACTAGGTGTAATCAAGGCTAATCAGTAGGCTTATATCTATTGCTCGTTAATCTGCAATGTGAGTCATTCTTCTTTTTAAATTGTTTTCTCACAGTTTGTGAGTAAGTATTACAATACCTCAAATTATTTTCAAGGTTATAATTACAGGGATTAAGTCTTTGTAATCACCAAATTACAGCTGGTATGTGGGGTATTGTGCACATTACTATTATTATCACTCTATGTGAGTGAATATTACTCTATGTGAGTGATTATTACTCTGTGTTAGTAAACCGTCACTATTAGGGCAACGGGACCAATAGTGATATGACCACAGTCACAGATCCGGTCGAGTGACAAATACCCATTCTTGATAATTGGTTGATAGAAACATTGTAATCGCTCTTAATACTGTAAATTAATAACTAACGGGTCGTTTTAGAAAACAGAATGATTCACTCAGTATTTCCCCGCTGACAAAACCTTTTTCAAACATGTTTCAGGTGATCTATGTGATCCAGGAAAAGTGCAGTAAAGCACTATCAAGCTCAGAGAAGTGGCTCAGTGTAAATAAATGAATAAAACATGTCTTGAAAAATAAAGATTTCTGTGTGAAATCAACTTATTGTAAATTATGGGATTTATCCCTTAAACTTTGTGTAATATATTAAACGAGCATTTTCCGGTGAAAAGATCCTGTTGTAAAAAGACTTCCGCTGTCGCATAAATTAAGTACCACGGGTACCACTGAAATCTGCATCGCGGGCCCCGACTCCGTCCAGGGTGGGTCGGGGGCCGCGACACGCAAAATATCTAACTCATCAAAGAAATCTTCTTCTTCTTGTTGTTCTTCCATCATGTCAAACGAATCCCACAACTTGTCGTAATGATAACGCCATGAATCTCCAGGATTTTGTGGCGGCATTGTATAACCTTGACATTCAACATTTGGAGCTTCAATAATCCACTTCAAGCTTGGAACGAAGACACGTCGTAATGGACTTGCATAACCAATGAATATCCCTTCAATACTCTTCGGACCAAACTTTCCAAAAGGCTCTAGAACTGTACAGGGTGACCCGAACGGTTCAAGATACTTCAGATTCGGTTTGCGGTTATTGATCAACTCAAAGCACGTTTTGTTGAATTTCTTGACAGTGAGAACTCTGTTGAGCGTACAACATGCGGCGGAAACTGCTTCTGCCCAAAAATTTATCGGTAGCTTTGAATCAGCAAGCATTGTTCTAGCCGTTTCGATTAGCATCCTGTTTTTGCGTATCTGTTGAGTTGCTTTTACAAAGACAGTGGGTTAGTTATTATTTGTTCTCACATAACCCAAACCCTCTCCTTTGTTCTTTGGAGTGGACTCTAAGAAATTTATGAATTCTTTTGCTTCTTGAAAACCTCTTACATTAATTTCTTTATCATTGATTTTCTTGTAAAGATCTCTTCTTTCATTTTCATAGAACTCAATTTTAGCTCTTTGATCTAAACTTTGTTCTATAAGTAATTGATTTTCAAGAATGATTTTATTCAAGGTCCTCTGCAACTCATCAGATTTTTTACCATCTGATTGATGTTTAACTTGCAAGTTTAAAAAATCTGACATGAGCTCATTTAGCTTGTGTTCAAGATCAAGATTGTCTAAACTTACCTGTTGTCCTGAAGTCTCTGGTATGTTATCAGAAAGTGCCATGAGACAGAAGTTGGCCATTTCTTCTTCTTCTTCATCAGAAGAACCATCAGATAGCCATGTATCTGTCCCAGCAATTAAGCTGACTTGCTTTTGTTGCTTCTTAGCGTCCTCAAGCTTCTTTTCATAGTAAGCAACATCTTTCAGCTTCTTGGTCTTACACTCAGATGCATAATGACCTTTTTGCTTGCACTTGTAACACACCACCTCAGCCTTTCCTTTATCCTTAGATCTAACTTCTTCTTTAGATCTATCATCCATCCTCCTTCTATCACTCCTCTGGTACCTCTGGCCTCCTCCTCTCAACCTCTGCTCAAATGTTTTGGTGAGCAGTGCTATTGCATCAGCAAAAGCTGAAAAATCTGATGATGAATCAGAAGTTTCAAAACCCTAGCTGTTTGACGGTTGTGGATCATTGGAGGTTGTTTGTCTTTGTGAGTTTGAGATAAGAGCTAAAGATCCCCCTCTTTGAATGGTTTCTTCAAATATTTCTTCCTCTCTGGGAATCAAGATGCTATATAAGTCATGAAGACTCATGTTTCCTAGTTTTAAGGTTGAGGACAAAGTCATTGTGAGACTTCTCCATTCTCTAGGCAAAGCATCAAGAAATTTTATGTTTCTTTCATCATTTGATTTAGTTATTCCAAATTTCTTTAACTCGTTTAAAAGTTTTGTGAACCTTTGATATGTGTCATTTAACTTTTCATTAGGTAAACTTTTAAACCTTTCATAGGATGAGACGTTGTTTGTTCTCATATTTCTTTTCATCCTCTCTCCTCCTTCACAAAGATTTTCCAATTGATCCCATATTTCCTTGGCTGATGCACAAGCATCAACTTGTGAAAATATGTCATTGGGGATGGCCATTATTAAGAGTGATTTTGCTCTTTCATCCCCTGCTACCAGTTCCTTGTCTTCCTCACTCCAAAGTATTTCACTTTTGGGAGCTCGGGAGGCAGGGATAGCATGTAGTTGGTCAGTTGCTGGAATTGCTGGTATTTCAGTCATTGGTATATGTGGACCCCTTTCAATGGATCGAAACAGAGCTCGGTCATGACCATTAAGGAAATTGACCATCCTGATTTTCCATTGGGGGTATTCCTCTCTGACCAAAGTCGGAGGTTTGGACATAGAACCAATATTGAAAGCATTATTCCAGGTTTGAAAGCTGGCCATATTTAGAAAAAAGAAGAAGAGCGATTGATCGTTTGAAAATAATTTGTTCAATCTGCTCTGATACCAATTGTTGGACCCAGTATGGCCTTAACAACTTCTTTTTACGTAATATGGCAAGTGATTTCAGTATATGTGAAAAAGATGTGCGGAAATGGAAATCAGACTTTCAAGAAACAAGACCTACAGAATTATCAAGTTTATATCACTTTGAAACAAATTAGTTTAACAAGGTGATTGTAAGATTATTATCTAATACAGATGAATCTTGATTTCTGTGGGTGAGAAGAGCAGTGGAGTTTGGGTGTTTGTATATGAATGCTAAGCTTCAAACTCAAGTATCTTCTGCCTCTCGAGCCTTCTATTTATAGACGGCTGTGGACATGAATAAACAATTGTTTTTTCATGCAATAAGTCCTGCGTAAAGTAGCAATTTGACATATTCATTGAATCCATCATTCAAGTTGCATTTGTAATCATGATAACCAATAATGTCATGCTTCGGTCATGGGTGGCAGGATAGAGTTGTGATTTTTAGACAAGTGGGGCTTTCATAAGAATTTCTGATAAACCACTTCATCAGAAATTCTAGTGAACAAATCATCAGAAAGTCTGATGATCAGAATTGTCAGAGACTGATGATATTTCATCAGAAATATCATCAGATCCATCAGAAATGACCTTCTCTGATAATCCAAATCAACTCTTGATCAACTTCTGATTCTTTATAGTAGATACTTTGCATTTCAGTTGTCCTATCTGATTTTCTTCATCTTGTTGTGATCTTCAGGACTGTTATCTTCTTCAGATATCCAGTTGATTGAGATTTTCTTCAATACTTACAAATAAAGTTTCCTAACATCGAGCATATCTTCAAGTAGAAGGAATTAAACATGCGACAACGACGATGGGTCGAACTCTTGAATGATTACGAATGTGCGATCAAGTATCATCCGGGCAAGGCCAATGTTGTGGTTGACGCCCTCAGTCGAAAGGACACTATACCTAAGCGTGTACGAGCGTTACAGCTCACCATTCACTCTAGTCTTCCAGCCCAAATACGAGATGCTCAGGTTGAAGCATTGAAAGCAGAAAACATCAGGGCTGAGTCCTTACGAGGATCGAGGCAGCGGCTAGAACAGAAGGAAGACGGTGCCGACTATGTTAACGGACGCATCTGGGTTCCACTTTACGGAGACTTACGCGAGCTTGTGATGGATGAAGCACATAAGTCTCGTTACTCAGTACATCCTGGTTCGGATAAGATGTACCACGACCTAAAGTCTATATACTGGTGGCCTGGTATGAAAGCCAGCATAGCAACCTACGTCAGCAAATGTTTGACTTGTGCGAGAGTCAAGACTGAATATCAGAAACCATCAGGCCTCCCCTGAAGTCTTCCTCGAAGACTAGCCAGAATTATCTCCTCAACGACAAGTCGAATTTTTGCATCGATTTGATTCCAGGCGTCGCGCCTGTAGTCAATGCACCCTGAGCGACTTACACCTTCGGAAATGCAAGGATTGACAGTGAAGTTTTAGCAGTGGATAGAGAAGGAAGATAAGAGACCAAGATGTCCCTTTTGGGTAACCCCATTTCTGCTCGTCAATAAGAAGGATGATGATTTTCAAATAAACATCAACTACCAGGAGCCGAACGAGCTAACGCACGAGTGTCGGTGACTCTTACTAAGGGTTAACGAACCTCTTACATAACTGACTATGAGGACCCAACTACTACTATACGACTGGTCGACGATCGAGCGTCGTTAGCGGTGAAATTCAGGAAGAAAGTATACCAGGGCGAAATTGTGGGACAATGACTTGTTCTAGACGTAGACAAAATGGTGCTTCCTACACAATGTACAAACCGGATCCACACGGGATACAAAATCTTGAGAATCTAGAAAACTTATATCTAGGACCTTTGGGAACCCAGGACCAAACTCGTAAGGGTTTTACTTAGGAACCGCATCTGTCAACTCAATCAAACATCATTAACTTGACAAACTTGTCATATTAGTTAACAAAACCGAAAGTACTTAAATTTTCTTCCGTTGAAGTCTTCACTTTTACTTCTAACGAGTAGATATTTGCATTTCTACTCCCCTCAAAGTAGTTGCATCACGTTGATTCCTTCGCTGAGAGCGAACACACGTTTGCTTCGAATACTTGGTCACTTCTCCCTGTTGGTAGAAACACATTGCTTCATCACTTGAAAACTTATATATAACCATGCACCTTTTGCTACGCATGCGGTTTCATTTCGAATAAACGCTTCATTAAAGTTCAAATATTGCGTTGCTAAATAAAATTACTGCTTTGTGATTCGAGTAACCTACGTTATTGAAATAATTGGCTCTTTTGCTATCAAGTCAACACACTCTCTTGAAACTTCTTTTATTACAAATTACATTCATGGTTTATTTTGTACCATGCCGATACTTCCTTTGTTGATATGTATGTTTATTGCCGGGCTACACTGAGATTAAGTTTGATTGCTTGAACTTATCCACTTCGCATGTCTAGTTTCAGACTTTATATGATGTATTGAGAGCATCATATTCGAATATTTTCGCAAAGATCTTTTCATTTTGAGTCATAGTAGATTCGGTTGGTCTATGACTCCACTAAATCATTGATTGATTTCGATATCTTGCACTGATACTTTCACAGAATTGAAGCTTGCGCTAATTGGGTTACTCATTTCATACACGGATTAATTGCCTATTTATTTGTTAACAATCTATTTTGATATCCACGATCGAAGCAGTCTTAACACAATTGTGTGTTGAGGCAATGGTACATATATTCATTTCATAAGCACAAAGTACCTCCTAACGATTCTTTCGTTGTCAATCAAATGCCTTATAATACTTAATACTTTTTCATCTTCGATCAAACAGTGGCCCTTTGATGATTCCATATTCAACCGAAAACTTTTTGACATGGTGTAAATCAAATCTTCCGGCTTGTTTCGGTACACTTTCATCTGGTCTCAAACATGGTGAACTTGTTCAGTCACCGCTATTATGGAATTATGTCATTGTTACACATTGTGATGTCATTACAAACTTGTAGCTTGTGCTAATCATGGTCAACCGTTTCACACAGGACTACATATACTTTTGCTTAACTCATCATTCAAACATTTCTGATGCAACTACTAATTAAGGCAAGGATACACTAGATTCGCTTGTTTTTCACTCGGCGTATTCTCACAATTCAAAATTTTCAACACACTAAACTTTACCATTCATCTACTCGGGAGTTGACAGATCATTTTACTATTTCATTTGAGTTGTTAATTTTGAATTCATATTGCGGATGCAATGTTTCGTGAAAACTCGCTTGAATATTGGGATCGACCGTTTGAGAGTCTTATTAGTCAGATCTCCTCTTTTTCTGAAACCCCTGCTAGCTGGATCACACTAGACTATACGTCAAATACGACTTGTACCTTTGACAACAAATGCTAAAAGCACACACCTTTTAACCCTAGGATTCGGGTTGATATATATTCTTAGACTCGCCAAATGTGAGTAAGGTTCGATTCGGTTTGAAGATTATCTACCTTGATATTATTCATATGCATACACGTGTGACGAAACCATAAGGGGTTAAGGTAGTACAAATTTCGAGGACGAAATTTTCTTAATGGGGGGAGAATGTGAGAACCCTAAAAATTACAGGTATCCGTACAATTAATTTATATTTAATTTGTGCTTAATGATTGTGCTGATTACAACTGTTGATTTAACTGCTTACTGATTTCTGTTACATACATACACATGCATCACCTTCATACTGTCACTCCATTTACTATATACAAACTTTATTGACAAACTTGATGCACAAAGCACAGTTAGCACACTGAGCGGATAACCCAGAAAACATGCTGACAATGCCAGCACCTAAACAGACAATGTTTTTGAGGCCAGTATGAGCCGGGAATAGATTACTACACTAGTAGGGAGTGTAGGGAGGTGAGGATTGTAAAACTGCGCACTAGGTGATAGTTATAGTGACTTGATGTGCCTAAAACATGCTTTAATTAAAAAATTCTGCACTTTGTGCAAAAAAATCAGCATTTAACATAACTAGTAAAGTGCAAAAACATGCAAAAATAATACTAGACACTTTCCAAAGTGTCGGGAATTTATTGTGTCACTAAAAACAATATAAGAGACACTTTAAAGCTTTACTTGATACTTTAACGGATCAATATCCAACCTAACAACCGGACTTTACCCGGAACATAAAAATATTGTCAATGACATTGTTGTTGGATCGTCGTTGACCCTGAATGAGTCGATCAGAAGAGTCGTTTATCTAATTCAAAGGCGGAATCGATGAATCAGACGCTCAAACTAAATATAATGCTTCTTATATTGATTCTTGACAATGTTTACAACCTGGAAGCAATTTGGCAGCACTTCGTTACACTTTCAGATCTGTTGCCAAATGAACTAACTTGTGCACTATTTATAGTGATTGTGGTTCGCTTATGTGGACGACCATATAAGCGGACCTGCTTGATTGATACTGGTTCGCTTATATGGTCAATGTCTATATAAGCGGACCTACATGCTATTCCACCATATTTCAGTTCTCGAACCTCGTGCACTGGATATTCTATCCTATCCTATTCTATTACATGATACAAGACGAAGTCAATAGACGTAGTGCACTAACAATTGTTTATACTTTTCTGAGCTAGTTAGGGACCCCGAACACCCTAACACCCTTTATATTTCATAACACACTAAAATACACTAACTTAATCATTCTAAGCTAACTAATTAGTAACTAAGGAATTGAAATCCAACCCTTACCCCCCCCCATCCGAACGGTTCCCATGAGTGGGGACACACCGCACAATTCTTTGATTAATTAAATCAAACATGTTGGATATCTTGAAAGCATATTATATGATGGATAATACACTAGTTTGGATTATAAATTTACATACAAGACCACTAGTCTCTCACTTCAAACACAACACCAAACAAACTTTCTCCTTCCCTCTTGCTTGAGTTCGGCCGATCACCAACCACCATACATCCACCATTTTCGTTTCATGTTCAACCATTTCCTACATATACAAAGGTGCAAGGTGACATACAAGGAGGCCCGGTGCAATCGGAAGCTCAAGAACCTCTCTATATTTCTTTTATCCACCTTGTTTACGCCTTGTTTCTTTCCTAGCCTTGTGCTAGTAGTAAGTGCTTCTAATCAGCATCTTGATCTTGTTTTTAGGGGATAATAGGTGATTTAATGGTTAAAACTTAAGAACACTCATGAACATAAACTAAAGGTTTGAACATAATGAATAAAAAGTGGATAAAGAGAAGCTATGTGGGTAAATCATGTAAATCTTGTTTAGTTGTGATCATTTGATGTTGTTTGATGTTAGAAGCAAGATGGATCATCATCTAACCATATTAGTTCATGTTTGAGAATATGAACTAGAAGATGTAAAAGATAGAAAGTTGAAAGATGATGAAGCCTTCCATCCATGAAACATGAACTTGTGTAAATATAAATTTTCTTATAAAATAAGGTTCTAAACTAGTAGATCTAAAGAACTACAAGTGGTTTTTCGGAAGAACCAAGTGGAAAATGTTAGTCTTGTTAAAAACCCAGATCTTACAGAAACTAAAATGGAATTTCATAAAGAAATATTTTTGTAAACCTTGACTAGAAGTTGTAAAACTTCAAGTTCCTCAAAAATAAAGTTTATAAGGAACTAATTTTATTTTTAAAGATAACAAGATCTATTAAATATGTTGGAAAGCTACTACATATATTACACAACTTTCAAGTTCATGAGTTTGCGATTTAGACTTATTTTGACAAGTTTGATGCTTAAATAATATTGGTTGTTGATTGGTAAATTGTTTGATTGAATTTTTAAAAGAAAATGATATGCTTGTAAGCGTGGACACCTCTAGTTACAGAGGAAACTCTGGCGAAATTTTTCTAGAAATATAACACTTAGAAATATTTTTGGTGACAAGTGTTTACAAATATATTTTTAACTTGTTTTCAAAATATAAATTTTTCCATGATTTTTATTACAAAATAACCAAGTGTCGGAGGTGGATTTTCGTAAATGAAAACTTGTTAAATATATATTGAGAATATATATTTCATAATAAAACGCTTGTGTGCTTACGTGATTATTTTGTGAACTAGAGATATATTATTTTTAGGGTAAAAATAATATTACTTGGAAATATCATGAAAATACGACTCCAAAATAATACCAACGCCCTCACAAATAAATATTTAAGTTACATTGGTATTGTTTTTACGACGCGAACTCTAAATGTAACTTGCGTATTTTCGGAAAATACTCTTAAATGTGTATCTTGATAAAGTATTATTTTGGAAAAACTGTATGAGGTAAAATATAATATTTTTGGGAAAAATATGTATATTTTGGAATTAAAATATTTTAGACTATTGATCAAAATATATTTTTCAAGTGAGACTTAAAAATATATTTTCCGGAATTATAACGTATACGTATATTTTGGTAAAATATTATTTTGGAAACTGTAGAAATAAAAATATGTTATTTTTGGGAAAAATACATATATTTTGGAAATACGTTATTTTTGGACAAATGAGTTGAACATATTTTCCAAGTGGGAGATAAAAATATGTTTTCCTAGTATATTTAGAAGATATATAATTTTTGAGAAAAATATATATTTTCTGGAACGATACATGATTAAACAAAATAAGGTTTATTTATATATTTAAGTGAGACTTGAAATAGATGGTTTTGGAAATATATATATATTGGGAATATATTATCATATCTTTATTTAAAAACCATACACCGAAATACAGCGCCATTACGTGCCAAGATATACAAATACGAATACTTGAAAACTATTAATACAGAAGCACTGTATAAACAATTATTCCAAAACTAAATACAATTATTATAACTTGGAATAATACCAGAATCGTAACTCAAAAACATACATACTAAGACAAGGCACGACCCGTTCGTCTAATAGGCTTTAGACCATTGTAGGTAGTCGTGTTTGCCGCGGAGATTTGGGTTACAAGTACGAAGACGCAATACTGTGAGTTCATGTCCCCCTTTTCTCTTAACTGTTTTCAGTTTTTATACTTCAGGGGTGAAATACATGTTACAATGATTACGGATACTTTTATACATGGTATGGTTAGCTTAAGGAGGGTTACTACTTAGATCATGTGAGTGGGTAGGCGGAAACTAGCGGCCATTAATCCTCGTCATAGGACCGAGGGACATTAGTGATAGATCTATTTGGGTGTAGCGAGCCCCACTCCTGAGTCCGCTGAGTGAACCAGGTGGTGACTAAGTGCCCGACGCACAAATTCGCTAGGTTTGAGTCTTCCTGCATCACTTCACACATATCATTGGCTTTGCAACCCAATGGTGATCTCTTTTTCGTTAATTGCTACATACCAGGGATTTTCATACATACAGACATTTTTACAAAGGTCTATACATACTCACTTACACATGAACTCGCTCAACTTTATGTTGACTTTTCAAACTACATGTATTTCAGGGAACTAACGGATCTGGCACGGTATGCACGTATTTTCAAGCTGCGTTTGAATAAAGAAGTCATCCAGGGTTTAGAAGGTGTAACCTCTTCCTGGACGGGTTACATATCTCTAAACCTAGTATTGTTTAAAGTCTTTTGCTATGTTTTTACGAACTCATTAAATCAAGTCAAGGTTTGTAACTTATTTTGTGATTGATGTTTTAAGACAAGTATAATATGGTATTTTTCTAAACTCTATTAACAGGTGAATATCTCATGTTTTTATCATATAGCATTGTTATGATTGTTGCTATGGTATTAAGAAATCACACCAAATAAACCCGCGCTTCCGCAAAGCCAGGGTGTGACAAATAGGATTTGCACCAGGTACGAGATCAATACGGAACTCGACTTGGCGTGCTGGGGGTAAACCAGGTAACTCTTCAGGAAACAACTCATGATAATCCCAACAACAGGCATATCTTGAATAGACTTACCTTTGCCTTTATCTGCTACAATATGCGCCAAGAAGGCCATATAATTCTTTCACAGATATTTCCGAGCTTGAAAACAAGACATGAGCTTGAGACTACTAGCAGGTTTCTCACCACGAACCTGTAGGATTTCACTTGACGAAAGCGGCACACGAACGATCTTCTCAAAAAAAACTACCTCTGCGTGATGCTTGGCTAACCAATCCATACCCACTATAATGTCGAAACTTCCAAGTTGCATTGGCGTGAGGTTGATAGGAAAAAGATGGTTGTTAAGGTTCAGCTGGAAGTTACGAAGAACAGAATCGAGAACAATGGGACCACCACTAGCAACTTCTACTGTCAAAGGCTTACCTAGTTTCGTTCTAGACACGCGAAGCAATGGCTCAAAAGACAATGACACAAAACTCTTATCGGCACCTGAATCAAAAAGAACAGAAGCAGACTGATTGTTAACAAAGAACGTACCGTTCACCATCTCGTTGTCTACTCGCGCCTCATTGGCATTCATGTTGAAGACTCGACCTCGAGCCTGAGCCTGATTCAGATTCTGGTTCGCATTGGCCAGTCTTGGACATGGTTTCTGTAGTGGGTTAGATCCCCACAGTTATAGCAAGAACCAATCGGGTAGTGAGGTCGTGCAGCTTGAGCCTGTTGCTGAGCAGGAGGCTGAGCAACTTGTTGAGCTGGGTTCTGAGCTGCCCGATTCTGATTAGCAGGAAAACGGCATTTGGCAGCGAGATGACTAGATCTTCCACAATTAATACAATAACAACACTGGAGGTGCGGCTGATGATGACCGTTACACCTGTTGCATAGAGGTGCATTTCCAAGGTATGGTTTCTTGGCAAGGGGTTGCGCAGGCTGATTTGGAGCAGCTTGATTGACCTGTGCGGTAACGACGAATTTTTGGGAAGCCTTGCGCTTCCTAGACTTCTTTGATCCAGCTTCCTTATCCTTCTTGTTCTTACCCTTCTTGCTTTCACCCTTGTCAGACGCTTGTTTCTTACCCTTGTCACCCTTCCTGTGTAGCTTTCCCTTTCTGACCTGCGACTCAGTTAATTTCGCAGCTAACTCGATTGCCTGATGAACTACGGTAGGGTTACTACCAGTGACGATGTCTTGTACAGAGTCAGGTAAGCCATCAATATACCTCTCGATAGCTTTTTCGAGTGGGGTAACCATTGTAGGGCAAAGTAAGCTCAACTCTTCATACCTATCGATGTATGCCCGGTGCTCACTACTATCCTGTTTCAAGTCATCAAATTCCCTTTGCAAAGCCCTCAGTTCATGAAGAGGACAAAACTCCCTCATCATAAGAGCCCTAAGTTAAGCCAAAGCTTTTGCTAAAGCAACCTCAGCACCACGGTCTCTCATAACCCCGTTCCACCATGAAAGAGACCTCTTCTGAAACACACTGGAAGCAAACTCGATTTTCTGATTTTCAGGACACTGAACATGACGAAACGTACTCTCAATGCTCTCGAACCACTGTAGGAGCCCAGTTGCCCCTTCAGAACCACTGAACTTGAGTGGTTTAGCCGAATTGAAACTCTTGAAATTGCATGGAGCATTTTGGTTATTGTTGGCTTGGTTCACTTGAGCAATAATGTCTGGGAGTACAGCAGCCATATGCTGCGCCATGATATTTGCCATTTCGGCATTAGATAGCGTATTTTCGCGTCAAGGAGGCATTCTAAAAGAGGAAACTTGAGAGGAAACGAGTGAGATGATTAGATGAAAAGAATGCGATGAAACAAAATTGATAAAAGCAAAGATGGTGGTCATTTGTCCGTATCACAAAGCAAACAAACGACACACAGTGACTAATCAAAGTAAATGGGTCAAAAATAATGTATCGCGAAGACATGCTCGCCTATAAGTGAACACTCACCCCAAGAGTTCCCAGGTAAGAGTGACTGGTCCGATTATGTGGATTTGTACGAACACTCTATCCTTATACAGAAAACCCAGGGTACAGGCATTCACTCTTCCAGTTTGCACATGTTCACACTATTTAGAACCAAAACTTTGACGAGATTTTGAAAAATTGGAAGGCACAAGGCAAAAAGAATCATTCAAAAAATGTATGATTAAATTTTCAAAATCATTCTGAAAAATCAAAGGGTTCAAAACCTTATAATAATTCATTTAAAAACAGATGATTGATTTTCAAAAAGGCGTTTCGGAAAAATTGGGTTCTTGTTTTGGTAATCACCTAAGGATAGGTGAAGTGCATGTTTTAAGATCTAAACACAAGACAACTTGTGTTTGTGTCACACCCCGGCCGCGTATAACATGCAACCGCGGCGGAAACGCCGGGGAGTGTTGGGACAGAATTAAATTGTTTCATAACAATGGCATACAAAGTTGTATTTTATTTATAAACAAGAGTGTTATATTGTCTTAAACAGGAATGCAAAGAGTTCAGAACATAATTCAACTAGTCTATCTTCATTTTTATTCTCTAAGGCACAGGTCCGCCCTAGTGTCATGATCATCATCCTATGGAATAGCTCCTGAAAACACATGTGAAAGTAGGTACGTCAGCATAAAAATGTCTGTGAGATACATAGGTTTTGTGAAAATGGGATTCATGACTTGGGTTTAAAGAAAACGTTTAATAACAGTCAGTCATGAACCTTGTAATTTGTTTTGTTTTGTAAGTCGTATGAAAAATGATAAGCTCAGATGATATGTATAAATAAAGTGTAAGGTTAAATGGATAACCTAGTAAAATGAGTTTGTATAAGATAAGGGTTCGTAACACTACGTCAAAAAAGGTTTTATGGTCACACAAAAAAAGTGTGACCATACACCTTTCGCCACACTTTTTTTTTTCAGCTCAAGTGTGACCAAAGGTCGAGTCATCGTAAGTATCATATAGTCACATTCACGTTTAGTGGCTTTAGCAACTTAAAAGTGTGGCTAAAGGGTACCACTATTTCTTGCTAGAATCAAGCATTATGTACAATAAGTGTGGCTAAAGGGTTGCAACAGCCACATGAATTTATTGTAAGTGTGGTCATTTCTATTATATAGTCACATAAAAGTTTGTTTTAGCCACATTAATTTAAAAAAAATGTGACAAACAAAGTTGTTGTAATCAAGCATTCCATCCATTAAGTGTGACTAAATGGTATCAACAGTCACATGAACTCACTGTAAGTGTGGTTGTTTTATTATTTAGTCACATGAGTTTTCTATAAATGTGGCTAAAAACTATTTCTAGACACACTAAACAACTTTGTACTTTTAAATGTGACTATTGTCTAACATTTAGTCACACATAAAGTTTTGTAATTTTAAATGTGGCTATTGTTTAACCTTTGGTCACACATTCTTTTTTTTTTTTTACACCTGACGTTTGCTATCATTCCGTCCCACAAAAAAAAGTTATCATAGTTTGGCTAATGTTTATGTAAAGCCACATGAAGTTTTGTATTTTTAAGTGTGGCTAATGGCTAACCTTTGGTAACATATATTTTACTTTTCTCATGACATTTACTATCATCCCGTCACATAAAAAAACAAAGTAATGATAATGTGGCTAATGGTTATGTAAAGCCACATCAACCTTTATAATTTTAAGTGGCTATTATCTAACATTTGGTCACACGTATTAATTTTGCCCATTACGTATGTTATTATTCTGTCACATAGAAAGGATAAAATAAGGAAGGTGTGGCTAAAAGATATGTAAAGCCACATGAATTTATTTTTTATTTTTAAGTGTGGCTATTGTATAACATTTAGTCACACATAACTTTTTTTCCCATGACGCTTGGTATCATTCACTCACACAAACAAGAAACAAAGTGATTATGGTGTGGCTAATGGTTATATAGAACCACACAAAATTTTGTAATATTAAGTGTGGCTATTGTCTCACCTTCAGTCACTCGCAACTATTTTCTCATGACGTTCACTATCATTTCGTCCAACAGATAAAAAACAAAGTGACAATAGTGTGGCTAATAGTTACGTAAAGTCACATGATGTAATTTTAAGCGTGACTATTATTTAACCTTTGGTCACACGTATTTTTATGGTTGTGGCCATTTTCATGTAATTATTTATTTTATTTTCATTTTTTTTGTAAAATAAAAACTGAAGTAAACATGAGATAATCTAGAATACAGATGATATTAACAATAATATCCTAAAATCCATACATAAGTTTTCAATTTAAATACCAACTAAAACCAAACTTCTAATCAAAATCTATAGATAAAAGTTTAAAAGGGAAACAAATATACACAAAAACTAAGAGCTATTTCTAGGTTGTTTTCTTCAAGCCCACATACTCACTCACTGCTTAATACGAGCAGCACTGTTGCCTTTGCTTCTTCACACTTCTTTCTCTCTTCTTCCTTCTGTGCAGCAGCCATTTCCCTTTGCCTCTTCAGCTCACTAGTTATTAAATATGATCCATTTGAGCATGAAAATATAAGTTCAGCTCAGCTCAGTAGTAATTAAACATGATCCATTTGACGTTCATCAATAACAATATAGTCAACTGTGCTAATAATCAAAACTAGCTACCTATGGTTAACATGGAATAACAATTGCAAAATATTAGACACATAACCAATCTGAAAATTGAGCTTGAACTCGGCTTGGCTCAGTTTTTAAGTTAGAAGTTAACATAGCAGAAGCAATTCTTATTGGCAGCAGCTCAACAAACATAAATTGTACAAAAAAATGCAAGTTACATAATCTTACATCATAATCCCAAGATGGGGATCCCTTTCTCTCTGTCACATCATTTGCATCCTTCAGCTCCTTAATGACAGGCAAAGGTCTCGGGCGGTCTCCATTTTCATCGCTGCAAAATTATGATCCAACGCATATGATTAGAATCCATTTTACAAATTTCATATGCTAAAACTATAACAATCATGAGAGCAATGCAGACCTAGTCCAAGGAGCAGGACCATTATCACAACGAACAAAAAGATACCAGCATACCTTAAATCCCTATTTATATTAAAAGTCAACGAGTTTTTTAGTATAGGGAAACCAAACATCCATTTAATAGTGAGATGTCATACTTAAATTCCGGGCTTCCTCCAGCATTTCTCGATCCTGTATATCCCAAAATTAATGCATATGATTGTGTCAGAAAACACCTGTAATTAGTTTGATGATTGGGATCATATACAGATTTATATTTTCTCTATACAGATTTGTATACCAGAATGTCTATAAAAAGCATATACAGCTTGATCATATAACGATTGCCAAAATTATTATTTGTATAAAAGGTACCTGAAATGGAACTCATAAGGGCTAACCCGTACATGATCTGAAAGTGTTTCACTCGTTTGTCTTTCAAGACACTTCATTGCTTCTTTCCCAACTTCACCATGCAATTGTAGGCATACCCAGTGAAGAAAAGACTCCATGTCTTTAGCAAAATCAAACATATACCAATCCAACAGTTTTGGTATCATTAGCAGATGCTTTGTGGTTGAAATCCCAACTGCAGCCTGTAAATACTCATTTTTTGCAACTTCAAGTTCATTTTCAACTTCTGAAGTTGTGTACACTCTTACCTTAATTCCAAAAGATATCAAATTATTATATGAAGTGATTCAGAAAGAAAGTAATATTATAAATCTATCTTTTCTAGTAAATCTAACGGGTCGTATAGTGTTTAAAGGTGTAAATGACCTGGGCCGCTTGTAGGATACTCACGATGGGCTCGAAAAATGTTTGAATTGAGGAGAGCATAAATTAAACAAGCTCGAGTATAAGGCGAAGCTCATTTGGTAAACAAGCTCGAGATAGAGATTCCTATACTGAGCTTGACTAGGTTTGCGAGCCCAAACAAGTTTAGCATTCATACAAATATAATATTTTTATTAGAAAAATACAATTACATAATTAATGTTATTATGAACAAATTTAAGTAAAATAGTGAAGTAATATGATGTTGTTATACATTAATTTATATATTTATATAAATATATAAAAACAAATACTGGATGACCTGAGCTCGAGCTTGAAAAATTATTAATTAGCCAAGCTCGAGTTTGAAATATTATTAATGAGCCAAGCTCAAGACAATAGAACTGGAGCTATGTTAAATTAAACGAGCCGAGCTCGAGTTTATGTGTGCTCGGGCTCATCTCAGCTCGTTTACAACCCTTATAGTGGTAATCAAGTAACAAATTCATGAGTTCAGAATAGGGTATGCAGTAACATAGTATTCTTTTCATTCAGGAAATTCACTAACTAGTTTTTTTTTTCTTTTAACATGTGGATAGGTAACTTACAGCAGGAGAAGACCAGCTTCCGCATGATAATGCAAATTTTACTAGTGGTTCAGACAACTCCAACCCAAATATGCTTCTTGCGGTTAATTCATCGTTCTTGAAACCCTTTAGCGAAGTCTGAAGCATTAAGAACAAATCATGTAACTGATATTATATACCATAGTTTGTGGGTTAAGGAAATAGAAGAGTATGAGGGGTTCACTTACATATTTTGCGTGACAGGGGAGTCTCAATGTGAAATGCTCAATGCTAAATGCATTTAAAAGATGACCCCCAACATTTATTTTTGCCTGATGAGTAAGAGTAAGGCTTCAATCATTATACATCGTTACTTAGAGCAAGGCGACAATTTCAGCCCATTTACTTCATGGGTCTTTTTAGGGGTTGTGTTTTTATCTCAAACAGGTCAAATTTGAAATATATAGATCAAACAAAATGGGTCAAACACTCAAATGGGTTAAAAGTTATTCAAATGCTACTATTCATACATACACATTCTTAAACTAGTTTATTGTTTTTGTAACCATAATAAAAACATTAAGATTGTTTTACAATCATATTACAAGCATAAGGTACTTTAAATTTTCTGAAATGGGAAAAATGTGTTTGTTGGACGACCCATCCCTATTCATACTAAAAATGACCCATTTATCATGAACCTGATTTGACATCTTTCCACCTCTAAATTCATACTCATTCAAAACTAGAAGTGTGTGGCATTACCTCTTGCATTAGTTCAACGACTCTCTCAGGTGTCTCTGGTATTCCATGTTCAAGAAGCGCCTGATACCGTCACACGAGATAACAAGATCAGCTTAAACTAACACATATCCAATAAACGAACAAATGACACAGAAAGTTAATCAAATACATTCATCATGCACGAATTATATATGTTAATCCAGAAAGCAAGCTTCTCTTGATGTGTGAGGCTTGTTAAGTTGACCAATGCAAGTTTTTCTAGTAGGATCCTGAAAGATCAAGAAACAACATCACTTATGTCAACTAATGAAATGAGATAAAAAAAAATCTGTTATACAAATTAACATCCAGCAAGCTTTTAAACATCCAGTTACCCTTTGCCTTCATAGTTTCACAAGAATCTGTTATACAAATTAACATCCAGCAAGCTTTTAATAATCTGTTATACAAATTAACATCCAGCAAGCTTTTACCTTCATAGTTTCACAAGACTTAATATCAGAGTTCCATTTCACTTGAATTACTTCAATGAAAATTGTGTAGTAGGACTTCCGACTTATTATTAATTTCAGACCGATGAAGTTTGACCTTTTCTTTTGTAAATTTCAGGCATTCACAAGATGTATTCGACGAGAATGTATTTGCTTGTCATTAACAGGCACATTATCTTGTTTCATATCCTGGTGTCAACATTTGACTTTGGGATATTTAAGGTGAAAAGTTGTTTTTGTAAACCATTTCTATTATTACTAGTACTCTCTGTGTGGTTGTTTGTTTCGATTCCCTTAGCCACACTTTATGTTACCTCATTTATTAAACCTCGATCACTATCACAATTTCAAATGATTCTCAGAAACAATCACACAACCAAAAGATTGAAACAATGTTAGATGGGTGAATTTATCTTTAGGAGTCTTGAAGATCAATAAATACACTAGTGATATATTCACATCAAATTCACAATTCGAAAGATCATAAACAACTGTTCCAGTTATAACTCATGTCAAACATATTCACATATAACTTGAATTTTTCACCTAATCAACTAACTAGAACTAAAATTAACAACAAACGAGCATTAAGAATCACTATAAATCTGAAACTAACTAAAAATTTTTACCTAATTAGCTACCAAGAACTAAAATTAACAAAAACCGATCATAACGAATCACTACGAATCAACAATCAAACACATGAACTTCGGGACGAATGTCATAGTTTTCACGAAATTGTGGAGTTTTATCAACAAAGTTTAAATCTTGAAGCATTTTCAGTTTATTATATCCACAAAAAAACATGAACTACTTCTAACAGGGTCTGGGTCTGAATAAACAACCACAAAACACGTTTTGAATAAATGCGAAGAAAATAGGGTTCTTGCACTTACCTTAGTCACGTCAGTCCTTAATTGGTTTTCAGAGCTCCGATTAAGGTCTTGAATCAGATGGCTTCCGAATTATGATCCTCTTCCTTCGGTTCGCGTTCAATCAGAGAAGATATTAGACAAAAAGAGAAGAGGGGGTATCAGTACGAGATCGAGATCGAGATCTGGGGATGAATTTTGGGAGGAGAATCCATTTAGGGTTAAAGGAAAATAGGGGGAAAGTAAAAATTAACGTGTTTCAGGAGGGAGACACAAGAGAAAAGGGGAGGGAAATTATAAATTTTTAGGGGAGGTAGTGGGAAACGAAAATTTTTTTCATATATTATAAAAAATAATAATAAATATGATATTATTATATATATTTATGTTTTTTAAGTAAATTTTAATATATTAATTTCAGAAAAAAATTAAAAATTTCGGGTTAAACGAGTAGTGTTCGGGTCGTGTTCGGGTTCATATGTATGATACGATTTTCGCGTTCGGGTAGGATTTGTGTAAAATTTTCTGGTTCGCGTCGGGTTGAACCCGCCAACCCGCTAAAACAACCCGTTTAGCACCCCTAAATAACTATCACTGGGGCTAACTGACAATCGTTAGGCCTAGTTGACCTTTGGAGCCTAATTAGCCACCACTGAGATCAACCCTAACTGACTTTCATTAGGTTCGTGTTATTTTTCGGTCGTGTTATAGCTCAACAACCTAACTGACCTTCATTAGGTTCGTGTTATTTTTCGGTCATGTTAGAGCTCAACAACCCTAACTGACCTTCATTAGGTTCGTGTTATTTTTCGGTCGTGTTAGAATTTACACTATACTCACTAGAGCATTCTAACAACTAATTCACCTTTATTGGCCCTGATTAATCGCCATTAGGCCTAATTGACCTTTATTAAGCTCAACTAACTATCATTGAAGCTAACTGACGATCATCAGACCTAGTTGACTTTCATTGGGCCTAATTGACCATCATTTAGCTAAAAAACCGTAATTAATCATCATTTGGCCTAAATGACCATCATTGGGTCTATTTGATCACCACTGGGCTTAATTGGCCATCACTGGGCCTCAACAACTCCAAATGACCTTCATTGAACCTAGTTTACCATCGTTGGGTCTAACTGACCGTCATTGGGCCTAATTGACCATCATTGAGCTTAACAACCCTAACTAGCCTTCATTAATTTACCTTTATTAAGCTCAACTAACAATCATTGAAGCTAACTGATAATCATTATACCTAGTTGACTTTCATTGGGCCTAATGGGCCATCATTGAGCTCATAAACCGTAATTAACCATCATTTGGCGTAATGAGCATCATTGGGTCTACTTGATCACCACTAGGCTTAATTGGCCATCACTGAGCTTCAACAACTCTAAATGACCTTCATTGAACCTAGTTTACCATCATTGGGTCTAATTGACCGTCATTGGGCCTAATTGACCATCATTGAGCTTAACAACCCTAACTAGCCTTCATTAGGCCTAACTGACCTTTATTAAGCTAAATTAACTATCATTGAAGCTAACTGACAATCACTAGACCTAGTTGACTTTCATTGGGCCTAATGGGCCATCATTGAGTTCAAAAACCGTAGTTAACCATCATTTGGCCTAAACGAGCATCATTGGGTCTATTTGACCACCACTTGGCTTAATTGGCCATCACTGAGCCTCAACAACTCTAACTGACCATCATTAAATCTAGTTTACCATCGTTGGGTCTAATTAAACGTCATTGGGCCTAATTGACAATCATTTAGCTCAACAACCCTAACTGACCTTCATTAGGCCTAATTGACATTTAAGAACCCAAATAACCGTCATTGGGCCTAAATGACTGGTTCTAATTGACCGGTTATACCGATTAAACCGAACCATCATTGGTGTAGTTATTTATATGTAATAATTTTTCTTAATAATTTGTTATTTATCTATGATTAGATTTAAATTTTTAATTATATAAAAAAAAGAAAAAGAATTAATTGTTATAGATTATATAAAAAAGAAAAAGATTCATATATATATTTATATGAATTAAACTTGACAGAAAAAGATTTATAATTTGTTATATATGTTTATGTAAAAAAGAAAAAGATTTATATATATATTTAAAAATAAAG
The DNA here is from genome assembly GCF_002127325.2 of Helianthus annuus. Lineage (NCBI taxonomy): Eukaryota > Viridiplantae > Streptophyta > Magnoliopsida > Asterales > Asteraceae > Helianthus > Helianthus annuus. Next base: position 88,756,098 of record NC_035448.2, read on the forward strand.
GAATTAAAATTTCAAAAATATTGGCCCTAATTTTATGTATATTTGGGCAGTTCGTATATTATCAGAGACCATGGACTTTTATGCAACCAATCCTGGACCTATCGATGGTTCTGTATTGTATTGTATGATCAAGAAAAGCATGTTTCATCAGCAATTTGGGAGGGTCAGGTAAATTTTTACTGGCTCCAAGGTTCTTGTTTTACTTCATAGCAAAGGTGGCAATGTTTTTTTTGTGTGTGTGGGTGGGGGGGGTCAAAATGGTTTGTTTTACTTGCACCTTAAGCCATTTTATCATCAAACAAGGATGCCAGAAACCAAATCAGCCAATCTGTTCAATTGTTGTAGCTGCACCGATTGTGGAAGTTGCTCCAGCTGCCGCTGCGGCACCTGCAGAGACGAAAAAGGAAGAGCCAAAAGAGGAATCTGATGATGAAGACTTTGGTATCAGTTTGTTTGATTAAATGATTTAAGGGATCTTTTTATCGACTTCAGACATTTTGCTTGGTGTTCTTTTGAGAAGTTTGGTTGTTTTTGTTTTGTTTTGGAACAATACTTGGCCGTGTTTGGATATGGATATTTACTTTTGAGAAGCTAAGTCGGTGTTTTGTTAATTTTGTTTCGACGCGAACCGTTTCAACTCGTATTGTTCCCACCCGAACTGCTTTAACGGGTCAAAATAAAGCAAACTTAACACGTCAAAATACAACAATTTAAAAATGAAACGCGTCAAACGCGCCAAATCCAAATCAAACAAAATGTAACAATTCATGTTGAGCCTACAAATCCAAATCAAACAAAAGTAACAATTCATATAGTATTCCACTCGAGTCTTGACCAACCCTACTTGTTTGGACGGCATGAGACACTTTGCTGAACTTCTCCGACCCGCTCATGTATTGATGAAGATCCAAGATATCTCGGGTCCGAAACACAAATACGGACTGCACCTTGCACTACTGAGACACCCATTGCCACACCAACTGAGAAAACCCGCAACTGACAAAGATCTGTGATCGGTTGATTCTGGATCTTTGCCAAAAACCTACAAATTATGAAACATGCTCTAAAAGTTGGAATACAATAATGAAGTTTCATAAGAATTATGCTTTCTTTGATTATGGATGCTCATCATATCACATCATTTACTAAAAAAAACAAAAATATGTCTTTAAACTAGAGCTGGCAAAATCGGCCGGTTGAATTAGGTTGGTTGTCGAGTCAGGAGGGGTCAGGTGGTTCGAATCAAGATGAGCTAAAAAATTATATACTATGTGGGGTCTAATTGTCTAAATTCTATTAAAAGTCAACGCTTTCATCTAGTTTGATACTCCAATATTTATTCTACAAAACTAGGTTTGGCAAACGGGTCGGGTCAGGCGGGTTTGAATTGCTGGTTAAAACGAGTTGATTCAATAAAGGGTTATTTTGGTTCAGGTCGGAGCGAATTTCTTGTCAGAATGGTTTGATTTATAAAATGGTTATTTTGAAATTACTGTACAGCTTATAGGTTCTGACTTTCTGGTTTTTGGCACCAGTTACACGCGATCATGCCTCGGTTTACACATGTTTAAAAGCCGGATATGCATGTAGAGCCGATTACATGTACCAGAGCCGGGAAATGCCCGTCTGGTGACACGTTACTCGGCCCCGGCACACAATTAACCAGCCGCTCGACATGTAACTGAGTCTGTCGTTTAGGCATAATGCGGCGTCTGTTAGGCGTTTTTCTCGGGCATGTGTAACAGAGATGGAAAACACGTGTTCGATACCATGTAACGGGAGTAACCTGGCACCGGTAAGGCTTAACGCAGCGCTTGACGCGAAACCGGCTTTGGACGAGTAGCGCCGGTTACCAGCATTCAATCGATGATTCACGCGCGCACCGTTGGTTACGCGTGTTTAATGCAGGTTACACGCATTCCTGTGTTGTTCAGCGTGTTCATACAAGAAAAAAAACACTCAAAAGTATCTAAACTGTGACTTGGGTAAATCACCATGTGCATAGCAATGGTCCTTATTGTCACTCTCAGGTGAAGATACCTCTGAATCACTCGATCCACCAGCCCTATCTTCGATTTCCATGATTAAACTGTTTTTCTGTAAATTAAAAAAATATCACTAAAACTTTAAAGCAGACAACGATTTCCATGATTAAACTGTTTTTTTTTTTACGAAAAGAAATCAACTTCAAAGCAAGCAAATGATCTTTAAAACATTAAGCTTCTAGTTTGATTTATACTATTCAGTACACATGTTAACTGATGCAATAAAAGAGTAGTAACAATGCTCTCAAATGACCATAGAATTAACAAGTTCATCATTATAAAAAGTGAATATAAAGCTCTATGTTTTCATTTGTATATAGTAGAAAAAATATATACAGTCAAAGAATCAGAATTTTAACATGATGAGTTGGGCAAAACACAACAAATGATGATAAAAATTATCAAACAATTAAGCAAAAATTATCATAAACAATACACATCAGTGTGCTAAAAAATACTAATCAAAATATGCTACTGCAGTACTGCTCACTCATCCTTTAAAACTCACTCATCCTTTCAAAATGCAGCCCTTAATAATAATGACTAGTAATCACACTTCAAACATGTGACCAAACAAGAATCCATAAACATCAACTAATAAGTAAATTAGCTTGTTTACTTGAGAAAAATTTATCTAACTAAAAATAAAATATTCTAAAATGAAATTGAAGTACTTATTTAGATAGTTTAGATTTAGATTATATCTCCAATCTTCAAATATAAAGCATAACTCAAACCTAGTTTTGCTAACAACATACATTACAAACTTGCATTCAACAAATGTGAAGTATATGATTGATCCAAACATACAGACCACCACAATCATAATCAAATACAAATCTAAGTTCCCTCTCTATCAAATTACATCAACATCTATAGCCAATTTAATCAAATCACACACAATCACAAACAGATATATACAAAAAGACTTACACTTTCTAACACGAGCAGGATACTCACACGTAGAGCATCGGCTCTTCTGCAAATGTCACGTAGCAGGATAAGTAAGAAATTTTTTGAATCAGTGTGAGAAATTGAGAGGACTTACGGTGGTGGTTGTTGCGAGCGGTAGTGGTGGTTACGAACGGCGGTGGTGGCTGCAATTGGGGTCTTCGTCTCTCCGGTGAAACGACGATTGCGGTGGACTGGAGGTCGACGGAGGTGGGACGGAGATGAAGTGGACTGGAGAACTTAACTTGAAACCCTAGATATTAGCATAAAGTATACGCAGTGAGTGAAGGTGAATGTATGGAAGCAGGTGATGGATTAAGGTTTCAATTGGGAGGTGGAGGATGGTTGGTCACATGAAGGAATTAATGTGTGACCATATATGGGTAATAGTCATATGTTTTGTTTTGTCGTCATGGTTCATAATTTTAGCCACACGTTTAAAAAATTAAGTGACTAATAAACAATATGCTTCGGTCACACAAACTTAATATAAGTGGCCATATAAATTAGCCTTTAGCCACATTATTAAAAAGTATTATGGCCGTAGATTATATTTGGTCACACTTTTTCTAACGTGGCTAATATGTGTCACATTTTTTCTTTAAAGTGTGGCTAAAGATTTCGAATTGATGTGTTTTTTGTCACATGAATAAAAAATCTAACAAATACTATAACCGTTTGTCACATTTGGCCACATTTTTTCGAGTGTGGCTAGTAATGTCACATTTTTTTGTTTAAATGTAGCTATAGGTTTTAAGTTGTTATACAATGGTCACATGAAAAATAAAATACGTGACAAAAAGTGTTTCCAATGACCATTAGCCACACATTTATTCAAATGTGTACGGGCCGGTTTTGAAAAAAATGTGGCTAAAGCCCATTTTTGGCGTAGTGTAAAAATAATGTCTTGTGAAGAATATGTTATTTATGTAAAACGTAATATGTCTAAACTGAAATGATTTAGATAATGCTGAGATATGTAATATTATACAATCATTTATATATAGGAAGTACCAGCGGCATATCCACCATGTTTGTACCATATTACATACGCCACGTTATTCAAACCATTTACCCAAACCAACCACCATGTAAATTGTTCATGTATAAACCAATTGTCAAGTGTTTATTGTGTAAACCATATCGAAATGTCTATGTTCAATGTAAACCACCAAGTCTGTACATCAAAGTCAAAATGTTTATGTTTAATGTAGATCATGTAATGTGTACCCAAAATATATCTTGTATGGTAAGTGAGATGTATCAACTAAACCATATGTAAAATGCACAAAACAAGGTATTGAAGTAAAACATGGTTTAAATCAACGTTATGTTTTGTGGAACAATGCATGCTACGCTGATACAGACATTTATGCGGTATTGTGAAAATGCATACATTCAAGCCTTGAGACTGTGGCGATAAACCCTTAAACAAATTAAAGGTTTATCTAAGTTATGTATATCGAATTCGGCCATTCCTTCCAATCCAAACAAACCCAGGATTTCAGGAACGGGAGTTGTCAATTCCTATGGTACCACTACCTACTAACAAATGGCGTGATCAATGTTAATGAATGTATTGTTCCATGTTAAACAAACCAAATGTCATACTAAAATGAAGGCATGTGATGTAAACAATTGTACTAAGTATGCACACAATGGGCATAAGTAGCATGAAAGGCAATGTGAAACAACGTACTAAGTGCGCACACAATGGGCATACATAGCATGAAATGTAATCTAAAACAATGTACTAAGTACGCACACAATGGGTATACATAGCATGAAACGTAGTGTAAAGCAATGTACTAAGTACGCACACAATGGGCATACATAGCATGAAATGTAATGTAAAACAATGTACTAAGTACGCACACAATGGGCATACATAGCATGAAATGTAATGTAATCATGTACTATAATGTACTAGCGAACATAGCAGGTATATGATGTGAAAACATGGAACGCATGAAAGTAACAAGTAGGCACATGTGTTTCACCCCAAAACAGTTTGGAAAATAGTAAAAGAGGGTTCAATGCACTCACCTGAGATTGCTTTGAAGTTCTTGTGTAATAACCAAATAATGCTAGAGATCACGGAATATCAAACGGCACCTAATAGGTAGCTATATTAATATACCGGACCAAAATCAGAAGGATCAGATAGTATGCGGGTTCGTAAACCAAAGGAGTATGGAGACTCATGTAATATGGTTTAACACAGCCTACATACTAAAATGAAACCTAACCTAAGTGCTTGCGGCCCATTACGACCCGTTTAGGTAGCTTATGCTACCTTAATGCGTCGTTCGCGTAGAACGCGTTTGGAACGCCTAACATCGTGACCACAAGGTATAACCTCGGAAGGTTACAGCTATGGTCACCTAAAGTGTTTGGTCGGATCCTAATGATCGATCAAATGGGTCGGGTTCGAAAGTATAAGCGATGGTTTAGATCGCTTACCTTACGACCATATATAAGCACTATACTAAAAGTGACGAGCTAAGCATGTTAACACATGCTTAACTAAGTTTAGAAAACAGGTTTGGCATCAAAACAAACGGCTTTGATGCTCACGAGTAGTTTGGTTACAAAATACGCAAGAATGCGCATTTTGGCCGAAACTATGACTCGTCACTGAGCCTTGATAACGTGGTAATCAGTAGGTATAGTCACTACGGACTATAACCATCGTGACCACGCTCACGATATGAAGTTCCAACGAACTTCGTGTTGACCATAAGCTGGCCAACGCAGAAAGTCACACAAAGTCTGACTTTAGCACTAGAAAGTGATTAAAAGAACGAAAGAACACTTACCAAGGGTCCCCGAATGCTAATCTAGATCAAAATAGCTCAGGTATGAAACAAAGGTTCCAACTTAGAGCATTAGATCAGATTTTTGTGGGTTTTAACCAAAAGGGGGGGGGGTATTTATAGGAAAAGTAAAGCCGTTAGGATCGTTTCTTAAATATCGTGCCATGATCCAAGCCGTACACTTGTCAAGATGTTGTGGTGGCTTAATGTGACCTTAACCCCAAAGATGGTGAAAGGGCATTGCCCTTTGGAGTGTTTGAAAGGCCAATTTTAGCAAGAAAACAAAGTTTCTGCAACTGAAGGGGCCATGCGGCCCGCATCAGGATTAGACAAAACTCAGGCGGGCCACCTGGGCATGTCTGATCTGCACATACTTTCAGAAATGGCAGTTTTGGTCCCTGTTGCATGTTTAAGCCATTTTCGACACTTCTAAGGCCCATAAAGCCAACTTTAAGGTCCTAAAATGATGCCTAAACATTGTGGATATGAAACATGCTCAAAAATATGTCAGATGTTGGTTCGTTTGGCCGTACGATCGCGATGTTCGGTTAATTACGACGGAATGCGCATAAGCAGGAAAAATGATCCAAATGACGCGACGAATGGATTTTTCTCATGCCAAACACTAAGGCATAATATTAGGATGCTTACATAAATTTTTGGATGTCCGGATGTATTCAGAACGTAAGTTATGCGCGAAAGTGCAAACTTGTGCACTTTTTAACACTTTTAGCCCCTGAATGATCCAAAAGTTTGTTTTAGCATACCAAACCCCTCAAAGCCTATTTCTAAGCTATGTAAAGGATATTTATGGTATGTTTAACTTATGGACATGTTCCGGAATGTTTGTTACAGTTCAAATTGGCATACTTTCGCAGTTTGTCAAGTTTAGTCCCTCTAAGCGAATTAACTTGTTTTTGCCATACCAAAGCCTTCAAAACTTATTTCTATGTTATGTAAAGGTTATTTAAGGTATGTTGAGTATATGTTGATGTTCCGGAGTATTTTTTGCATTAAACTGAGTACGTTTATGCACCAGTTTGCGTATAATTCTCTAGAAAGCGATGTAGAGTTTAAAATCGAACAAAAGTCAAAACATGAAAAATGTAAAACACAACCAAACAAACATTGGGATCAAATAACATTGTTTTATTGATAATTGAACTGTTCATAATGATTACAAGCACAAATGTTACAGTCTCCCCTACTTGTGGAAATTTCGTCCCGAAATTTATTTAGAGGAAACTCGTGGAAAAAGATGTGGATACTTTGCCCTCATTTGATCTTCGCATTCCCAAGTAAACTCAGGTCCACGCTTAGATTCCCAACGAACCTTGACCAAAGGAATGCGCTTGCGTTTAAGCCACTTGACTTCACGTTCCATGATTACTACCGGTTTTTCAACAAATTTTAGTGTTTTTTCAACACGAATTTCGTCAAGCGGTATGTGGAGGTTTTCATTAGCTAAATGTCACACCCCCAAAATCCACACGCGGAGTATCACCGCTTGGGAGCGTGACTGACCAGGATCAAGCCATCAATCATATTGAACACAGTATATAATAATCAAAGTAATTCGTAAAAACCCAACTCAATACAATTGATGTTCAAACCAAACATAGTTTAAGTAGCGGAAGCATAATATGAAAACCCAATGTATGTAATAAGTTCAATCAAAGCGTTCACGATCCTTGTTCCACAACGACCGCGCCTCCCTGTGCAAGCTCCATATGTACCTAAGGTCCTGCAAAGCATGCAGCAGAGAGTCAACAACTAGTTGAGCGAGTTCACAGTTTATAGTTCAGTAATTGTAATAGTATAGTAAGCCTTGTGTTCGTTCATTAAGTCATGTATCGTATTAGTTCGTATCGCGGCCCTCTAGGCATGTATGCGAAGATTAGGGAAAGTTTCCAAGTATTCTAGACTAGGTATATTTGTATCGCGGCCACCCGGCACATGTGCGAAGTTTAGTGTATAGTTCGCAGCCTTCCTAGGCATGTATGCGAAGATTAGTCATAATATCGCGGCCAACCCCGGCGTGTGTGCGAAGATCAGTTCTATAAGTATCACTAGTCTAGTCGTATCTTATCAATAACCCATCCTCACCCGAGGACCATATAACTAAGTTCCATAAGCTAGATAAGTACAAGTAAATAATCAAAACCCATTCCCACCCTGGGAACCCCATGCCTTGGCTGTGTGAACTCACCTTGGTTTGCTCGGTATGCTAAGTTAAGTGCTCACAAGGAATCAATCAAAGCCTAGAGTATGCATGCATTCACAGTCAGTACATGTTTGTAAGGTTTTGCATGCAAAGTTCGTCACATAGTGTGTGTAGCAGTTAACATCAGGCATTACAACCAGTTAATCATCTTCATACAATTCATGCTTGATAGGAATAACAGGCAGTTAACATATTTCACCAAGTTAACACACTTAACAGGATTTACATACTAACCGAGTTTACTGAAGTTAATAACTTAACAGGTTAACAATTACATGTGAATTTCGGACAATACATCACAAAACTCGGACACATATGCATATGTTACAAAAGTCGGATCCCCATGCATTATGTAAAACTCGGACTTATCAAGCATCCTTGTAAAATTCGGACATCATCCTATGTTACAACAAAACTCGGACAAGGGTATCCAAGTCAAAACTCGGACCCCAAGTCCCTTGCAAAAGCTCGGACTACACACCCCCCTGAAGTTCGGACCATGAGCATGTATTAAAAGTCGGATCCCCCCCTTACATACAAAGAAACTCGGACTTCATGTCCTTTTAAAAACTCGGACAGGATATCATTATCACAAGGTCGGATAAGGGCAACCACATTGAAAACTCGGACCCCCTAGTTTCCTATTAAAAGTCGGACCAATGTAATCAAAAGTCAGACCAACATTATCACACAACTATTCAAAGTTCGGACTATGGTAACATCTAAAATGGTCGGACTAATGTAATATCATTTTTAAAAGTCGGACAGCTTCATGTATTGATTCAAAAGTTACCATCAATCGTGCGAATGGAACAGTTATGTTTCACTATCAAGAAAACACTAATTTCATTGCATCTGTATAGCAGTAATCCAATTATCAAATCAATCATTCTACATATCATGTATCTTAATAATCAGGCAATCGATTATACGACAAATCAACATCATTATCACAATAATCAGAATCCAATCAATTAATCACAGAATATCATATGGAGAACTAGGGTTTAGCATGAATCAATCAATCAACAACTAACAATAAACAATGATTTCACAATTACCTTGAATTGATTCTAGACAAAGAGAGGAAATCAAGAGTGATGAAGAACTTGTGCCAATGATGATGATGATGATGATTGCCAGAGAAAATCAGAGAATATGCAAGTAAGTGTTTTTGTTTTTGTGTGAGGTTTAGTGAATGATTAGGGTTAAGAATGATTAGAGTTTCACTAATTACTCTATACATCCCTAAGTATCATCTTTTACATAAGTACACCATCTCAAAATAATTCACAGTTTCACCACCAAGTTCATACATTTGACAACACTTAACACATAACCATGCACAATCACACAATACACTTCATTGTATCAAAACGTATACAATTTCATAGCAAACCAATTGTGCAAATAAACGATTAAACAAACAGTGAACGTGCAATAATTGCGAAGTGGAATCTCGGAAACTCGAGTTGTCACATTATCCCCAACTTGAAAGAAATTTCGTCCTGACATTTAGCATGCGGTTACTGAGGAAGCTAGGTAAGTTGTATCGTTTACTGGTTTTCCTGGGGTGTCACATCATCCCCCCGTTGATTTGGAATTTCGTCCCGAAATTCTGTAGTAGTAGCTTCAGCCTCAGTAGTGGTTGCACGGTTTTTGAATAACTGGGGATACTTGAGTTCCATTTGATCTTCTCGTTCCCAGGTATACTCTGGGCCACGACGGGAGTTCCAACGAACCCGAAAAAGAGGTATTCTAGTGTTCTTGAGGACCTTGACATCCCGGTCTGTGATTTCAACTGGTTCCTCGACGAACTGCATGTCACACCCCCAAAAATTACCACCTAGGGAGTGTCCCTGCTAGGCGTGTGACGACTAGCAATGAGCCACCAATTACATTGAATCACAAGTTTGAAATAAAACTTCATTGTTTAAAGATACTGAAATCCCAACATAAGTTATTCAAAAACCATAAGTTTAGCGGAAGCGTTAATGTATCGTAATATAATGTTATCCAATCAATCATAGTAAATAAATGTCTAATAATAAATCCATCAAGCAACCATGACCACTCGCGCCCTCCAGCCAGCAAGTTCCTGCTTTCCAAGTACCTAAGGACCTGCGAGCATGTAACACGTGTATCAGACAAAGCTGGCGAGTTCACAGTTTTAGAAAACGTTTGATCACCCGTTATATATAAAATAGTTCAATAACCAATGCAAGTAATATTGTTAATATCTCATTTCCAAACACGGACGACTCCTGAAATACATGACTGCCCTTCCCACGTACTCCTATCTAGTACTGGGCCAGACTGGGTCATTAGTTCACCTCCGTCCTCTACAGGCACGGGGTGAGGGTGCCAAACCTAAGTAGCGCTACTAACTAATACCCGATGAGGGACTTACAAATGATGATAGGTGAGATCATTAACCAATATACTCGTTTTTACCCAATGACTCATTCCCCCCATGGAATACCCACTGACTGTCCCCAACCACTGGGACGCATGCTCGAATGTAGTGAACTCACCTGGGATTGCTCGGTAGAATTAATTATTCATTTAACCACGGTGATTTACCAAGCCCTATGATATTTACATTTAACAGTCAGTTTGCATACAAGCACATCACGTAACTTTTCTCATTTAATCATGTACACGATCACCAACGTTCACATTCATCACTAAGCATGTTAGGAAACTAATTCAGGTACAACATCTTTCGACACATTATCTTTCGGTTCACAGTTATCATCTTTCGATTCATAGTTATTGTTCGACATATCAGTTATGTTTCGACACATCTTCCGACACATCAACTATCTTTCGGTCAACAGTTATCTTTCGGTCAACAACAATGTTTCGATCAACAGTTATCTTTCGATCAACAACAATGTTTCGATCTACTGTTATCTTTCGATACTACGGTTATCATTCGATCACAGCAGTTTTCATTCAACAAACAGTTACGGCACAAACCCTAGTTGAGCATCAAGCATCACCGTAAACATGTATCCAGATCTAACCCGTTTAACCCAGCAGTTTATGTTATACCGTCTAACAAAACGAGACCTTAATCGAAACCAACATCCATGCTAACTAGTCACCAAGATTTTACGCATAATGTCTAACGATCTAATCCACATACACATTCATCATATCAGAATTATTCACTAAAGTCATCGGCACAAGACATATCGGTTCATCATCATCATCGTAATAAACAATAATCAAAATTGAACGCCAAATACAATCACATGCATAATCAGTCATGACTTAATCGCGCATATATTCGATTCATGAACAAAATTGTTACTACATACAATCAAGCAAATAGTCATAATTGTTTTTAATTCACTAGACGAACAAGAATCTCACTAACCGAAAGACAGGATCAACAGGTCGGTGCTCCGAGAGGGGAAAACCTATCTTCTGCCGTCGTACAATAAGGGGAGTCTAGGGTTTGTAACTGTTCGTATCACACACGTATGATCTAATTATAACCTTAATTTTGTGGGCCGAAGGACTGGGCCGAAAGATTGGGCCGTGATCGAAGGATCTGCCTCGAAGGATCCGAATGATTTTCGAAGGATCTGATCCTTCGAACATGTGATTGAAAGATCATCCTTCGAAAGGTTCTGGATCGCAGGATAGCTCTTATGTTTCGAAGGTTCTAGGTCGAAGGATATGTCTTATCCAACAAGTTTGCAACGTAACCCGACTAGTATAATACTCGTTTAAGATTTCAAGAATATGTAAATACAGCAAAAGAGTTCGGGAAATAGGATAATACTAACCTCAAGAAGTCGGGTTGTCACATCATCCCCAACTTGAAGGAAATTTCGTCCCGAAATTTAGCAAGTAGGTACGGAGAGTGGAGTGACAATTCAAGATTGTTGCGGATTTTCCTCAGGTGTTACATCATCCCCAACTTGAAGGGGAATCTCGTCCCGAGATTCACTAGTTTTGCTTGACTCTGCCTTGTCTTTGGGAAAGAGGTGAGGGTACTTTAGTTTCATCTGATCCTCGCGTTCCCACGTGAACTCCGGTCCACGCCTTGAATTCCAACGAACCCGAACAATCGGAATTCTACTGTGTTTACGCACCTTGACCTCCCGATCCATGATTTCAATAGGCTCTTCAACAAACTGCAGCTTGTCATCCAACCGGAGCTCTTGAAATGGCACAACCAGTGTCTCATCAACCAGACACTTCTTTAGTTGCGAAATGTGAAAGACATTGTGAACATTACCTAATTCCGCAGGTAACTCGAGTCTGTAAGCGACTTTACCGATCCGCTCAAGAATTTTGAATGGCCCAATGTAACGTGGATTAAGCTTGCCACGCTTCCCGAAGCGTACAACGCCCTTCCACGGTGAAACTTTCAACATAACCCGATCATTAACTTCGAACTCCAAAGGCTTTCTACGCTTGTTAGCATAACTTTTCTGACGATCACGCGCTGCTGCCATACGATCCCTTATCCGAGCTATATTTTGTGAGGTTTCCAGAATGAGTTCAGGACCTGTGAGTTGACTGTCACCTACCTCTGCCCAACAGAGAGGGGAACGACATTTCCGTCCATACAATGCTTCGAACGGAGCTGCCTGAATACTCGTGTGGTAGCTGTTGTTGTAGGAGAACTCTATTAACGGCAAGTGTCTTTCCCATCCCTTCCCAAAATCGATCACACATGCCCGCAACATGTCTTCAAGTGTCTGAATAGTGCGCTCACTTTGACCATCCGTCTGTGGGTGGTAAGCGGTGCTCATATCAAGTTTCGAACCGAACAATTTGTGCATAGACTGCCATAATTCAGAAGTAAAGCGCGGATCTCGATCTGAGATGATAGAGGTTGGCACTCCGTGCCGAGCAACTACCTCCTTAAGATATACTGCTGCAAGCTGCGAAAACTTATCTGTTTCCTTGATTGCTAGAAAATGTGCCGATTTCGTGAGTCGATCAACAATCACCCATATAGTGTCGTTTCCAGCCTGAGTTCTTGGTAATCCAGTAACGAAATCCATAGCGATCTGTTCCCACTTCCACTTAGGTATTTCTGGCTGCTGTAGTAGACCCGAAGGCTTCTGGTGTTCCGCTTTAACTCTAGCACAAGTTAAGCATTTACTCACGTACGTGGCGATGAGGGCTTTCATATTCGGCCACCAATACATAATCTTAAGATCGTGATACATCTTGTCCGATCCCGGGTGAATAGAATATCGTGACTTGTGTGCTTCATCCATTACAAGTTCTCTAAGATCACCAAACAGAGGAACCCATACTCTTCCCATGATGTAGTAGATACCGTCAGATCTCTGCTCAAACTGTTTTTCCATACCGCGCAAACCCTCAGTTTTAATGTTCTCTTCTTTCAATGCCTCAGTCTGGGCCGCACGAATCCTATCAGGAAGGCTGGAATGGATAGTGAGCTGTAATGCGCGAACGCGTTTTGGTTTCGTTTCTTTGCGGCTAAGTGCATCCGCCACAACGTTAGCTTTACCTGGGTGATATTTGATGGCACACTCGTAATCATTGAACAATTCCACCCAACGACGCTGTCGCATATTCAATTCTCTTTGGTCGAAGATATGCTGAAGGCTCTTGTGGTCGGTGTAGATTGTGCATTTCGTACCGTATAAATAGTGCCTCCAAATCTTTAGCGCAAACACTACTGCTCCTAACTCCAAGTCATGTGTCGTGTAGTTCCTCTCGTGAACCTTCAATTGACGAGAGGCATAAGCTATCACTTTCTCGCGTTGCATCAACACGCAACCGAGACCCTGAATCGAAGCATCACAATAAACTACGAAATCCTCAGTGCCATCTGGTAGAGATAAGATTGGTGCGCTGCATAACCTTTGTTTCAAAAGCTGGAAAGCATCCTCCTGTTTCGTCCCCCAAGAGTAAATTACTTTCTTCTGTGTTAACGAGGTGAGTGGCTGTGCAATCTTTGAGAAGTTCTGAATGAAACGGCGATAATACCCTGCTAGACCGAGAAATTGCCGCACCTCCGAAGGGTTCTTTGGTGCCGCCCAATTTCTAATGGCGTCAACTTTGGCAGGATCCACATGTATGCCTACCTCATTGACTATATGCCCCAGAAAATGTACCTCCCGTATCCAAAAATCACACTTAGAAAACTTTGCGTACAACTGCTCCCTCCTCAGGAGTTCTAGGATAAGGCGTAGGTGCCGCTCGTGATCCTCCTTGTTCTTGGAGTAAATTAGAATGTCGTCAATAAAAACGATAACGAAGTCGTCAAGGTATGGCTTGCACACGCGGTTCATGAGGTCCATGAAAACCGCGGGTGCGTTGGTTAACCCGAATGGCATAACCAAGAATTCATAGTGACCGTATCGCGTCCGAAACGCGGTTTTGGGAACGTCTTCCTCTCTGACTCGTACTTGATGATAACCAGACCTTAAGTCGATCTTAGAGTAAAAGCTCGACCCTTGTAACTGGTCAAACAGGTCGTCAATACGAGGCAAAGGATAACGGTTTTTGATCGTCATCTTGTTGAGCTCGCGGTAATCTATACACATTCGTAAGGACCCATCCTTCTTCTTCACAAATAAGACTGGGGCTCCCCAGGGGGAAGAGCTAGGTCGGATGAAACCCCTATCCAACAGCTCTTGGAGTTGGTTTGATAATTCCTGCAGTTCTCCTGGCGCAAGACGATAAGGAGCACGAGCAACTGGGGCTGCCGCTGGGGCGAGGTCAATCTGGAATTCCACCTGACGATGTGGAGGTAAACCAGGGAGTTCCTCAGGGAATACGTCAGGATATTCACGAACAACTGGAAGATCCTCAATCTTCCTTTCGTCAGACGGTGAATCGGTGACAAGAGCTAATATAGCAGGATAGCCCTTACGTAAATACTTCTGAGCCTTCATTGCCGAAACAATGCTAACTGGGGTCCCGCTGCGATGACCTTGAACTGATAGAAATTCCCCACTGGGAAGGGGAACACGTATGATCTTCTCCTTACAGAGAATCTCTGCTTGATACTTGGACAACCAGTCCATACCAACGATCACGTCGAAGCTTCCAAGAGTAATAGGAATCAAGTCAATGTCGAAAACTTGACCCAGGAGATCGATTTTACACCCAATTAGAACATGTGTAGCTTCGATTGTTTTACCATTTGCGATTTCTACTAAGTGTTTCATTACAAGAAGTGTAGGACTTAACCCTAATTGGGAGCTAAACTCTAAAGACACGTAACTCCAGTCGGCACCAGAATCAAATAAAATAGAAGCAATAACACCGTTTACTGAAAATGTACCAGTAACCACGTTGCCGTCGTTCCGCGCTTCCCCAGCTCCCAGCACAAACCCGCGCCCACGCGCAACATTACCCCCGTTGTTCCCTGCATTGTTATTCCCGTTACCACCCCCTGTGTTCTGTCTCAGCTGAGGGCAGTCTCGCTTGAAGTGCCCCTCGGCCCCACACTGATAACACCCTTTCTGATTACCCTGAGTTTGCTGAGGCTGTTGCCTACCCGCCTGCTGCGCTGGCTGCTGCTGAGCTGGAAGTGTGGTCCTACAATCCCTGGCCTTGTGCCCCGGTCGATTACACCGATAACAAACTCGAGTACACTGCCCCTTGTGATGAAGATCACACTTGCTGCACAAGGGTAGCTTCCCCGCATATGATCCCTGCCCTGATCTGTTACTCGAGTTCTGATTTACTGATGCTGTCTGGCTGAAACTGCGGGTGCTGCCAGTATCCGTCTTCTTCTGAGGCTGTGTAGAGTTGGACCCCTTGTCCGTATCGTTCCACTTACGTTTGCCATCTGCAGCAGATGCAGTGGAAGTAGTGGCAACTGTGGTAGTGCTAGAAATACGAGGTGGCAATGAGTCGCTCTCCACCTCCTGGTCAACGATTTTATGTGCCAATCTAACAATCTGGGTTAGGTTATTGAGGTTCGCTGCTGTAACTAAACCCTTCACCCGTGGAGGTAACCCCTTAATAAACAACTCGATTCTTCGGGGCATGGGTCGGGACAAGTTCGGACACAAATCAGCTAACTCATACGACCGCTTCACATACGCCTCGATTTCAGACCCCACCATTGTCAGATGATAGTACTCATTCTCTAACTTCGCTATTTCATCTCGAGGACAGTATTCCTCTCTCATCAGTTCTTTAAAATCATCCCACGTAGTGGCGTTCGCCGCCTCAATACCTAGCAGTTGGACCTGGGCATTCCACCAGGTCAAGGCACCATCTTGAAGCGTGCCTGCTGCAAACTTTACCCTATCCCCAACTGGGCAGTTACATATCGCAAATACTGACTCCGCCTTTTCGAACCAGCGTATAAGTCCTACAGCCCCTTCAGTGCCACTGAAGGTCTGTGGCTTGCAATCCATGAAAGTTTTAAAAGTGCAGACCGGTGGGTGAGGCTGGTTTTGTGGCGCCGGCTGACCTATTAACGAGAGAAAATAAACCAACAAGTAAGACTCAAGTTCACGATTCAAAGGAAGGAATGTCTGGTACATGTCATACCAGCCTGATAAGCTGCCAAGGCTGCAGCCACCTGGGCATTGAGTAATGCCTCTAGCTCAGCTTGAGTCATATGGATTTCGCCCTGTCCGCCACCGCGGCCTCCACCACGTCCACCGTGTCCACCACGACGACCTCCACCACGTCCGTTCATGATTCTATAAGTATGGGAAGAAGTAACAAATTAACAGACCATTTCAAGCGGATGTCAAGTATTGCTATAGTATTCACAGTTTTCGAAGTTCTAATACAACACTGACTAACAACGCGGGATTCCTTTTTCACACTAGTCGAGATTTACTGGGACTCACATGCACCTCACGTTGTTATTATGTGTGCACCCATAATAATAACCTGATTTGCATGCCTATCTCAGTTCCTCCCTACTCATGTTAAAAAAAAGTTTCCCAAATTCATACAGTACGACCGTCGATATCACAACATAGAGCACGTAAACCCAAGAAGAGTTCCACTCTTAAAACACGTAGTATAGACAGATAGCATAGTAATTCGTATTGTAGTATCATGCGTGCGTTCGAGTGTGATATTAATCATGAGTATGTACTAGCTATGCTATGCAATAGTAAACAAGAGACGAACCTTGCTGCCTGGAGCTGAGTGTCATGGTCCATGTCGTATCAGTATGTCGTATCAGTTCAGTTATAGTCTGGTTTTATAAAACATTTTTAAAACCAATTCACTATAACCAGTGGCTCTGATACCAAACTGTCACACCCCCAAAAATTACCACCTAGGGAGTGTCCCTGCTAGGCGTGTGACGACTAGCAATGAGCCACCAATTACATTGAATCACAAGTTTGAAATAAAACTTCATTGTTTAAAGATACTGAAATCCCAACATAAGTTATTCAAAAACCATAAGTTTAGCGGAAGCGTTAATGTATCGTAATATAATGTTATCCAATCAATCATAGTAAATAAATGTCTAATAATAAATCCATCAAGCAACCATGACCACTCGCGCGCTCCAGCCAGCAAGTTCCTGCTTTCCAAGTACCTAAGGACCTACGAGCATGTAACACGTGTATCAGACAAAGCTGGCGAGTTCACAGTTTTAGAAAACGTTTGATCACCCGTTATATATAAAATAGTTCAATAACCAATGCAAGTAATATTGTTAATATCTCATTTCCAAACACGGACGGCTCCTGAAATACATGACTGCCCTTCCCACGTACTCCTATCTAGTACTGGGCCAGACTGGGTCATTAGTTCACCTCCGTCCTCTACAGGCACGGGGTGAGGGTGCCAAACCTAAGTAGCGCTACTAACTAATACCCGATGAGGGACTTACAAATGATGATAGGTGAGATCATTAACCAATATACTCGTTTTTACCCAATGACTCATTCCCCCCATGGAATACCCACTGACTGTCCCCAACCACTGGGACGCATGCTCGAATGTAGTGAACTCACCTGGGATTGCTCGGTAGAATTAATTATTCGTTTAACCACGGTGATTTACCAAGCCCTATGATATTTACATTTAACAGTCAGTTTGCATACAAGCACATCACGTAACTTTTCTCATTTAATCATGTACACGATCACCAACGTTCACATTCATCACTAAGCATGTTAGGAAACTAATTCAGGTACAACATCTTTCGACACATTATCTTTCGGTTCACAGTTATCATCTTTCGATTCATAGTTATTGTTCGACATATCAGTTATGTTTCGACACATCTTTCGACACATCAACTATCTTTCGGTCAACAGTTATCTTTCGGTCAACAACAATGTTTCGATCAACAGTTATCTTTCGATCAACAACAATGTTTCGATCTACTGTTATCTTTCGATACTACGGTTATCATTCGATCACAGCAGTTTTCATTCAACAAACAGTTACGGCACAAACCCTAGTTGAGCATCAAGCATCACCGTAAACATGTATCCAGATCTAACCCGTTTAACCCAGCAGTTTATGTTATACCGTCTAACAAAACGAGACCTTAATCGAAACCAACATCCATGCTAACTAGTCACCAAGATTTTACGCATAATGTCTAACGATCTAATCCACATACACATTCATCATATCAGAATTATTCACTAAAGTCATCGGCACAAGACATATCGGTTCATCATCATCATCGTAATAAACAATAATCAAAATTGAACGCCAAATACAATCACATGCATAATCAGTCATGACTTAATCGCGCATATATTCGATTCATGAACAAAATTGTTACTACATACAATCAAGCAAATAGTCATAATTGTTTTTAATTCACTAGACGAACAAGAATCTCACTAACCGAAAGACAGGATCAACAGGTCGGTGCTCCGAGAGGGGAAAACCTATCTTCTGCCGTCGTACAATAAGGGGAGTCTAGGGTTTGTAACTGTTCGTATCACACACGTATGATCTAATTATAACCTTAATTTTGTGGGCCGAAGGACTGGGCCGAAAGATTGGGCCGTGATCGAAGGATCTGCCTCGAAGGATCCGAATGATTTTCGAAGGATCTGATCCTTCGAACATGTGATTGAAAGATCATCCTTCGAAAGGTTCTGGATCGCAGGATAGCTCTTATGTTTCGAAGGTTCTAGGTCGAAGGATATGTCTTATCCAACAAGTTTGCAACGTAACCCGACTAGTATAATACTCGTTTAAGATTTCAAGAATATGTAAATACAGCAAAAGAGTTCGGGAAATAGGATAATACTAACCTCAAGAAGTCGGGTTGTCACACTGCAACCGCTCGTCGATAGTGAGTTCCTTAAAAGGAACTATGAGGGTCTCATCTGACAGACACTTTTTCAGATTCGACACGTGGAATACGTTGTGAACTGCACCGAGTTCAGCTGGTAGGTTTAGTCTGTAGGCTACTTGGCCTATTCTTTCAGTGATTTCGAACGGTCCAACATACCGTGGATTCAGCTTGCCTCGTTTACGAAAACGAACCACACCCTTCCAGGGTGAGACTTTGAGTAGCACTCGATCCCCAACTTGGAATTCGAGCGGTTTTCTGCGTTTATTAGCGTAGCTTTTCTGGCGATCACGAGCCGCCGCCATGCGTTGTCGTATCTGTGTAATTCGTTCAGTAGCGTCAACTACCATTTCTGGACCTGTAATCTGACTATCCCCCACCTCTGCCCAACAGAAAGGAGACCGGCATTTACGTCCGTACAATGCCTCGAATGGAGCGGCTTGTATGCTGGTGTGGTAACTGTTGTTGTATGAAAACTCCACTAAAGGGAGATGTTTTTCCCAGCTGTTGCCGAAATCAATAACACACGCCCGAAGCATGTCTTCTAGTGTTTGGATCGTGCGCTCAGACTGCCCATCCGTCTGAGGGTGATATGCTGTGCTCATGTCTAATCGAGAGCAAAAAGCCTTGTGCATTGTCTGTTTCTTTGATTGCCAGGAAATGAGCAGACTTGGTGAGTCGGTCCACGATCACCCAAATAGTATCGTTCCCACGCTGGGATTTAGGTAGGCTTGTAACAAAATCCATGGAAATTTCCTCCCATTTCCACTGTGGTATCTTTGGTTGCTGAAGTAAGCCTGCTGGTTTCTGATACTCTGCCTTGACCCTTGCACAAGTCAAGCACTTGCTGACATAGGTAGCGATGTGGGCCTTCATACTAGGCCACCAATACGTTGTTCTGATGTCGTTGTACATTTTATCTGACCCTGGATGTACCGAGTAGCGAGACTTATGAGCTTCATCCATCACAAGTTCTCGTAAACCGCCATAAAGTGGGACCCAAATACGCCCTGTTACATAGTAGGCGTCGTCTTCCTTCTGTTCCAACCGCTGCCTTGAGCCGCGTAGGGCTTCAGCCCTGACGTTTTCCGTTTTCAATGCTTCTACCTGAGCATCTCGTATCTGTGCAGGAAGACTGGACTGGATTGTGAGTTGCAATGCTCGTACGCGCTTAGGTGTAGTGTCTTTCCGACTGAGAGTGTCAGCCACAACATTGGCTTTGCCTGGATGGTACTTGATGGCGCATTTGTAATCATTAAGCAGCTCGACCCATCATCGTTGACGCATCTTCAACTCCTTCTGCTTGAAGATATGCTCGAGACTCCTGTGATCGGTGTAAATAGTGCACTTGGTACCGTACAGGTAGTGTCGCCATGTCTTAAGCGCAAAAACAACAGCTCCCAGCTCTAAATCGTGCGTCGTGTAATTCCGTTCATGAACTTTGAGTTGCCGCGAAGCGTAGGCAATAACTTTATCCCGCTGCATCAATACACAACCAAGCCCCTGTATCGATGCGTCACAATAAACCACAAAATCATCCGTGCCCTCTGGCAATGATAGAATAGGTGCGCTACATATTCTATCCTTCAGGTACTGAAAAGCCGTTTCTTGTGTATTACCCCAACGATAGGTAACACCTTTCTGTGTCAACATTGTAAGCGGCTGTGCGATCTTTGAGAAGTCTTTGATGAATCGTCTGTAGTAACCCGCCAAACCTAAGAATTGGCGTATTTCCGTTGGTGTACGCGGTGCAGGCCAGTTCCTGATCGAATCTACCTTGGACGGATCAACATGAATCCCATCCCTGTTCACCACATGGCCTAAGAAGTGGACTTCACGAAGCCAGAAGTCGCATATTGAAAACTTGGCGTACAGTTGTTCCTTTCGAAGAAGTTCCAAGATAAGACGTAAGTGTTGCTCGTGTTCCTCCTGACTCTTGGAGTAGATTAGGATGTCGTCGATGAAAACGATGACGAACTTGTCTAGATAGGGTTTGCACACCCTGTTCATTAGATCCATGAAGACTGCAGGCGCGTTCGTAAGCCCGAATGGCATGACTAGAAACTCGTAATGGCCATAGCGAGTTCTAAAAGCTGTCTTA
This sequence comes from Helianthus annuus, assembly GCF_002127325.2. Taxonomy (NCBI): domain Eukaryota; kingdom Viridiplantae; phylum Streptophyta; class Magnoliopsida; order Asterales; family Asteraceae; genus Helianthus; species Helianthus annuus. The sequence continues at coordinate 88,777,492 of NC_035448.2, forward strand.
GTGACGTCCTCATCCCGGACTCTTAGCTGATGGTAACTGGACCTTAGATCAATCTTGGAGTAGTAACTCGACCCTTGCAACTCGTCGAATAAGTCGTCGATACGAGGAAGAGGATAGCGGTTCTTCACTGTGACCTTGTTCAGTTCGCGGTAGTCTATGCACATCCTGAAAGTGCCATCCTTCTTCTTCACAAATAGTACTGGAGCTCCCCAAGGCGAAGAGCTTGGACGAATGAAGCCCTTATCCAAGAGCTCTTGAAGTTGCTTTGACAGTTCCTCCAGTTCAGTTGGAGCTAAACGATACGGTGCGCGAGCTATAGGTGCTGCTCCTGGAGCGAGCTCGATTTGAAACTCGACCTCGCGATGAGGCGGTAGACCAGGTAAATCTTCAGGAAGCACTTGAGTAAATTCGCGTACAACAGGAATATCCTCTATCCTTTTCTCTTTCGTCGATGCATCAGTAACTAGTGCCAAAATGGCAGTGTGCCCCTTTCGTAAACATTTCTGAGCCTTGAGAAAGGAGATGATGCCAACCACTGCACCACTCTTGTCGCCTTGAACTTCAAGAGGTTCTTTATCTGAACGAGGAATACGAATGATCTTCTCCTTACATAGGATCTCTGCTTGCTGTTTGGACAACCAATCCATGCCAACGACAATGTCAAAACTACCCAGAACTATAGGAATGAGGTCGATGGAGAAAGTCTGACCAGCGAGGATAAGGTTACAACCCTGAACTATATGTGTGGCCTCTAGACTTTTACCATTAGCTAACTCTACGACATGTTTGGTATTTAGGGGAGTTGGAACACGTTTTAACATTTGGCTAACTTTCAAAGACACATAACTTGTATCCGCACCCGAAAAAGGTTACAACTGTCACACCCCCAAAATCCATACGCGGAGTACCGCTTGGGAAGGTGACTGACCAGGCATCAATCATATTGAACACAGTATATAATAATCGAAGTAATTCGTAAAAACCCAACTCAATACAATTGATGTTCAAACCAAACATAGTTTAAGTAGCGGAAGCATAATATGAAAACCCAATGTATGTAATAAGTTCAATCAAAGCGTTCACGATCCTTGTTCCACAACGACCGCGCCTCCCTGTGCAAGCTCCATATGTACCTAAGGTCCTGCAAGGCATGCAGCAGAGAGTCAACAACTAGTTGAGCGAGTTCACAGTTTATAGTTCAGTAATTGTAATAGTATAGTAAGCCTTGTGTTCGTTCATTAAGTCATGTATCGTATTAGTTCGTATCGCGACCCTCTAGGCATGTATGCGAAGATTAGGGAAAGTTTCCAAGTATTCTAGACTAGGTATATTTGTATCGCGGCCACCCGGCACATGTGCGAAGTTTAGTGTATAGTTCGCAGCCTTCCTAGGCATGTATGCGAAGATTTGTCATAATATCGCGGCCAACCCCGGCGTGTGTGCGAAGATCAGTTCTATAAGTATCACTAGTCTAGTCGTATCTTATCAATAACCCATCCTCACCCGAGGACCATATAACTAAGTTCCATAAGCTAGGTAAGTACAAGTAAATAATCAAAACCCATTCCCACCCTGGGAACCCCATGCCTTGGCTGTGTGAACTCACCTTGGTTTGCTCGGTATGCTAAGTTAAGTGCTCACAAGGAATCAATCAAAGCCTAGAGTATGCATGCATTCACAGTCAGTACATGTTTGTAAGGTTTTGCATGCAAAGTTCGTCACATAGTGTGTGTAGCAGTTAACATCAGGCATTACAACCAGTTAATCATCTTCATACAATTCATGCTTGATAGGAATAACAGGCAGTTAACATATTTCACCAAGTTAACACACTTAACAGGATTTACATACTAACCGAGTTTACTTAAGTTAATAACTTAACAGGTTAACAATTACATGTGAATTTCGGACAATACATCACAAAGCTCGGACACATATGCATATGTTACAAAAGTCGGATCCTTTCATAAAAGTCGGATCCCCATGCATTATGTAAAACTCAGACTTATCAAGCATCCTTGTAAAATTCGGACATCATCCTATGTTACAACAAAACTCGGACAAGGGTATCCAAGTCAAAACTCGGACCCCAAGTCCCTTGCAAAAGCTCGGACTACACACCCCCCCTGAAGTTCGGACCATGAGCATGTATTAAAAGTCGGACACCCCCCCCCCTTACATACAAAGAAACTCAGACTTCATGTCCTTTTAAAAACTCGGACAGGATATCATTATCACAAGGTCGGACAAGGGCCACCACATTGAAAACTCGGACCCCCTAGTTTCCTATTAAAAGTCGGACCAATGTAATCAATAGTCGGACCAACATTATCACACAACTATTCAAAGTTCGGACTATGGTAACATCTAAAAAGGTCGGACTAATGTAATATCATTTTTAAAAGTTGGACAGCTTCATGTATTGATTCAAAAGTTACCATCAATCGTGCGAATGGAACAATTACGTTTCACTATCAAGAAAACCCTAATTTCATTGCATCTGTATAGCAGTAATCCAATTATCAAATCAATCATTCTACATATCATGTATCTTAATCATCAGGCAATCGATTATACGACTAATCAACATCATTATCACAATAATCAGAATCCAATCAATTAATCACAGAATATCATATGGAGAACTAGGGTTTAGCATGAATCAATCAATCAACAACTAACAATAAACAATGATTTCACAATTACCTTGAATTGATTCTAGACAAAGAGAGGAAATCAAGAGTGATGAAGAACTTGTGCCAATGATGATGATGATGATTGCAAGAGAAAATCGGAGAATATGCAAGTACGTGTTTTTGTTTTTGTGTGAGGTTTAGTGACTGATTAGGGTTAAGAATGATTAGAGTTTCACTAATTACTCTATACATCCCTAAGTATCATCTTTTACATAAGTACACCATCTCAAAATAATTCACAGTTTCACCACCAAGTTCATACATTTGACAACACTTAACACATAACCATGCACAATCACACAATACACTTCATTGTATCAAAACGTATACAATTTCATAGCAAACCAATTGTGCAAATAAACGATTAAATAAACAGTGAACGTGCAATAATGCGAAGTGGAATCTCGAAAACTCGAGTTGTCACACTAAACACCTCTTGAGATTGGACACGTGAAAGGTTGGATGAACATTTCCAAGTTCAGGAGGTAACTCAAGTCTGTAGGCTACTTTACCGATTCTTTCGACGATCTTGAATGGTCCAACGTATCTAGGAGCAAGTTTTCCTTTCTTTCCGAATCTGATCACACCTTTCCAAGGTGAGACCTTAAGTGATACACGTTTACCGACTTGAAAATCCAAGGGCTTGCGTTTTAGGTCCGCGTAACTCTTTTGACGGCTTCTAGCTGTCTGAAGGTTATCACGAACTTAAGAAAAGAATGGGGGGCTCTGGGCGATTCTGGGCGATTCTAGGCGATCCTACTCAACTCTAGGTTTTCAATCTCTACCTGATCTTCATCTGAAGGATCGGCTTAGGGTTTCTTCGCTAGTGTTGCTGTTCTCGTGTTCTTGATCCGATCAGGTTAATTACTTTTGATTTCGGTTTGCTGCCCATTGTTAATAGTATTATTGATCAGATTAAGGTGTTAGTTCCGGCAATTGTGGGAATCAAGCTGCTGTTCGATTTACTTAATCATTCAGTTTTAGGGTTTGTCTTTTTGCTGTTCGTTGAAGGGGTTTTGGCGGCCGCGAGCATTTGAAGTTAGGTTTTTGGATTTGGCAGAAGCTCTCTAATCGGTCATCTGATTTGTCCGATTCCGATTGTGTTTCAATTGCTGTTCAACAGCACTTCAATTTCAGCGAACTCTTTTTCAGCCGTCACTAGGGTTTGACCGATTTAATTGCAGTTTTTTCTTTGATATGGCTGTTGAAAAGGAGAATCAAACTGAGGATAATTCAAACGTTTTTGCGAGGAAAATCCGAAGTATCGATGGGAAACCTTTTGAGCCAAAACAGAATTCACAAATCCCTACGGTTTCAGAAGTGGGTAATAAGAAGGTTCGGTTCATGGTACCGTTGAATGATACTGATTATGTTCTTGGCTGTTCGGATTCACCGGATGAGGATTATGCAATGGTTTTCGATAAGCGGAAGGTATCGTTTGTGCTACCGCTAAATGATGTCAGTCCTGCTCGTGTCCGAAAGCAGGAACAGGGTGATAATGCTCGAGTCCAACAACAATTGTATGCTGATGTGTTACTAAACAAGCAGGGTGAGCAGAGTGGTCCTAAGCGGGTTGGTAATCAGAATCAAAGTGAGGAGGAAAGTGCTGGGAAGTCCAATGATACGGCTAACCAAGTACCGAAAGTAAATTTTCGAAAGCTAATATCAGATACCTCTTTGGATGGTGTGGATGTAGTGCTTCCGATTGACTCAGTTCGCCAAGTTAACAACAGGTTAGCTAATACTCTTTATGGTTACTTCCTGGGGGATAGAATTGCATATCCGGTAGTTGATTACTTTGTGAGAACAAACTGGAAGAAACATGGTCTTGTGAAGACCATGATGAATTCAAATGGGTTCTTCTTCTTCAAGTTTGAAGATAGGAAGGGAATGGACGCTGTTCTTGAAGGGGGTCCTTGGATGATCCGTAACAAACCCTTGTTTCTCAACATTTGGTCCCCTACAAACAGCCTTAAAAAAGAAGAGTTTAAAAACGTCGCGGTTTGGGTGAAATTGCATGACGTCCCTCTAGTGGCATATTCTGATGAGGGGTTAAGCATGCTGGCTTCAAAAATTGGTTCTCCTGTGCGGCTGGATTCGTATACTGTTGATATGTGTAATGATGCTTGGGGTCGGAGCAGCTATGCTAGGGCTCTCATTGAAATACCAGCTGATCAAGAGTTGAAAAGTAATATAACCATGGCTATTCCTGATTTGGATGGGAACAATTATGTTACGGTTACTATTCGGGTGGAGTATGAATGGGAACCTCCGAGATGTGCTCACTGCTGTGTGTTTGGGCATGACTCTGTGGAATGTCCTACTCGTATTGGCACAACATCGAGGCCAACAGTAGACGAGGATGGTTTCACTGATGTTCCGGTTAAGAAAAGTGCAAAGAAGAATGGCTTTCAAGTTAATAACCAAAGGCCAAAATTTGAATACAGACCGGTGGATAGGAAGAAAAAGGCCGTTGCGCCTCAGCAGGTTTCTACTTCCCATAAAGTCCAAACTCATAATCCGTTTTCTGCTCTTGAGTGTGTTGGAGAACGTGGGGCCGCAACGCACGAGAGAGCCAAAAGGGGTAGTCAGACTCATGTGGATTTAGATGAGGACGGGGTTGAAGTTGTTTATGATGAAACCAAAGATGCGGGTACATATACTTCGTCTTCTAGAACAGGGGCAAGCACCTCTTCGACAAAGAAATTCAATGGTTAGTTTGCATTCGGTTCGTTTAAAGGGGCTGCCCTTTTGTGGGAACTTCATTTTCGATGATGGCGGTTGAAGATTTTGGTTATGTTTTGTTTTGTCTACTAGATATCTTGCATGATGTGTAGTAGGCTAGGTTTGATGTGAATGTCTTGGGTGTTTTTTATTTGTTGGCTTACATATACGGGGCATGTCCTGTATATGAACTAGTGTGGAATTCATCCTCACTACTTGTACTTATTTGCGGTTTATAATAGATTCACCGGGGTAACCCTTTACCCAAAAAAAAGGTTATCACGAACTTTCTTAACCTTATCTGTTGTCTCTAAAATGAGGGCAGGTCCAGTAAGTTGAGCCTCGCCAATCTCATTCCAGCAGACTGGTGAACGACATTTTCGACCATACAGAGCCTCGAAAGGAGCCATGTTGATGCTGGAGTGATAACTGTTGTTGTAGGAGAATTCAATCAACGGAAGATGTGAATCCCAACTACCACCAAAATCGATCACACAAGCTCTAAGCATATCCTCTAGTGTCTGGATTGTTCTTTCAGATTGACCATCCGTTTGCGGATGATAAGCTGTGCTCAGATTAAGTTGGGACCCCATAGCCGATTGCATGGTTCTCCAAAAATGAGAAGTGAAACGAGCATCTCTGTCAGAAATGATGTTCAAAGGAACACCATGTCGAGCTACAATTTCATCCACGTAGATTTGAGCAAGTTTGTCAGCCGAAAAATCCTCACGGATTGGCAAGAAATGCGCTGATTTAGTAAGACAATCGACAATTACCCAGATGGCATCGTGACCTTTCTTTGTGCGTGGAAGTTTAGTAATGAGATCCATGGTAATGTTTTCCCATTCCCAAACTGGGATCTCTGGTTGTTCCAATAAACCAGAAGGACGCTGATGTTCAGCCTTAACCTTAAGACAAGTAAGGCATTTTGATACATATAAGGCAATGTCTTTCTTCATACCGGGCCACCAATACTGAATACGAAGATCCTTATACATCTTATCTGAGCCAGGATGAATGGAATAACGAGACTTATGGGCTTCATCCATAAGCAAGGTACGAAAATTATCTTGGCTTGGGACCCATAAACGGTCCATGAAGTAATACAATCCATTGTCTTTCAGTTCAAGAGCAGGTGTTATGTGATAAGGAAATTCCTTATCCATCAAACCTTGTGAAACACAAGATTGTTGAGCCTGAGAAATACGGGCTTGGATATCGGATTGAGCTTGAATAAAAGATTGGACACGAACACAATGAAGCTTAGTACATTCCTTGCGACTCAAAGCATCAGCTACGACATTCGCCTTACCAGGATGGTAGTGAATTTCGCAGTCATAGTCGTTTAGAAGTTCAACCCAACGTCGTTGCCTCATGTTGAGCTCTTTCTGATTGAAGATATGTTGAAGACTTTTGTGGTCTGTGAAAACCACACATTTTGTACCGTACAAATAGTGTCTCCAGATCTTAAGAGCGAAGACAACTGCACCCAACTCAAGATCATGAGTGGTGTAGTTTTTCTCATGTATCTTCAACTGCCTTGATGCGTATGCTATGACTTTGTTTCTTTGCATCAGGACGCAGCCAAGACCTAATTTAGATGCGTCGCAATAAACGACGAAATCATCATTGCCCTCAGGCAATGTTAGGACAGGCGCTTCGCAAAGCTTTTGTTTCAAAGTCAGAAATGCTTCCTCTTGTTTGAATCCCCAATCAAATGGCTTGTTCTTCTGTGTTAGAGCAGTTAGAGGAACTGCAATTTTCGAGAAATTTTCAATGAAGCGGCGATAATAACCCGCTAGACCAAGAAAAGAACGAACTTCAGTAGGAGTAGTAGGCGTATCCCAATCCTTAATCGCACTGACCTTGGAGGGATCTACATGAATACCTTGTTCATTGACAATATGTCCTAAGAATTGAACTTCTTTAAGCCAGAATTCACACTTGGAGAATTTGGCGAAAAGTTGCTCTTTCTTTAGGAGTTCCAAAGTAAGACGAAGATGTTGCTCATGATCAGCTCGCGTCTTAGAATAAATCAAGATGTCATCAATGAAAACGAGGATGAACTTATCCAAATAAGGCTTGCAGACCCTATTCATCAAGTCCATGAAAACAGCAGGAGCATTAGTCAAACCGAATGGCATGACTGTGAACTCATAATGTCCATAACGAGTGCGGAACGCTGTCTTGGGAATGTCTTCTTCATGCACATGAAGCTGATGATATCCAGATCGTAGATCAATCTTTGAAAAATAAGAAGCGCCTTGCAATTGATCAAAGAGATCATCAATGCGGGGTAGGGGATATCGATTCTTGATGGTGAGCTTGTTAAGCTCACGATAATCGATACACATCCTAAAAGATCCATCCTTTTTCTTGACAAAAAGAACGGGAGCACCCCAAGGTGAAAAGCTAGGACGGATAAAACCTTTGTCAGAGAGCTCCTGAAGCTGCTTAGATAATTCTTGCATCTCAGACGGTGCAAGACGGTATGGAGCTCTGGCAATGGGATTTGCACCAGGTACGAGATCAATACGGAACTCGACTTGGCGTGCTGGAGGTAGGCCAGGTAACTCTTCAGGGAAAACCTCTGAATAATCCCGAACGACAGGAATATCTGAAATAGACTTACCCTTGCCTTTATCTGCTGTAACATGTGCTAAGAAAGCCACATAGTTCTTCCGTAGATACTTCCGTACTTTAAAACAAGACATGAGTTTGAGACCACCGGCGGGCTTCTCACCACGAACCTGTAGGATCTCGCCTGTCGACAGCGGCACACGAACAATCTTCTCAAAACAAACTATCTCTGCGCGATGCTTAGATAACCAATCCATACCCACAATAACGTCGAAGCTTCCAAGTTGCATTGGCGTGAGGTCAATAGGAAAAATATGGTCGTTAAGGTTCAACTGGCAGTTGCGTAGAACAGAATTAAGAACAACTGGTTCACCACTGGCAACCTCTACTGTCAAAGGTTTACTTAGTTTCGTTCTGGACACGCGAAGCATTGGCTCAAAAGACAATGACACAAAACTCTTGTCGGCACCTGAATCAAAAAGAACAGATGCAGGCTGATTATTAATAAAGAACGTACCGTTCACCACTTCATTGTCTGCTTGTGCCTCTTGAGCATTCATGTTGAAGACTCGCCCTCGAGCCTGACCCTGATTCTGGATTGCATTCTGGTTCTGGTTGGCTAGTCTTGGGCACCAGTTTCTGTAATGGGTCAGATCCCCACAGTTATAACAAGCACCTGGTGGGTAGTATGGTCGTGCAGCTTGACCCTGTTGCTGAGCAGGAGGCTGAGCAACTTGTTGAGCCGGGTTTAGAACTGCGCGATTTTGAGCAAACCGACAGACATCGGCAAGATGACCTGACTTCCCACAGTTAGTACAGAAACGACACTGATGTTGCGGCTGATGGTGGCTGTTGCATCGATTGCACAAAGGTGCACTTCCTGAATAGGGCTTCTTTGCTGGAGGCTGTGCAGGTTGGTTGGGAGCTGCCTGGTTAGCTTGGGCAGTGACAGCAAAATTTTGGGAAGCCTTAAGCTTCCTTGACCCCCTTGAGGAACCATAATCCTTTCCCTACTTGTTTTGACCTTTCTTGCTATCATCCTTGTCAGACGACTGTTTCTTGCCCTTGTCACCCTTCCTGTGTAATTTATTCTTTCGAATCTGCGACTCAGTCAGTGTCGCTGATAACTCGATTTCCTGACGGAGTGTGGTAGGGTTGCTACCAGTAATAATGTCTTGTACCGAGTCAGGCAGGTCGTCGATGTATCTTTCGATGGCCTTGTCGAGTGGGGCAACCATAGTCGGGCAAAGCAGACTTAACTCCTCAAACCTATCAGTATATGCCCTGTGCTCACCACTATCTTGTTTCAAATCATCAAACTCTTTCTCCAACGCTCGTTGCTCATGACGAGGACAAAACTCCCTCATCATAAGAGCTCTTAGTTCAGCCCATGTCTGTGCTAGAGCAACCTCTGCACCACGGTCTCTCATTACCCCGTTCAACCATGTAAGAGCCCTCTTCTGAAACACGCTCGAAGAAAACTCGACCTTGCGATTATCCAGACACTGAACGTGGCGAAAAGTATTCTCAATGCTTTCGAACCATTGAAGAAGCCCAGTTGCTCCCTCAGAACCACTAAACTTGAGTGGTTTAGCCGAGTTAAAATTCTTGAAATTGCATGTACCATTGTTGTTGTTGTTGGCCTGGTTCCATTGAGCAAAGAGATTTGGGAATTGAGCAGCCATCTGCTGCGCAATAATTTCTGCCAGCTCGGCAGTTGCTATCTGGTGTTCGCGTCGAGGAGGCATTCTAGAAGAGGAAAAACATGAAAGGAAACGAGTGAGATGATTGGATGAATAGAATGAGATGAAGCAAAATCAACAAAAGCAAAGATGGTGGTTACGCATCGCAAAGCAAACAAGCGACACGAAATGTCTAGTCAAAGTAAGCGGGTCAAAAATAATGTATCGCGAAGACATGTTCGCCTATAAGTGAACACTCGCCCCAAGAGTTCCTAGGTAAGAGTGACTGGTCCGATTATGTGGATTTGTACGAACACTCTAGCCTTAGACAGAAAACCCAGGGTACAGGCATTCACCCTTCTAGTTTGCACATGTTCACACTATTAAAACCCGAAATTTTGACGAGACTTTTGAAAATTAAAAAGGGTTCAAAACCATATAACAGAGGGTTCAAAACCTAGTAATCAATCATCCTAGAACAGATGATTAATTTTCAAAGCGGATTCGGAACCGAAGTTCCCGTTATGGTTATCACCTAAGGATAGGTGAAGTGCATGTTTTAAAATCTAAACACAAGATAACTTGTGTTAGGGTCCTAGAAAGTTATAGTCTAGGTCAAAGCATTACTAATAACCTAATTCCCTATAACCATTGGCTCTGATACCAACTCTTCTGTCACACCCGGGCCGCGTATAACATGCAACCGCGGCGGAAACGCAGGGGAGTGTTGGGACAGAATTAAATTGTTTCATAACCATGGCATACAAAGTTGTATTTTATTTATAAACAAGAGTGTTATATTGTCTTAAACAGGAATACAAAGAGTTCAGAACATAATTCAACTAGTCTATCTTCATTTTTATTCTCTAAGGCACAGGTCCGCCCTAGTGTCATGATCATCATCCTATGGAATAGCTCCTGAAAACACATGTGAAAGTAGGTACGTCAGCATAAAAATGCCTGTGAGATACATAGGTTTTGTGAAAATGGGATTCATGACTTGGGTTTAAAGAAAACGTTTAATAACAGTCAGTCATGAACCTTGTAATTTGTTTTGTTTTGTAAGTCGTATGAAAAACGATAAGCTCAGATGATATGTATTAATAAAGTGTAAGGTTAAATGGATAACCTAGTAAAATGAGTTTGTATAAGATAAGTTGTTCGTAAAAATAATGTCTTGTGAAGAATATGTTATTTATGTAAAACGTAATATGTCTAAACTGAAATGATTTAGATAACGCTGAGATATGTAATATTATACAAGCATTTATATATACGAAGTACCAGCGGCGTATCCACCATGTTTGTACCATATTACATACGCCACGTTATTCAAACCATTTACCCAAACCAACCACCATGTAAATTGTTCATGTATAAACTAATTGTCAAGTGTTTATTGTGTAAACCATATCGAAATGTCTATGTTCAATGTAAACCACCAAGTCTGTACATCAAAGTCAAAATGTTTATGTTTAATGTAGATCATGTAATGTGTACCCAAAATATATCTTGTATGGTAAGTGAGATGTATCAACTAAACCATATGTAAAATGCACAAAACAAGGTATTGAAGTAAAACATGGTTTAAATCAACGTTATGTTTTGTGGAACAATGCATGCTATACTGATACAGACATTTATGCGGTATTGTGAAAATGCATACATTCAAGCCTTGAGACTGTGGCGATAAACCCTTAAACAAATTAAAGGTTTATCTAAGTTATGTATATCGAATTCGGTCATTCCTTCCAATCCAAACAAACCCAGGATTTCAGGAACGGGAGTTGTCAATTCCTATGGTACCACTACCTACTAACGAATGGCGTGATCAATGTTAATGAATGTATTGTTCCATGTTAAACAAACCAAATGTCAAACCAAAATGAAGGCATGTGATGTAAACAATTGTACTAAGTATGCACACAATGGGCATAAGTAGCATGAAAGGTAATGTGAAACAATGTACTAAGTACGCACACAATGGGCATACATAGCATGAAATGTAATGTAAAACAATGTACTAAGTACGCACACAATGGGCATACATAGCATGAAATGTAGTGTAAAGCAATGTACTAAGTACGCACACAATGGGCATACATAGCATCAAATGTAATGTAAAACAATGTACTAAGTACGCACACTGTCACACCCCCAAAATCCACCTGCGGAGTATCACCGCTTGGGAGCGTGACTGACCAGGATCAAGCCACCAATCATATTGAACATGTAATTAATGTCAAGTATAATAAATGTAAACAACCCATTCAATACGATTGATGTTTCAACAAAACATAATTTAAGTTGCGGAAGCATAGTAAATAATCCAACAATAGTTAATAGTTTAAATATCATAATAGCTCAACGTAGAAACCACGATCCTTGTCCACAACGACCCGCTTCTCCAGTGCAAGCTCCAAGTACCTAACGATCTGCAAGGCATGTAACAGAATGATCAACAAACTAGTTGAGCGAGTTCACAGAAAGTAAATGCGTAATAGTAAGTTCGTTTGTAACAGGTGGCTCTACTGGGCCGTTTGTATGTTCTATTGGTGGTGGTGTTCCACGTTCTTGGTGGTGGTGTTCCACGTTACTGGTGGTGGTGTTCCACGTTACTGGTGGTGGTGTTCCACGTTACTGGTGGTGGTGTTCCACGTTACTGGTGGTGGTGTTCCACGTTACTGGTGGTGGTGTTCCACGTTACTGGTGGTGGTGTTCCACGTTACTGGTGGTGGTGTTCCACGTTGTATAACCACTAGACTACTCGTAACTATAGGTATCCTTCACAACCGAGGATAGTAAAGTGGTAGTCTAGTCATCGTGTCAATAGAGTATCTAATCAACCTTTCAATCCCATTCCCAACACCCCGGGAATCCCATGCCTTGGTAAGAGTGTGAACTCACCTTGGGTTGCTCGGCAGATACACAAGGAGGGTTTCTTGAACTAACAGTGATCAATCACGTCCTAACAGGGTTATCACACTAGTCAGGTTCGGTTCAAGTATTGCACGTATGAATTTCATGAGTTAACATATTGCAAGCACGTATCGATCATGGCAACCACATAACAGATAAACATACATTCTCACTTGTGCGAGTCGGACGGTTGGGCCATCAAGCTTGTGCGAGCCCAACCGCCTTGTGCGACGTTAGTGTCTAAGCCCGATGATTCCCGGCCCACAAACAAGTAAACAATCCAAACTTATGCGGCCCAAAACCAATTAAACAAGCATTCTTGTGTGACCCGGACGGGTTGTGCGACCCAGATTGGGCTTAAGGCCCAATAAATAAACAGTTAGCAAGCAAATGCATCCTTGTGCGATCATACAAGTTGTGCGATTAATATTGGGCTTGTGCGGTCGAGGTACTTTGTGCGACCGGAGACCCTTGTGCGGCCAGGACTGTTTGTACGACCGGGCTGGGTTGTGCGACCCCAACCGGCCCAAACTACCTGGTACATCGGCCCAAACATGACAGCTTGTCCGATCCAGCATGTCTTGTACGATTTTGGACCATCTTGTGCGATCCGGCTTGTGTGATTTTGTTAAATTTCCGGATATCATGTTATTTCAGTTACAATATCAATTATAATCAACAGTTTCCATATTATGAAATCAATTAACACCAAATCATTTTCACATCATCTAACTACTCGATCAAACAAGCAATCATATCACTTAATTCGTATAAACCCTAACATGAACAAGCATCATACCCGAATCACAAGATGTGGTAACATGCAATTCATACATACCCTAAACATGATTCCAAACATAAACAGCAACCAATCAAACCAACAATTCAATCCGATTACATTCATTCCAAATCTGAAATCGTCACACAAGCAATCCGAAAACAGAACCTAATATCATCAATCGGTTTAAGCTTATCATCATGCAAAACGAACTACAAGATCATTACACACGATTCCCAGCTTATCATCACATACACAACCTTACCGGTTTAATCTAAGCATGGAAATCATGACATCAATTAATAAGAAAATCACAAACCAAAACACTAACCGAAAGATAGCGAGTGATTCAATTCTAGGAGTGATCTTCGAGAGAGGAGTGCTTGCCGTCGGGTTCGAAGAAGAGAGAAAGATAGCTAGGGTTTCGAGAACTTGTGTGTGTGTGATATGTTTGTAACCACAATGAGAAACAAAACCCCCTTACCCTTTGTTTGTTCACGTGAAAGGGAGATGGGCCGAATCCCTTATGGACCGCCCTATGGGTCCGTGTACAAGAATGAGGCCCAAACGGCCTTGTGCGAGTGGTGTGTATGATGTGCGGTTCGAGTTATTAACATGTATATATATATACAAAGCACACAATAACAAAACGTTTATTAAATCCAAACATATAATCCAGTTCACATATGCACGTAGCGTTACACAAAGCGAGTCTAAAGTTCGAGTCGTCACATTATCCCCAACTAATTGGAAATTTCGTCCCGAAATTTGGTATGCACTCACTGAGGAAGCTAGGTAAACTGTACTGTTCACTGGTTTTCCTGGGGTGTCACATCCTCCCCCCGTTGATCTGGAATTTCGTCCCGAAATTCCGAAGTAGTAGCTTCAGCCTCAGTAGTGGTTGCCTGGTTCCCGAATAAATGGGGGTACTTTTCTGTCATCCTGTCTTCGCGTTCCCAGGTGTACTCTGGGCCACGTTTGGAGTTCCAACGAACTCGAACAAGAGGGATTCTCTTGTGTTTGAGGACCTTCACATCCCGGTCCGTGATTTCTACTGGTTCCTCAACGAACTGCAACCGCTCGTCGATAGTGAGTTCCTTAAAAGGAATGATGAGGTTTTCATCTGATAGACACTTCTTTAAGTTCGATACATGAAAGACATTGTGAACTGCCCCGAGTTCAGCTGGTAGTTTCAACTTGTAGGCTACTTTGCCAATCTTTTCTATAATTTCGAATGGTCCGACGTATCGCGGATTCAGTTTACCCCGTTTGCCAAAACGAACCACACCCTTCCAGGGCGAGACTTTCAATAAAACCCGGTCCCCGACCTCAAATTCCAATGGCTTTCTACGCTTATCCGCGTAGGCTTTCTGACGGTCGCGTGCTGCCGCCATGCGTTGTCGTATTTGTGCAATCTTTTCTGTGGCGTCCACTACAATCTCTGGACCCGTAATCTGACTATCTCCCACCTCTGCCCAACAGAGAGGTGACCGGCATTTACGCCCGTACAATGCCTCGAATGGAGCGGCTTGAATGCTGGTGTGATAACTGTTATTGTAAGAAAACTCCACCAAAGGAAGATGTTTTTCCCAGCCGTTGCCGAAATCAATAACGCATGCCCGAAGCATGTCTTCAAGTGTTTGGATCGTTCGCTCAGACTGCCCATCCGTCTGAGGGTGATATGCTGTGCTCATGTCTAATCGTGATCCAAAGGATTTATGCATCGCTTGCCAAAGTTCTGACGTGAATCGTGCGTCGCGATCCGAAATGATAGATGTGGGCACCCCGTGCCTCGAAACAACTTCTTTTAGATATACGTCTGCGAGAGTGGAGAACTTATCCGTTTCCTTTATAGGTAGGAAGTGTGCAGACTTGGTGAGTCGATCCACGATGACCCATATCGTATCGTTTCCACGCTGGGATCTAGGTAGGCCTGTAACGAAATCCATGGAAATTTCTTCCCATTTCCATTGAGGTATCTTAGGCTGCTGGAGTAGGCCAGCTGGTTTCTGATATTCGACCTTGACTCTCGCACAGGTCAAGCACTTTCCAACGTACGTAGCAATGTGGGCCTTCATACTAGGCCACCAATAAGTAGTACTGATATCGTGGTACATTTTATCCGACCCTGGATGTACCGAATAGCGAGACTTGTGAGCTTCATCCATCACAAGTTCGCGTAGACCGCCATAAAGTGGGACCCAAATCCGGCCCGTTACATAGTAGGCACCGTCTGCCTTCTGTTCCATTTGTTGTCGTGAGCCGCGTAAGGCTTCAGCCTTGACGTTTTCGGGCTTCAATGCTTCTACCTGAGCATTTCGTATCTGTGCAGGAAGACTAAACTGAATCGTAAGCTGTAGCGCTCGCACGCGCCGTGGTAGAGTGTCTTTCCGACTGAGGGCATCAGCCACAACATTGGCTTTGCCTGGATGGTACTTGATAGCACATTCGTAGTCGTTAAGTAACTCGACCCATCGTCGTTGACGCATATTCAAATCCTTCTGCTTAAGGATATGCTCGAGACTCCTGTGATCGGTGTAAATCGTGCACCTGGTACCGTACAGGTAGTGTCGCCATATCTTAAGCGCGACAACAACAGCTCCCAGCTCCAAATCGTGCGTCGTATAGTTGCGCTCATGAACCTTGAGTTGACGAGAGGCGTAAGCGATAACCTTGTCGCGCTGCATTAACACACATCCAAGTCCCCGAATGGATGCATCACAATATACTACGAAGTCTTCTGTGCCCTCTGGCAATGAGAGGATAGGCGCACTGCAAAGTCTATCCTTTAGATACTGAAAAGCAGTTTCCTGCGTGTTGCCCCAACGGTAGGTGACACCCTTCTGTGTCAGTAGTGTGAGTGGCTGCGCAATCTTCGAGAAATCCTTAATAAACCGTCTGTAATAACCTGCCAGACCCAAGAATTGGCGTATTTCTGTCGGCGTACGCGGTGCAGGCCAGTTTCTGATCGAGTCTACCTTGGATGGATCGACATGGATCCCATCCCTGTTCACTACATGGCCTAAGAAGTGGACTTCACGAAGCCAGAAGTCACATTTAGAAAGCTTGGCGTACAACTGTTCCTTTCGAAGGAGTTCCAATATCAAGCGAAGATGCTGCTCGTGTTCCTCCTGACTCTTGGAGTAAATCAGAATGTCGTCGATGAAAACAATGACGAACTTGTCAAGGTAGGGTTTGCACACCCTGTTCATAAGATCCATAAATACAGCAGGCGCGTTCGTTAACCCGAATGGCATGACGAGAAACTCGTAGTGACCGTAACGAGTTCTGAATGCAGTCTTGGAGACGTCCTCATCCCGGACTCTCAGCTGATGATAACCCGACCTCAAGTCTATCTTCGAGTAGTAACACGACCCTTGCAACTGGTCGAATAAGTCGTCGATGCGTGGAAGAGGATAACGGTTCTTCACCGTCACCTTATTGAGTTCACGGTAGTCAATGCACATCCTGAACGTACCGTCTTTCTTTTTCACAAAAAGCACTGGAGCTCCCCAAGGCGAAGAGCTTGGTCGTATGAAACCCTTTTCCAAGAGTTCCTGCAGTTGCTTAGACAGTTCCTCCAATTCTGATGGAGCTAGACGATATGGTGCGCGAGCTATGGGTGCTGCTCCTGGAGCGAGTTCGATCTGAAATTCGACCTGACGATGAGGCGGTAAGCCAGGTAAGTCTTCAGGAAACACCTGAGGGTAATCACGTACAACTGGTATATCTTCCAGTTTCCTTTCCTTTGCTGAAGCGTCTGTAACAAGAGCCAGAATGGCTGTGTGACCCTTACGTAAGCATTTCTGAGCCTTCAAGAAAGAGATGATGCCAACCACTGCACCACTCTTGTCGCCTTGAACTTCTAGAGGTTCCTGACCCAAACGAGGAATGCGAATAACCTTTTCGCTGCATAAGATTTCTGCCTGGTGTTGGGATAACCAATCCATCCCAATCACGACGTCGAAACTACCCAAAACTATGGGAATGAGATCGATAGAGAAGGCTTGACCAGCTAAGATAAGATTACAACCCTGAACTACGTGCGTGGCTTCTAAACTTTTACCGTTAGCTAACTCGACTACATGTTTGGTGGGTAAAAGTGTTGGTGCACGTTTTAGCAGTTGACACATTTTCACAGACATATAGCTTGTATCCGCACCCGAATCAAATAAAACAGTAACGTAAATATTGTCGAGGAGAATCTTACCCATAACCACATTGGGATCGTTCACTGCGTCGCCCCGACCTAGCACGAACATACGACCACGAGCTTCGTTGCCGTTGTTGTTGTTATTGTTCCCGTTGCCCTGATTGTTGTTGTGATTGTTGTTGTTCTGGTTCCTGTTCAACTGAGGGCAATGCCTTTTGAAGTGACCCTCTGCACCGCATTGAAAACACCCTTTGTTACCCTGCTGCTGATTCTGCTGTGCCTGGGGTTGCTGCTGATTCTGGTTTGCAGGACGAGCGCTTCTACAATCTTTAGCCTCGTGACCCATCTTGAGGCATCTTTGACAACGGACCTTATTACACTGGCCACTGTGATGTTTGTTGCAGGTGTTACACTTTGGAAGGTTTCCCCGATACCCTCCCTGTCTGTGGCTGCTAGAGGAGTGCTGACTGGGACTCTGGTAACTGTCTGTCTTTCGTTGCTGAGCTTGTGACTGTACTGAAGCTGACCCCTTGCTAGAATCCCCATCCCATTTCCTTTTACCTTCACTGGGAGTAGCAAGTGTAGTAGAAGCAGTAGCGGTAGCAGTAGCGGTAGCGCTGACACGCTTTGGCAGTTTGTTCTGATCCACTGCCTGGTCGGTGATGCGATGAGCGAGACGCTGGATTTCCTGGATGTTGTTGAGGTTAGCCGACGTCACGTGGCTCTGGATCTCTGGCGCAAGCCCCTTGAGATACAACTCAATACGCTTGTATGGAGGGTCCACCATAGTTGGACATAACACAGCCAACTCATTCGATCTCTTGGTGTAAGCTTCGATTTCCGAACCAACCATTTTTAAGTTATACAACTCGTCCTCCAA
This sequence comes from Helianthus annuus, assembly GCF_002127325.2. Lineage (NCBI taxonomy): Eukaryota > Viridiplantae > Streptophyta > Magnoliopsida > Asterales > Asteraceae > Helianthus > Helianthus annuus. Next base: position 88,795,904 of record NC_035448.2, read on the forward strand.
CTTGTGAATGTCTTCTCTAGTGCAGTATTCCCTCTTGATCAGTTCCTTGAATTCATTCCAGGGTGTGGCGTTAGCAGCTGCCAACCCTAAGATTTGCACTTGTGCGTTCCACCAAGTGAGCGCAATCCCTTCAAGTGTGCCAGTGGCGAACTTCACCCTGCGAGCCTCAGGGCATTCACACATTTCGAAAACCGACTCGAGCTTTTCAAACCAGTGGAGGAGTCCAACTGCCCCCTCCGTGCCACTGAACGAGCTAGGACGACAGTCCATGAAAGTCTTGAAGGTACACGCAGGTTGTTGCTGAGCGGGTTGACCTGCTTGGGCGGCTGCAACTGCCGCAGCAACGAGAGCCTCTAGCTGGGCTTGAGTCATGTTAATTCGTGCGGCCATTGATCTTCACATCAAGGCAATATAAGTGAGAAAAGTTCGCGAATAGTACGATGACAGAAAAGTATAGGCATATAGGCGTTCTCATATAACAAGGGCATGTGTATCTAAGCAAAATGCGAGCAATGTTCTAAGCAATTCTAGCAAACAGGCAATAAACATAAACCTTATTACCTAGGATGTCGAGTCTTGCACGTGGAGCGAAGCGTCGTTGTGGATCGTCGAGAGCACTGTTCTGGTTATAGTCCGGTTTTAATAAAAACGTTTACCCATATTAAAACCAAGTTCTCTATAACCAATGGCTCTGATACCAATCTGTCACACCCCCAAAATCCACCTGCGGAGTATCACCGCTTGGGAGCGTGACTGACCAGGATCAAGCCACCAATCATATTGAACATGTAATTAATGTCAAGTATAATAAATGTAAACAACCCATTCAATACGATTGATGTTTCAACAAAACATAATTTAAGTTGCGGAAGCATAGTAAATAATCCAACAATAGTTAATAGTTTAAATATCATAATAGCTCAACGTAGAAACCACGATCCTTGTCCACAACGACCCGCTTCTCCAGTGCAAGCTCCAAGTACCTAACGATCTGCAAGGCATGTAACAGAATGATCAACAAACTAGTTGAGCGAGTTCACAGAAAGTAAATGCGTAATAGTAAGTTCGTTTGTAACAGGTGGCTCTACTGGGCCGTTTGTATGTTCTATTGGTGGTGGTGTTCCACGTTCTTGGTGGTGGTGTTCCACGTTACTGGTGGTGGTGTTCCACGTTACTGGTGGTGGTGTTCCACGTTACTGGTGGTGGTGTTCCACGTTACTGGTGGTGGTGTTCCACGTTACTGGTGGTGGTGTTCCACGTTGTATAACCACTAGACTACTCGTAACTATAGGTATCCTTCACAACCGAGGATAGTAAAGTGGTAGTCTAGTCATCGTGTCAATAGAGTATCTAATCAACCTTTCAATCCCATTCCCAACACCCCGGGAATCCCATGCCTTGGTAAGAGTGTGAACTCACCTTGGGTTGCTCGGCAGATACACAAGGAGGGTTTCTTGAACTAACAGTGATCAATCACGTCCTAACAGGGTTATCACACTAGTCAGTTCGGTTCAAGTATTGCACGTATGAATTTCATGAGTTAACATATTGCAAGCACGTATCGATCATGGCAACCACATAACAGATAAACATACATTCTCACTTGTGCGAGTCGGACGGTTGGGCCATCAAGCTTGTGCGAGCCCAACCGCCTTGTGCGACGTTAGTGTCTAAGCCCGATGATTCCCGGCCCACAAACAAGTAAACAATCCAAACTTATGCGGCCCAAAACCAATTAAACAAGCATTCTTGTGTGACCCGGACGGGTTGTGCGACCCAGATTGGGCTTAAGGCCCAATAAATAAACAGTTAGCAAGCAAATGCATCCTTGTGCGATCATACAAGTTGTGCGATTAATATTGGGCTTGTGCGGTCGAGGTACTTTGTGCGACCGGAGACCCTTGTGCGGCCAGGACTGTTTGTACGACCGGGCTGGGTTGTGCGACCCCAACCGGCCCAAACTACCTGGTACATCGGCCCAAACATGACAGCTTGTCCGATCCAGCATGTCTTGTACGATTTTGGACCATCTTGTGCGATCCGGCTTGTGTGATTTTGTTAAATTTCCGGATATCATGTTATTTCAGTTACAATATCAATTATAATCAACAGTTTCCATATTATGAAATCAATTAACACCAAATCATTTTCACATCATCTAACTACTCGATCAAACAAGCAATCATATCACTTAATTCGTATAAACCCTAACATGAACAAGCATCATACCCGAATCACAAGATGTGGTAACATGCAATTCATACATACCCTAAACATGATTCCAAACATAAACAGCAACCAATCAAACCAACAATTCAATCCGATTACATTCATTCCAAATCTGAAATCGTCACACAAGCAATCCGAAAACAGAACCTAATATCATCAATCGGTTTAAGCTTATCATCATGCAAAACGAACTACAAGATCATTACACACGATTCCCAGCTTATCATCACATACACAACCTTACCGGTTTAATCTAAGCATGGAAATCATGACATCAATTAATAAGAAAATCACAAACCAAAACACTAACCGAAAGATAGCGAGTGATTCAATTCTAGGAGTGATCTTCGAGAGAGGAGTGCTTGCCGTCGGGTTCGAAGAAGAGAGAAAGATAGCTAGGGTTTCGAGAACTTGTGTGTGTGTGATATGTTTGTAACCACAATGAGAAACAAAACCCCCTTACCCTTTGTTTGTTCACGTGAAAGGGAGATGGGCCGAATCCCTTATGGACCGCCCTATGGGTCCGTGTACAAGAATGAGGCCCAAACGGCCTTGTGCGAGTGGTGTGTATGATGTGCGGTTCGAGTTATTAACATGTATATATATATACAAAGCACACAATAACAAAACGTTTATTAAATCCAAACATATAATCCAGTTCACATATGCACGTAGCGTTACACAAAGCGAGTCTAAAGTTCGAGTTGTCACACACACAATGGGCATACATAGCATGAAATGTAATGTAATCATGTACTATAATGTACTAGCGAACATAGCAGGTATATGATGTGAAAACATGGAAAGCATGAAAGTAACAAGTAGGCACATGTGTTTCACCCCAAAACAGTTTGGAAAATAGTAAAAGAGGGGTTCAATGTACTCACCTAAGATTGCTTTGAAGTTCTTGTGTAATAACCAAATAATGCTAGAGATCACGGAATATCAAACGTGTCACACCCCCAAAATCCACCTGCGGAGTATCACCGCTTGGGAGCGTGACTGACCAGGATCAAGCCACCAATTATATTGAACATGCATATAGTATTAAGTAAGATAAAAGAAAACCATCCGTTCAATACAAAAGGTGTTCAAAACATGTTATTGTTTTAAAGTGTAGCGGAAGCATAGTAATAATCCAACAATAGTAAATAGTTCAAATGTTATAATGGTTCAGCATAGAAACCACGAATCCTTGTCCACAACGACCCGCTTCTCCAGTGCAAGCTCCAAGTACCTAACGATCTGCAAGGCATGTAACAGAATGGTCAACAAACTAGTTGAGCGAGTTCACATAAAGGAAATGCGTAATAGTAAGTTCATTTGTAATAGGTGGCTCTACTGGGCCGTTTGTATATTTTACTGTGGTGGTGTTCCACGTTTTCCTGTGGTGGTGTTCCACGTTTTCCTGTGGTGGTGTTCCACGTTTTCCTGTGGTGGTGTTCCACGTTTTCCTGTGGTGGTGTTCCACGTTTTCCTGTGGTGGTGTTCCACGTTTTCCTGTGGTGGTGTTCCACGTTTTCCTGTGGTGGTGTTCCACGTTTTCCTGTGGTGGTGTTCCACGTTTTCCTGTGGTGGTGTTCCACGTTTTCCTAACCACTAGACTACTCGTAGCTATAGGTATCCTTCACAACCGAGGATAGTGATGTGGTAGTCTAGTCATAGTGTCAATAGAGTATCTAATCAACCTTTCAATCCCATTCCCAACACCCCGGGAACCCCATGCCTTGGTAAGAGTGTGAACTCACCTTGGTTTGCTCGGTATGCTAGGTTATGCACTCACAAGTAATTAATCACGTCCTATTGTATGCACGTATAACAAATCAGTTCATGTTCGCAATGATACGCATGCAATTTAATGTTCACATAGCAGTCGGTTTGCATATCGGCACAACACGTATATTTTGCACGAATACAAATGTTAACGTTCATCAAGCATGGCATGCCAAATAAATCAAGCATAAAAATTCCATTATTCAAAGCATTTTCAAAAACCCTAATATCTTTCGATCCATCAGTCATCTTTCGACCAACAGTTTTGTCATGTTTCGAAACAAAGCTATCTTTCGGTCAAAGTTATGGTTCGGTCAAACTATCTTTCGAAGGACTAGTATCTTTCGGTTCACAGCAACCTATGTTTCGAGCTATTAATATTTTTCGGTCACAGCAGTGATCTTTCGGCATACAAGTCATCCTTCGATACTCATCAGTTACATTTTATTCAAAGTTTCCAATTTTATCCGTGTTTATCAACTAACACAATTTCAAGTATTCTGTCACCTAAAAAATCGATCAAACAGGGATTTTTATAATAAACTTTATGAACCCTAATTTACCCACATGAACAATAACAATAACAATATTCACATGAACAATAACAATAACAGTATTCAATCATATTATGTCCCGGTTCCAATAACAATAATATATATCCGAATTGCATGATAAAACAACCGATCCCCAAACACCTTATCACTAACCATCATCACGACAGAATCGATTAGCATACAAGTCCGATTAACATCCATATCCACTTAACATACATAACCGGTTATCATATCAACAACATATTGTAAGACGATCGATAAATCATGAAATCATATTTATTAAACACTAACCGGAAATGAAAACAAGGGAAATGATCAGCAAGAAGTCTCCGTAGGTTTGTGGTTGCCGTCACAAGTAGAGGTGTTCTAGGGTTTTTTTAGAAAAATCCCTACTGATTTCATGCATTCACTAATATAACCGTATCATCGGAATGGGCCAAGCCCATTAAAATGACTGGGCCGAAGGATATGTTTCGAGACCCCTTTGATCCGAAAGATGATCTTTCGGATCGAAGGATATGTTTCGTGATCCTTCGATCCTAGGGCCATGTTTCGTGAACATCCTTCGGAGGTTGGACATCCTTCGAAGGTTGTTTGTGATGTAATGTGTTTCACACTAACTAGTTTACACATTTTACAAGTTTCACCATATAGCAAACAACTATGCACAATCAAACAATCAAACGTATACAATTTCATGGCAGCCAAATGTGCAAATAAATAACCAGTCAATACATGATCGTGTAATACATATGAAATCGAATCTTGGAAATTCGAGTTGTCACATTATCCCCAACTTGAAAGAAATTTCGTCCCGAAATTTGGTACGCACTCACTGAGGAAGCTAGGTAAGTTACATCATTCACTGGTTTCCCTGGGGTGTCACATCATCCCCCCGTTGATTTGGAATTTCGTCCCGAAATTCAGTAGTAGTAGCTTCAGCCTCAGAAGTGGATGCATTGGTTTCGAATAACTGGGGGTACTTTTCTTTTATCTGGTCTTCGCGTTCCCAGGTATACTCTGGACCACGCTGGGAGTTCCAACGAACTCGAACAAGAGGGATTCTCTTGTGCTTGAGGACCTTAACATCCCGGTCCGTGTTTTCAACTGGTTCCTCGACGAACTGCAACCGCTCGTCGATAGTGAGTTCCTTAAAAGGAATGATGAGGGTTTCATCTGATAAGCACTTCTTTAAGTTCGACACATGAAAGACATTGTGAACTGCTCCGAGTTCAGCTGGTAAGTTCAACTTGTAGGCTACTTTGCCAATGTTTTCTAAGATTTCGAATGGTCCGACGTACCGCGGATTCAGTTTGCCCCTTTTGCCAAAACGTACCACACCCTTCCAGGGTGAGACTTTCAATAATACCCGGTCCCCGACCTGAAATTCCAAAGGCTTTCTACGCTTGTCCGCGTAGGCTTTCTGACGGTCGCGTGCTGCCGCCATGCGTTGTCGTATCTGTGCTATCTTTTCTGTGGCGTCCACTACAATCTCTGGACCCGTAATTTGACTATCCCCCACCTCTGCCCAACAGAGAGGTGACCGGCATTTACGTCCGTACAATGCCTCGAATGGAGCGGCTTGAATGCTGGTATGGTAACTGTTATTGTACGAAAACTCCACCAATGGGAGGTGTTTTTCCCAGCCGTTGCCGAAATCGATAACGCATGCCCTAAGCATGTCTTCAAGTGTTTGAATCGTTCGCTCAGATTGCCCATCCGTCTGAGGATGATATGCTGTGCTCATGTCTAAACGTGAGCCGAAAGATTTATGCATTGCTTGCCATAGCTCTGACGTGAATCGTGCATCGCGATCCGAAATAATAGAGGTGGGCACTCCGTGCCTCGAAACAACTTCTTTCATGTAGATGTCTGCTAGGGTAGAAAACTTATCCGTTTCTTTGATAGCCAAGAAGTGAGCAGACTTTGTGAGCCGATCAACGATCACCCAAATAGTGTCATTCCCACGCTGGGATCTAGGTAAGCCCGTAACGAAATCCATGGAAATTTCTTCCCATTTCCATTGCGGTATCTTAGGCTGCTGAAGCAGGCCTGATGGTTTCTGGTACTCGATTTTAACCCTTGCACAAGTTAAACACTTGCCGACGTAAGTTGCGATAAGAGCTTTCATGTTTGGCCACCAATAAGTTGTTCTGATATCGTGGTACATCTTATCCGACCCTGGATGTACCGAGTAGCGAGACTTGTGCGCTTCATCCATCACAAGTTCGCGTAAGCCGCCATAAAGTGGGATCCAAATACGCCCCGTTACATAGTAGGCGCCGTCTGCCTTCTGTTCCATTTGTTGTCGTGAGCCGCGTAAGGCTTCAGCCTTGACGTTTTCGGGCTTCAGTGCTTCTGTCTGAGCAGCTCGTATCTGTGCAGGAAGGCTAGACTGAATCGTAAGCTGTAGCGCTCGCACGCGCCGAGGTAAAGTGTCCTTTCGACTGAGGGCATCAGCCACAACATTGGCTTTGCCTGGATGATACTTGATGGCGCATTCGTAGTCGTTAAGCAGTTCGACCCATCGTCGCTGGCGCATATTCAATTCCTTCTGCTTGAAGATATGCTCGAGACTCCTGTGATCGGTGTAAATTGTGCACTTGGTACCGTACAGGTAGTGTCGCCATATCTTAAGCGCAAAAACAACAGCTCCCAGCTCCAAATCGTGCGTCGTGTAGTTCCGTTCATGAACCTTGAGTTGACGAGAGGCGTAGGCAATAACTTTATCCCGCTGCATCAATACACAACCAAGCCCCTGTATCGATGCGTCACAATAAACCACGAAGTCATCCGTGCCCTCGGGCAATGAGAGGATAGGTGCGCTGCATAATCTATCCTTCAAGTACTGAAAAGCAGTTTCCTGCGTATTACCCCATCTGTAAACGACACCTTTCTGTGTCAGCATAGTAAGCGGCTGCGCGATCTTGGAGAAATCTTTGATAAACCGTCTGTAGTATCCCGCCAAACCCAAGAATTGGCGTATTTCTGTCGGTGTACGCGGTGCTGGCCAATTTCTGATCGAATCTACCTTGGATGGATCGACATGAATCCCATCCTTGTTCACCACATGGCCTAAGAAGTGGACTTCACGAAGCCAGAAGTCGCATTTAGAAAACTTTGCGTACAGTTGCTCCTTTCGAAGAAGTTCCAAGATAAGACGTAAGTGCTGCTCGTGTTCCTCCTGACTCTTGGAGTAGATCAGAATGTCGTCGATGAAGACAATGACGAACTTGTCAAGATAGGGTTTGCACACCCTGTTCGTAAGGCCCATAATTATGGCAGGTGCGTTCAATAATATCAAACCATCCATTATATCAAACATAAAGTATAGTAGTTAAAATAATTCATAAAACCCAATACAAGTGATGTTCAAACCAAACTTTGTTTGAGTAGCGTAAACATAATAATGAAAACCCAAGATAAGTTAATAGTTCAGATATCGTTCATTGCGTCTCCCTGACCAATCATGTACACGCTGCCCCGGCGTCATGGTTTCCATTGCTTCCCCCAACACTTTCCCCGTTGTCATCCCTGTTTCCATGGTCGTGGTTTTGAGTCTGATCCTGGTTTAATTGAGGGCAATCGCGTTTAAAATGACCTTCAGCCCCACACTGGAAACATCCCCCGTTCCCACGCTGTGGCTGCTGCTGTGTGTTCTGTGGAGCTGGTAGTTGCAGTTGCTGGTTCTGTGAAGGTTGAGGCAGTCGTTGTTGTTCTTGGGTTACAGGACGTGAGTTTCGACAATCCTTTGCTTCATGACCAATCTTGAGACACCGCTGACAACGACCCCTGTTGCACTGGCCACCGTGGTGTCTGTTACATTTGTTGCACCATGGGTGAATTCCTCGATATCTTTTCTGCCCATGACTACTAGAAAACTGCTGTTTGGGGCTCTGGTAGTCATCTATCTCTTGCTGCTGCGTCAGAGGCTGGACCAAAATTAATCCCGTGCTCAGGTTTTCATCCCACTTGCGTTTGTTATCTCTAGAAGCACATGCAGTATCAGTCTTAGCTCGTTTCGGTAGTTTGTCCTGTTCTACAGCCTGGTCTGTGAGACGATGAGCCAATCGAGTGGCTTGCTGGATAGTGCCAAGGTTAGCTGTGGTCATATGATTCTGAATTTCGGGCACCAGACCCTTGAGATACAGTTCGATGCGTTTGGTGGGAGGGTCTACCATAGTAGGACAAAATGCGGCTAACTCGTTTGATCTCCTCGTATAAACTTCAATTTCAGACCCCACCATCTGTAGGTTGAGGAACTCTACCTCTAGTTTGTGGATGTCTTCACGACTACAAAACTCTTCCTTAATCAGGTCCTTGAACTCGTTCCAGGGGGTGGCATTAGCAGCTGCCAGCCCTAGCATCTGAACCTGTGCTTTCCACCAGGCTAATGCAGCACCTTCGAGTGTTCCAGTAGCAAACTTTACTCTACGTGACTCAGGGCAATCATGCACCTCAAAGTCAGTTTCGAGTCTCTCGAACCAATGGAGGAGGCCTTCAACCCCCTCAGTTCCACTGAAGGCACTAGGTTGGTAATCCTTAAGATTTTTGAAGGTGTAAACAGGTAACTGAGCGTGTTGACCTATCGTATATAAGAATAGGGCAAGGTTAAACACAAAAGTTGGTTTAGGAGTGTAGGATCTAAAGACCCTAGTTACGACTGCAGGGTTTACCTCCTGCTTGTATGGCTGCAAGTGCCGCAGCAATTCGTTCGTTAATGAGAGCCGTCAACTGGGCTTGTGTCATGTTGATATGTCCGGCCATTGATCTTCACATCAAAGGCAACATAAGTGAGAAAGGTTCGCGAATAGTGCAATGACAGAAGAGTGTAAGCACGTAAGTGTTCTCAAGCAATAACAAGTAGTGAGCAAAGTAAGGTAAGCATACTACGAGCAAAGTTCTATGCAGTTCTAGCAAGCAGGTAACAAACATAAACCTTATTACCTAGGATGTCGAGTCTTGCACGTGGAGCGAAGCGTCGTTGTGGATCGTTGAGAGCACTGTTCTGGTTATAGTCTGGTTTTAATAAAAACGTTTTTCCATATTAAAACCAAGTTCTCTATAACCAATGGCTCTGATACCAATCTGTGACACCCCCAAAATCCACCTGCGGAGTATCACCGCTTGGGAGCGTGACTGACCAGGATCAAGCCACCAATTATATTGAACATGCATATAGTATTAAGTAAGATAAAAGAAAACCATCCGTTCAATACAAAAGGTGTTCAAAACATGTTATTGTTTTAAAGTGTAGCGGAAGCATAGTAATAATCCAACAATAGTAAATAGTTCAAATGTTATAATGGTTCAGCATAGAAACCACGAATCCTTGTCCACAACGACCCGCTTCTCCAGTGCAAGCTCCAAGTACCTAACGATCTGCAAGGCATGTAACAGAATGGTCAACAAACTAGTTGAGCGAGTTCACATAAAGGAAATGCGTAATAGTAAGTTCATTTGTAATAGGTGGCTCTACTGGGCCGTTTGTATATTTTACTGTGGTGGTGTTCCACGTTTTCCTGTGGTGGTGTTCCACGTTTTCCTGTGGTGGTGTTCCACGTTTTCCTGTGGTGGTGTTCCACGTTTTCCTGTGGTGGTGTTCCACGTTTTCCTGTGGTGGTGTTCCACGTTTTCCTGTGGTGGTGTTCCACGTTTTCCTGTGGTGGTGTTCCACGTTTTCCTGTGGTGGTGTTCCACGTTTTCCTGTGGTGGTGTTCCACGTTTTCCTAACCACTAGACTACTCGTAGCTATAGGTATCCTTCACAACCGAGGATAGTGATGTGGTAGTCTAGTCATAGTGTCAATAGAGTATCTAATCAACCTTTCAATCCCATTCCCAACACCCCGGGAACCCCATGCCTTGGTAAGAGTGTGAACTCACCTTGGTTTGCTCGGTATGCTAGGTTATGCACTCACAAGTAATTAATCACGTCCTATTGTATGCACGTATAACAAATCAGTTCATGTTCGCAATGATACGCATGCAATTTAATGTTCACATAGCAGTCGGTTTGCATATCGGCACAACACGTATATTTTGCACGAATACAAATGTTAACGTTCATCAAGCATGGCATGCCAAATAAATCAAGCATAAAAATTCCATTATTCAAAGCATTTTCAAAAACCCTAATATCTTTCGATCCATCAGTCATCTTTCGACCAACAGTTTTGTCATGTTTCGAAACAAAGCTATCTTTCGGTCAAAGTTATGGTTCGGTCAAACTATCTTTCGAAGGACTAGTATCTTTCGGTTCACAGCAACCTATGTTTCGAGCTATTAATATTTTTCGGTCACAGCAGTGATCTTTCGGCATACAAGTCATCCTTCGATACTCATCAGTTACATTTTATTCAAAGTTTCCAATTTTATCCGTGTTTATCAACTAACACAATTTCAAGTATTCTGTCACCTAAAAAATCGATCAAACAGGGATTTTTATAATAAACTTTATGAACCCTAATTTACCCACATGAACAATAACAATAACAATATTCACATGAACAATAACAATAACAGTATTCAATCATATTATGTCCCGGTTCCAATAACAATAATATATATCCGAATTGCATGATAAAACAACCGATCCCCAAACACCTTATCACTAACCATCATCACGACAGAATCGATTAGCATACAAGTCCGATTAACATCCATATCCACTTAACATACATAACCGGTTATCATATCAACAACATATTGTAAGACGATCGATAAATCATGAAATCATATTTATTAAACACTAACCGGAAATGAAAACAAGGGAAATGATCAGCAAGAAGTCTCCGTAGGTTTGTGGTTGCCGTCACAAGTAGAGGTGTTCTAGGGTTTTTTTAGAAAAATCCCTACTGATTTCATGCATTCACTAATATAACCGTATCATCGGAATGGGCCAAGCCCATTAAAATGACTGGGCCGAAGGATATGTTTCGAGACCCCTTTGATCCGAAAGATGATCTTTCGGATCGAAGGATATGTTTCGTGATCCTTCGATCCTAGGGCCATGTTTCGTGAACATCCTTCGGAGGTTGGACATCCTTCGAAGGTTGTTTGTGATGTAATGTGTTTCACACTAACTAGTTTACACATTTTACAAGTTTCACCATATAGCAAACAACTATGCACAATCAAACAATCAAACGTATACAATTTCATGGCAGCCAAATGTGCAAATAAATAACCAGTCAATACATGATCGTGTAATACATATGAAATCGAATCTTGGAAATTCGAGTTGTCACATTATCCCCAACTTGAAAGAAATTTCGTCCCGAAATTTGGTACGCACTCACTGAGGAAGCTAGGTAAGTTACATCATTCACTGGTTTCCCTGGGGTGTCACAAAACGGCACCTAATAGGTAGCTATATTAATATACCGGACCAAAATCGGAAGGATCGGATAGTATGCGGGTTCGTAAACCAAACAGTATGGAGACTCGTGTAATATGGTTTAACAAAGCCTACATACTAAAATGAAACCTAACCTATGTGCTTGCGGCCCATTACGACCCGTTTAGGTAGCTTATGCTACCTTAACGCGTCGTTCGCGTAGAACGCATTTGGAACGCCTAACATCGTGACCACAAGGTATAACCTCGGAAGGTTACAGCTATGGTCACCTAATGTATTTGGTCGGATCCTAATGATCGACCAAATGGGTCGGGTTTGAAAGTATAAGTGATGGTTTAGATCGCTTACCTTACGACCCTATATAAGCACTAACTAAGTTTAGAAAACAGGTTTGGCATCAAAACAAACGGCTTTGATGCTCACGAGTAGTTTGGTTACAAAATGCGCAAGAATGCGCATTTTGGCCGAAACTACGAATCGTCACTGAGCCTTGATAACGTGGTAATCAGTAGGTATAGTCACTACGGACTATAACCATCGTGATCACGCTCACGTTATGAAGTTCCAACGAACTTCGTGTTGACCATAAGCTGGCCAACGCAGAAAGTCAAACAAAGTCTGATTTAGCACTAGAAAGCGATTAAAAGAACGAAAGAACACTTACGAAGGGTCCCCGAATGCTAATCTAGATCAAAATAGCTAAGGTATGAAACAAAGGTTCCAACTTAGAGCTTTAGATCAGATTTTTGTGGGTTTTAACCAAAAGGGGGGGTATTTATAGGAAAAGTAAATCCGTTAGGATCGTTTCTTGAATATCGTGCCATGATCCAAGTCGTACACTTGTCAAGATGTTGTGGTGGCTTAATGTGACCTTAACCCCAAAGATGGTGAAAGGGCATTGCCCTTTGGAGTGTTTGAAAGGCCAATTTTAGCAAGAAAACAAAGTTTCTGCAACTGAAGGGGCCATGCGGCCCGCATCAGGATCAAACAAAACTCAGGCGGGCCGCCTGGGCATGTCTGATCTGCACATACTTTCAGAAATGGCAGTTTTGGTCCCTGTTGCATGTTTAAGCCATTTTCGACACTTCTAAGGTCCATAAAGCCAACTTTAAGGTCCTAAAATGATGCCTAAACATTGTGGATATGAAACATGCTCAAAAATATGTCGGATGTTGGATCGTTTGACCGTACGATTATGACACCTGTGTCACCGCGACCATCAAACAAACACCAAGACGATGAAATATTGTATTTCATACTTGGGATCTTGTATAAATATGTGTATCTTTTGCACATATCAATTCTTGTTCAATTTCAAACTCTACATCGCTTTCTAGAGAATTTACGCAAACTGGTGCGTAAACGTACTCGGTTTAATGCGACAAATACTCCGGAACATCAACATATACTTAACATACCTTAAATAACCTTTACATAACTTAGAAATAAGTTTTGAAGGCTTTGGTATGGCAAAAACAAGTTAATTCACTTACAGGGACTAAACTTGACAAACTGCGAAAGTATGCCAATTTGAACAGTAACAAACATTCCGGAACATGTCCATAAGTTAAACATACCATAAATATCCTTTACATAGCTTAGAAATAGGCTTTGAGGGGTTTGGTATGCTAAAATAAACTTTTGGGTCATTCAGGGACTAAAAGTGTCAAAAAGTGCACAAGTTTGCACTTTCGCGCATAACTTACGTTCTGAATACATCTGGACACCTAAAAATTTATGTAAGCATCCTAATATTATGCCTTAGTGTTTGGCATGAGAAAAATCCATTCGTCGCGTCATTTGGATCGTCTTTCGCGCTTATGCGCATTCCGTCGTAATTAAGCGAACATCGCGATCGTACGGCCAAACGAACCAACATCCGACATATTTTTGGGCATGTTTCATGTCCACAATGTTGAGGCATCATTTTAGGGCCTTAAAGTTGGCTTTACGGGCCTTAGAAGTGTCGGAAATGGCTTAAATACGCGACAGGGACCAAAACTGTAAATTCTGCAAGTGGTGCAGATCAGACAGGGCCAGGCGGGGCGCGTAAGGATTGCCCAAATCCTTACGCGGGGTGCGTCAGACTCCCAGAACAGATAAGATCAATTAGTCAGCAGATTTCAGCTGATTAAACCACAACCACACAAATCATACTTGCCCTTTCAGCTCATTAGGGGCCATTTTCAGTAACCACAACTTTTCGACAAGTGTACGCGCGAGATTCGATCACGTTTTTCAAGAACCGATCCTAACGGTTCAGGAAATACTATAAATACCCCACCCCCATTCTTGCAAAAACCCACACAATCTGATCAAGAGCTCTAAGTTGGAACCTTTGTTTCATACCTGAGCCATTTTGATCTAGATTAGCATTCGGGGACCCTTCGTAAGTATTCTTTCGTTCTGTTATTCGCTTTTTCGAGTCCGAAAGTCAACGTTTTGTTGACTTTCTGCATTGACCAGCCTATGGTCAACACGAAGTTCATTAGAACTTCATAACGTGAGCGTGATCACGATGGTTATAGAACGTAGTGACTATACCTACTGATTACCACGTTATCTAGGCTTAGTGACGAGTCGTAGTTTCGGCCAAAATGTGCATTCTTGCATATTTTTTAACCAAACTACTCGTGAGCATCAAAGCCGTTTGTTTTGATGCCAAACCTGTTTTCTAAACTTAGGTAAGCATGTTCTAACATGCTTAGCTCGTCACTTTTAGTTTAGTGCATATATAGGGTCGTAAGGTAAGCGATCTAAACCATCGCTTATACTTTCGAACCCGACCCATTTGGTCGATCATTAGGATCCGACTAAACACATTAGGTGACCATAGCTATGACCTTCCGAGGTTATGCCTTGTGGTCACGATGTTAGGCGTTCCAAACCCATTCTACGTGAACGACGCGTTAAGGTAGCATAAGCTATCTAAACGGGTCGTAATGGGTCGCAAGCACTTAGGTTAGGTTTCATTTTAGTATGTAGGCTTTGTTAAACCATATTACACGAGTCTCCATACTCGTTTGGTTTATGAACCCGCATACTATCCGATCCTTCCGATTTAGGTCCGGTATATTAACATAGCTACCTATTAGGTGCCGTTTGATATTCCGTGATCTCTAGCATTGTTTGGTTATTACACAAGAACTTCAAAGCAACCTCAGGTGAGTACATTGAACCCCTCTTTTACTGTTTCCAAACTGTTTTGGGGTGAAACACATGTGCCTACTTGTTACTTTCATGCTTTCCATGTTTTCACATCATATACTTGCTATGTTCGATAGTACATATATAGTACATGATTTCATTGTGTTTATGCTATGTATGTCCATTGTGTGCATACTTAGCACATCACTTTACAATACATTTCATGCTATGTATGCCCATTGTGTGCGTACTTAGTACATTATTGTACATTACATTTCATGCTATGTATGCCCATTGTGTGCGTACTTAGTACATTGCTTTACATTACATGCTATGTATGCCCATTGTGTGCGTACTTAGTACATTGCTTTACATTACATGCTACGTATGCCCATTGTGTGCGTACTTAGTACATGGTTTTACATTGCATTTCTGTTGCATATGCTCATCCAGCATATGAACACATTATGCTACATTTTGAACTGTTGTAACCATTTGACTATGTGAACCGTCTTACCCCTTTGATTACATGAACCGTCTGTAAGCATTGAACCGTGTGAACCAGTTGTATCTGTTGACATGATTTACATTTGACAATAGACATTTGACTATACATGAACATTTCTACAATTGTTAAACACTTCATCTTGATGGTTTGGTTTGAGTAAGTGATTAAGTAACGAGGCGTGTGTAATATGTTACAAGCATGGTGGATACGCTGCTGGTACTTCCTATATATAAGTGTTTGTATGGTATTACATTTCGTAGGGTTATTTGAATCATTTCAATTTGAGACATATAACATTTTATACAAATAATGCACTTTTCACGAGACATTGATTTACAAACGACCTATCTTATACAAACACATTTTACATGGTTATCCGTTTAACCAAACAGTGTTCTCTTATTTATACATATCATCTGATCTTATCGTTTTTCAAATGATTTACAAGACAAAGCAAATTACAAGGTTCATGACTAAACATTTTCTCAAACATAAGTCATGAATTCCGTTTTCACAAAACCAATGTATCTCACAGGCATTTTTATGCTGACGTACCTATTTTCACATGTGTTTTCAGGAGATGATGCATAGGACTTATCAAGACATACTTAGGCGGACCTGTGCCTTAGTGCCTTAAAACGAGACAAGAACTAGTTAATTTATGTTATGTACTCTTTGGTTCTTATTTAAACAAATGTAAACATTCATGTTTGATTAATAAAACGAAACTTCAATTGCCATGGATTTGAAACAATTGATTCTGTTACAACACTCCCCGACGTTTCCGCCACGTTTTGTATGTTCTACGTGGTCGGGGTGTGACAGAAAAGTTGGTATCAAAGCCAATGGTTATAGGGAATTAGGTTATTAGTAATACTTTGACCTAGTCTATAACCTTCCTAGGAACCTAACGCTAGTTTACTTACGTTTAGTCATAAAACAATACCGTCGCCTATCCTTAGGCGACGACCACAACAAGAACATAAATTTCAAAACCTCTTTGAAAACTAATCATTCGTTCTAGGATGATTGATTACTAGGTTTTGAACCCCTTTGAACTTTCAAAACTCTCGTCAAAGTTTTGGGTCCTAAATAGTGTGAACACGTGCAAACTGGAAGAGTGAATGCCTGTACCCTGGGTTTCTGTCTAAGGCTAGAGTGTTCGTACAAATCCACGTAATCGGACAAGTCACTCTTACCTGGGAACTCTTGGGGTGAGTGTCCACTTATAGGCGAGCATGTCTTCGCGATACACTATGAGGATCTATTTGCTTTGATTCAGCCTTGGTGTTGTTTGTTTGCTTCATGGATTCAAACAAATGACCATCAACCATGATTATGGCCGGTAATTGTAACATCCTATCCTTACCCAATGCCATTTCATTTGCTTTCTTTCTTGTTTCTCTTTTAGAATGCCTCCTCGACGCGAAAACCAGATAGCAACTGCCGAACTGGCAGAGATCATTGCGCAGCAAATGGCCGCTCAATTCCCAAACCTCTTTGCTCAATGGAGCCAAGCCAACAACAACAATCATGCCCCCTGCAACTTCAAGACGTTCAACTCGGCTAAGCCATCAAAGTTTTCTGGGTCTCAAGGAGCGACTGCACTTCTGCAATGGTTCGAGAGTTTAGAGAACACCTTCAGACATGTTCAATGTACAAACGAGCGAAAGGTAGAATTCGCATCTAGCGTCTTTGAGAAACGAGCTTTGACATGGTGGAATGGTGTGATGAGAGATAGGGGTGCCGATGTGGCACTGGCTCAAACATGGCAAGAGCCTCGAGCTCTGATGATGAAGGAATTCTGTCCTCGTCATGAGATCAGGGCCTTGGAAACGGAGTTCGACGATTTTAAGCAAGTTCGCGATGAGCATCGAGCCTACACGGACCGTTATGAGGAGTTAAGTTTGTTATGCCCGGATATGGTTACACCTTTGGATAAGGCAATCGAAAAGTACATTGATGGCCTCCCTGAATCAATACAAGTCATTGTGACTGGTAGTAACCCTACTTCAGTTAGACAGGCCGTTGAGCTATCTGCAACCTTGACTGAATCAAAGATCAGGAAAGGTAAACTTTTCCGAAAAGGTGACAAGAAACCGGTTGGGGAATCGAACCCAATCGAGGAATCAAAGATCATGGATGAATAGACTAAATCTCCTAAGAAGTCAAAGAAGCGAAAGGCTTCTCAGAACTTCGCCGTGGTCGCTCACAATGGTCAAGCCGTCCCCAACCAACCAGCTCAACCCCCTGCTAGAAAACCATACAATGGAACTGCACCCTTGTGCAACCAATGTAGCCTCCATCATCACGCCAATGTGCAGTGCCGCAAATGCCAAACTTGTGGACTTATAGGCCACACAGCAAGAGTCTGCCCAGCTGCAGCTGCGCCAAACCAAGCTGGCAACAATCCTGCTCAAGGTCGTTTTCTACCAGGCTCTTGTTTCAACTGTGGCGAGATGGGTCATTTCCGAAGAAATTGCCCAAGGCTTGCTAATGCAAATCCAGCACAGGGATAAGCATCTGACTGACTAGAAGACAACATCGTTTAGAAATAATCACGTCTTATGTATTATTTTCTTTTGTTGTCAAGGTCCAAGAAACCGTTGTTATCGTTGTTTATAAATAAATCTTTTATTTACATTGCAATGTATTGCTGTAGTTGCATGTATAAACGACATATCCCTTACAATACCAACAATCAAGAAACCGTATTCCTTAAAGAACAAACTACCCCTAAAATTCTCCCATTCTATGATCGCTTGCGTCTTCCACGAAATTCCTAAGTACCCGTTTATTCTAAGGAAACGAAGTACAAGGCGCAGGTTACAACACAAGACGAATACCCAAAGTACCACTATAAATCCTTAATAGGGTACCTAAGGATTTCCCGTAAGTCTTTAATTGCTGTATACCTTAATTCGAATGTGGTGATTCCTTATAATCAAAAATCGAATTTTGGGAGATCTTTCTATCTTCTCAGATAGATTCCAGTGAACATTTGGACCCGTCGATTGGTTTCCATATCCATATTCAATCAATAACAAGTTAATAACAAATTATAATCAAGTTAAACAATTATGTGACTTTGTGCTTATGTGTTCCCTTATGTGTTGTTGTGTGATCCAAATTATGCTATCCAAATCTTCGTAGAATCTTACATATCCTTGTACAAGAGAATCATTGTAGGATACCCAAAGGTATTACTTAAAATCCTCAATGGACTTCTATGTTATAGTTAAGACCCTTGGATTATAATGTACTACTTCATAATTAGACCCCTTGAGTGGTCTAGACAGATTGATCCAAAAATCTGGCTAGGGATATCATGTGATGATATAGCTGTAAGGACTCCTTGGTGGCCTAACTAAGAAGATCCCCTGTCGATCTAATTAAAAGGAACCGATGGAAGTTTAGTCACCCTCATCACAAATGAGATATCCTTCTCCAAAACATTACAAAACAAACTGTGCGGACTGTGCAAGGGATTACGTAATTATGGATGCATACATAATTATGGAATTTAGTGCCCAGAAATCACAGCAAGTTCTGTCATGTGTCTAGAGTTAACCCCATTCATTTCCAACTCTGAGGAAGCAACCGTTGAAAATGACTCCGTTAGCTCATTTTCGTTTCTGACGATTTAACCGTTGGGGAAATGAATATTCGTTGTGTAATCCTTCACTTCCAACTCTGATGAAGCAACCGTTGAAAATGACTCCGTTAGTTCATTTTCGTTTCTGACGATTTATCCGTTGGGGAAATGAATATCCGTTGTGTAATCCTTCATTTCCAACTCTGATGAAGCAACCGTTGAAAATGACTCCGTTAGTTCATTTTCGTTTCTGACAATTTATCCGTTGGGGAAATGAATATCCGTTGTGTAATCCTTCATTTTCAACTCTGATGAAGCAACCGTTGAAAATGACTCCGTTAGCTCATTTTCGTTTCTGACGATTTAACCGTTGGGGAATTGAATATCCGTTGTGTAATCCTTCATTTCCAACTCTGATGAAGCAACCGTTGAAAAATGACCCCGTTAGTTCATTTTCGTTTCTGACGATTTATCCGTTGGGGAAATGAATATCCATTGTGTAATCATTCATTTCCAACTCTGATGAAGCAACCGTTGAAAATGACTCCGTTAGTTCATTTTCGTTTCTGACGATTTGTCCGTTGAGGAAATGAACATCCGTTTGCTTATTCCGTCATTTCCATTTCTGAAGAATACTCGTTTTGGAAAATGACTCCGTCTGTTCATTTCGTTTCTGAAGAATGACCGTTAAGGAAATGACAGGACATTACTTTGCATATCGCTGATGGTTATTTGGCAGAGTCACAAATAGACTCCTACGAATAAATTTCGGGACGAAATTTCCTAAAGTAGGGGAGACTGTGACACCTGTGTCACCGCTACCATCAAAAAAATACCAAGACGAATGTAGGACCGGTTTTTCGACCGTTCGATTGCGTAACGAACGTTTCACGTGCGGAATCCGTGAACGAACGTGACCGAACACACGATAACGTACTACTAACGTGATTTTATTGAAAGATACGACTTGTACGGTACAAAATCACGTTTACAACTACTTTCTCTCTCTAGACTTTCTCTCTCTAAACTTGGATCTCCACCAACACAAATGTGAGAGAAGTCTTCCAAAAACTAACTAATGACATGACATAACCACCTATTTATATGGTCAAGGCTATTTAATGAAAGTTCACATTAATTACAAGTTTGCCACCTTGCCATTTCTAACTAAATATGACATTATGCGCTTGATTTCTTCCGGCTTCTCACTACGACTTTGATTTCTTCCGGTTTTTTCACTACGACGTGAATTGACGAAGGCGATAGACATTAAATGCATCAACAATCTCCCCCTTGGATATTGCCGTAGTCAATCTCGTAGTGAAACTCGTAGCGACTTGTCTTTCTCTCTCTCTAAAACTCGAACAAAGATGTAGTCGACAGACAACTGCACTAACAAACTCCCCCTTGAATGTTGACGGAATCTTTAGTGAGAGTCTTCAACTACTCTAGCTCGAACAGAATCCCGGTGGATCTGTCTTCAGCTTCCGTTGCGCTTTCTTCAGATTCTTCAGGCTCCCCCTTTCGTCAAGCTTCCGTGCTTTTGGGATTGACACCTGGCTTTCTAGATACAAGCTCCTTTAGCGTTGAGCTCGTCTTCAGACTCCCCCTTAGACTTGGCTGTCGGGATCGTAGTCTGGCTTTTCGTAGCAACAAAAATTTGAAACCTGCACATCTCAAACACTCTATTACAAACCAATAAAGTTGTGATTCAACTTAATGAATCAACTAAACATTTGAGAATTTTCATATTTAAAACTGATTAAAAATTCGAAACATTCCAAATTCTGATTCAAATTAACGAATCATCTTAAACATTTCAAACCAATTAACCAACCTGTCTGTTCATCATGTTTAGCCTTTGAGATTTTGAATGTCAGTTTTTCAATATCAGTTGTCGAAAATCTTTTTGGATTTTTCAAAATAAGAAACATAAATGCAAAAACAGAAATTAAATGCAGAAATGAAATATGTACAAACATATTTTTTGTGAGTTTGTGCAAGAGGATCATATCAGTTTTTGAGACACATCACAAGCACCGTTAAGCTTCTAATCGTTTTAAGTTCTAAACGATTCACATTGATTGACGATATAGTTGTCCTCTTAAATTTTCATACAACTTTCAATCTATTCAGGATACTATTTAAGTGTTTTATGAACTTAGTTCGATTCATGTGTCCCACCTCTTGAATATACTCCCGTATCCAGAATCCCAATATTCAGTCTTACAGGCAAGAATACTACAATGATATCTGTACATAAATTAGGGGTTAAATGCGAGAACTGAGGGATCTCAGGTCAGAACTTCCGTTCAGCAGAGAGATATCAGCTTCGACTTAGCAGTGTGTCCCCTTTAGAGGATCTTTTCAGCTACAACAGATGATTATCAATTTTATTGTCTAATCAGCTGAGGGCTTTATGCTATGTTTCAAGCATTTTGCGGAAAGTATTAGCCAAGGACTAGGTCAGAACTACCGTTCAGCAGAAGTCCTGGAATAATACCCCAGACATCATAGAGTATAAACACCTAGTATATCAGAATACGAGACCTTTCAAACGAGATTTCAGGGGTTACCTATATATCCAAGTAGTGTTCCCCACGAATTTCATAAGTTTGAAATTTTAGGTTTATATCCCGAATAAATCTACTAAATGTACAAAAACCTATCGTCACATCATCAGTGAGACCGTTTATTACATTTGACATTACATTTCTTTAGCGTGCTGTGATAGTCCACTGATGTACTATCATTTCCTCTTTTTTACAACAAAACTCATTTTAAATTTTTAATGTTTTTTGACATTTTCAAATTTTCTGATTTTTTTTAAAATTTTTCTCCCCCTAAAATCAAAATATGTTTCAATTTTGATTTTCTGGGAAAATTTGAAACAAACTGTATAAACTTGACAACTTGATGAGAATCACTTCAATTCTCCATCCACTTGGCATAAACAATCAGAACTCCCCCTCACAACAAACTATTTTCCCATTATGATTTCAAAACACTTAAGTTTGTTTTAATCAAAATGGTTTTTCCGGAAAATTAGTTTGTTTACCAAACAGTTTAAGTACGGGGTTACTTCATCATCTTGTTTTCTACACAAAAGTAGGAAAATCCAAGTACCAGTTAATGTCCTTGATTTACCATTTGCAGTCAAGAATCCTCTGTACCACTTGCAAAAATATAAACTCGTCTAATACCACTTGAAAGAAAAACACATACAAACCTTTTACCGTTTGTATGATTGACATTACCGAATAGATTTTAAAAAATGAATGCCGATTCATGATCCACGATACCATCTTGGGATCTCCGGCAATTCCTGCAAAACCTTCAAACACAGTTTTATAAAGATGCCGATTCATGCTCCACGCTTACCAACCTGGGAGCTCCGGCAAGTCAGGATTTTAAGCAACGAATGTAGGCACCCAAGCCTGACCAGCCTTGGGTGTATTTGAGTTATTTTCACTCGGGGTTTGAACATTCCTTTTTGCTTCATAAAATTCTTTAACCCCTTTAACCTTTCCCTCAACCATCTTTCCAAAAATATTTTTCACTTTTCCATTAAAAGCCTTTTCGACATCAAATTCTTTCTTTTCAGAATAGAATTGATTCGAAATTTTCACTTTACCATCTTTTTGTTTAAAATTTTCAGTTCGCAATGGTGGAAAGTTTGTGTCATCCATTGGCGGAACTGAATTTTCACTTTTGAGCTCAACTTGTGTTCCCCTGATTTTGACGAATCAGAATCATCGCCTGAATGTGGCTTGTCTGACTTTATTGGGTCAGATTCATCGCTGACATGTGGCTCCTTTGTTTCCGAAGAAACAGATTCATCGCCACGAAATGTTACCTTCTTCTTTATCTCTTTTTTTGTCCTCAGATTTGCATCTGACGAATTCGACTTGCTTGACTTTGCAGTTGAGGGAGTTGATTCATCAGCACTCTTATTCGATCTGTCGGGTGAACCCGAGGACAAAATCTTCTCCAGATATTCTCTGGCCTTCTTCCTCTTCTTTCTCAGTTTGTCTTTCTGCCCTTAAGAAAGCTTCACTTTCTTTTCTTGAACTTTAGGTTCTTGGACCTTCTGTTCTTTGACATTCTGTTCTGAAACTCTCAGTTCCCTGGGCTTGACAGTGACTGGTTTCTTTGCCATCTTCTGAGAATTAACCCTCAATCTTTCACTTGATTTCCTTGGGCAATCCCTGGCAATGTGTCCTTGGATTTGGCAATTATAGCATCTCCTCGTCTCAAATCTCTTTCTCTGGCAGTTAACAGCAATGTGTCCTTGATATCCACATTTGTAGCACATTCTGTTATCATACCAATCACCATTTTCATACCAAACGCTCAGATCAAAGCACTGTTTGGCTTGGTGATACTCTTTCCTCTTCTTGATTGTTGGATTTGGCTTTTGAGCACCGTGGTCTGACCTGCACCACTTATTACCAACAATTTTTGAGTTTTCGGTTTTCAATTTTTGTGTTTTTTGAATGCGATTGGATGATTGATCTGATGAGCTTTTATTTTCTTTTTGAACAATTTTAAATTTTTATCTTTTTGTTTTTGTTCTACACTCTTCTTAACAGGTTTTTGCTTTGAGCATTCACCTATTTCAGTAGATTGCAAAACAGTATTTTTGAATTTTTCTTCTAATTCTAAAAACAATTTTTGTTTTTCAAATTTTCCATTTACATCATCAGATTTCTCATCACAATCTTCAACTTTGACATTGTCAAAGTTTGTGACATCGTCACTTATTGGAATAGAATTGATCGATTCTGGACATGAAATATTCACATACGTTGAAGAAATCACAAAACCTTTCAATTTATTTTCAAAATCAGCAATTTTATGTCGATAACTTTCAGCTTCTTTTTCAAGCTGAATGATTTTCTGAAGATGAGAATTTATCATTTTTTGCTTTTCGATGTTGTTTTTGCTAAACGCATCCCTCCCATCTTCAAGAATTTTTATTTGACTTTGAAAATCTTTTTCCATTTTTAATTTTTCATTTTCTGAATTTTTTATTTGATTTTTCAAAATATTTTCTGATTTTTTAAAATTTTCGTTTTCTAATGTCAAACTCTCTAAATCCCTCAAGAGTTTGGCATTTTCGGATTTCAGATTTTCACAGTTTGAGCACTTCTCGATCATATTTAAAGTTTCAGCTTTCTTCTCAACCTTGATCGCTGAAATGTCTTTAACCTGTTCCTCTACCTCTTGAACATTTTCATCAGATTTACATTTTGCTTCATCAGTTGCTTCATTTCTAATCTTTTGTAGTTCAAGTTCTCGCTCTTTAATCTTCTCGATAAACATGCTCAAATTCACTTCTAAGTATATCTTCTTCCAATCTGACAAATACGTTCTCCACCCATCATCCGGTAAAGCATTTGCCAACTTGTCAACCCATTCCTCATTTGTCTTGGTTATCTTCAAACTCACCGTTATCCAATACAGCTCGACATACCTTTTGATCAATTCTTCAATCGATTCTCCATCGATACCTGAAAAATTATTGAACTTGTTCAGTGCAGTATAAATTGCAAAATCCATTTTCGGTATCAAAAGATTCACAATGATGAATTCTCAATCAATAATGAAATTCGAACAAACAGACGACTATTCGATCGAATAACAAAGATTAGACAACAACAAATCGAGTGAGAATCCTATTTTTGACAAATCACCTTGGATTACCTGCAAACACACAATCAAATGATCAGTTTAAAAAAAATATAAAACTCTCAAACACAACAAATTGTGATTAGGCCTTTGTTATTAAAATGAACGGTGATGTTGGGCTGGGATTGGGCCAAACTTGATGTGTAAGTGGGGCAGTGCCTTTGATGGGCCTTTTAGTGGGGCAGCTTTATATAAAATGAGGTGGCAACAAAGCAATTAAATGGGGCGGTAGGTTTAATATTTGAAAGACTTGTCACAAAGTCAATTAATTGTGCCTCTCTAATTCAACTGACACATCACAAAGTCATTTGTTTAAATGGACGGTGATAACAGCAACTTTTAGATGATTGGGTCACATGTATGCAAGTGGGTCGGTTATCATGGGCGGCAATAACAATTGGGCCAAAATTTTTTCAGTAGGGCGGTATAATAATGATCAGTGAACAAAAAAACTGGATTGGGCGGTGATTTTAAAAAAATCAACAACAGCTTCAGTTCAAATTTAGTGGGGCGGTGAACAAGTGTGATTGGGTCTCTTGTATGCCGACCACACAAAGCCACATCTATTGTGATTGGGTAATTTTGGGCGGTCAACAGCTACAACTATTGGGGGCGGTGACTTAAAAGCAATCAATTTTAATTGCACCGAACATATGTGGCCGACAAAAGCAATTTTGGAAAACTTTGATTGGCCTTTCAACTTAGTGAATCTCAAACATTTGGCCTTTGTTTATATGCAAGTGGGCGGTGCAATTATGAATATCAATTAATTTCCGACACACTTTAACAATTCTGAACCATCATGTGAAGAAGATGACTAATAAGCGGACCAACATGTGACATATCAGCGAGCCACAATTGAAACGTTTGGAGCGGTCCACACTTGTCACAATGAGCGGTTCATAATATTGTCTTAAGAGCGGTTCATACAAATTGCCCTATGAGCGAACCAACCTTCTGAACAAATAAGCGATCCTCAATTTTGGTCAAAAGAGCAAACAAGAACAATGTATTACGAGCGGTCCTACCTGTTTGACGCGAATCGAACCCGAAAAACTGCGATTTCTCCAAAACGGCTTGGAGTTTCGAGCTGAAACTTGGTAGGGTTGTAGATCGGGTTTTTACGCACAACATATTCAAAAATCAGACGAAACGTACCGTATTTACCTGTTCAATTTGATGAAAAACGATGAAAAACGTGAAAAGTAGGTAGAAGATGAAGAAATAAGTGAAATCGGATCTGAATCGGCTCTGAAATCGCTGAAATCTGTACGAGAACGATGTGTTTGATCAAGCAATCGAGCTCCTAGCTCTGATACCAATTGTAGGACCGGTTTTTCGACCGTTCGATTGCGTAACGAACGTTTCACGTGCGGAATCCGTGAACGAACGTGACCGAACACACGATAATGTACTACTAACGTGATTTTATTGAAAGATACGACTTGTACGGTACAAAATCACGTTTACAACTACTTTCTCTCTCTAGACTTTCTCTCTCTAAACTTGGATCTCCACCAACACAAATGTGAGAGAAGTCTTCCAAAAACTAACTAATGACATGACATAACCACCTATTTATATGGTCAAGGCTATTTAATGAAAGTTCACATTAATTACAAGTTTGCCACCTTGCCATTTCTAACTAAATATGACATTATGCGCTTGATTTCTTCCGGCTTCTCACTACGACTTTGATTTCTTCCGGTTTTTTCACTACGACGTGAATTGACGAAGGCGATAGACATTAAATGCATCAACAAAAAATGATCCAAGTGACGCGACGTGTCACACCCCCAAAATCCACCCGCGGAATACCACCGCTTGGGAGCGTGACTGACCAGGATCAAGCCATCAATCATATCAAACATAGCATTTAATAATAATAAAAGTAATTAACGTAAGTCTCCATGACATGATTGATGTTTCAAAACCAAATACTGTTTTAAGTAGCGGAAGCAATGTAAAGTAAACCCAAATAAAGTTATAAGTTCAATAATGTTCATGATCCATCTGCCACAACGACCTGCTCCTTCCCTGTGCAAGCTCCCAAGTATACCTAAGGTCCTGCAAGGCATGCAGCAAATAATCAACAAACTAGTTGAGCGAGTTCACAGAAAGTAAGTTCATAAAGTAATGCATAAGTATAGCTAGTGGGGGCTTCCCATACTAGTGTGTAATAAAGGTGGGGGCTTCCCATGTTCATCCTGGTTAATGAGGGCTTCTCGTTAACGGTACTTACTAGACTAACTTCCGACCATGTGTTCTTCTTTACCGAGAACAGGAAAACGTACAGGGTCACGTAGGCTTTACGTGACGTGCCCTTCCCCGAGGACAGTGGTACGCGTGGGGGCTACGTAGGCTTTACGCAGCGTGGCCTTCCGACCTGGAAGCCAGTAGATGGTATTGGGTTACGTAGGCTTTACGTAACGTGTCCTCCCGACCCGGGAGACATATGGCAAATATACTGGGTTACGTAGGCTTTACGTAACGTGTCCTGACTAACCTGAGGACGATGGTCTATAGTCTGGTATATGCGTAAGTACGAGTAATCATTCCAAATTCAACATATCCAACCCAATTCCCAACCCGGGAATCCCATGCCTTGGCTGTGTGAACTCACCTTGGTTTGCTCGGCAGATACACAGAAAGTACAAGTAGCAAGTAAATGATCACTCACGTCCTATCATGGTTATTATACGAGTCAGGTTCGTATATAGCACGTATATAGTAATCACGTATAGTCATGGCAAACATGTACGCACGTAAACAGATAAGACATAGCATGTGAGGATCCAATTGTTCTAAGTCCATTCATACCCGGCCCAATGACATAAGCAGCCCAATAACAAAACAGTCCAGATTCTCAATCGGCCCAAATAGCAAGCACAAACAAGTCCAATAATAAACAGTCCACAGTTCAAATCGTTGGGCTCAATAGATTGGGCCCGTGACAGTGAAGGCCCAACAGTGTGCGTGTAAAGGGTGGTCTCGAGTCGCAACGGAGATCTCGAGTCGCAACCGGAGATTACGAGTCGCAACAGCTGGTTGCGAGTCGCAATGGAGATCTCGGTTCATCATGGTCTGGTTACGACTGATCATGTGCTGGTTACGAGTCGCAACGGGACTCGCAACCGTAGTCTCGACTTGTGCTGGCTTGGTTACGAGTGGGATTCTGACTCGCAACTATGGTCCCGACTCGCAACCAGGTGTCGAAATCGCGTATGTAACTGGTTTCCATATTTCCTGCATTGACTTATCCGTGATTCTAGCAAACAACTTAGGCAGTTTCACAATTTCGATCAATCACAGTTAATTCCGATTTCATTCAACTTCAAATCATGAGTATCAAGCATGTTCATATTAACATCAAGAACAGGAAATCAGATTATTATAAAAACATACCGAATCATAAATCAGCTATCATGCATCCTACCCGGTTTGCATACATTCAGACTATTAACCCATCCGAATTATTCCTCATCACACAAACATACATATAACCGATTTCATGTCAAGTAACCGTATATCTTAATCATTCATGAGAACCGATTAACAATCCAATTATCATCAACATTCAACCAATATTACTAGCATACACCCTAGTTACATCGCCTAAC
The DNA here is from genome assembly GCF_002127325.2 of Helianthus annuus. Taxonomy (NCBI): domain Eukaryota; kingdom Viridiplantae; phylum Streptophyta; class Magnoliopsida; order Asterales; family Asteraceae; genus Helianthus; species Helianthus annuus. The sequence continues at coordinate 88,824,380 of NC_035448.2, forward strand.
GAATGATAGCAATCACATGATATTACAAATAATCCAAAAACATAACATCATCACTAACCGGATGAAGGTAGAGGATCGATTCGTTTCACAAGCTTCAAAGTGTGTGTGTGTGCCGTCGGGTTCCAAGCAAGCCGAGAGAGAGAGGAAAACTTCTAGGGTTTGTGTGTGTTTTTGTGTTTGTGACAACTAACCAAAACCTATCCCCAACTATGGGATTTACACGGTTAAAGGGGAGTGGGCCGAACCCACATGGGCTGCCCTAATAACCCGTGTGCAAAGTATAAGGCCCGAATGGGCTTGTGCGAGTGTGGGTGTGTTGTGCGGTCCGATTCATACATGTACAAATAGTAAACATCAAGCACATAACACAACATTTGTTCAATTAATATGATCACGTAATCACACTAGTTCGATGGTTACACGTAATGTACGAGACGGTAAAGTACGAGTTGTCACATTATCCCCAACTAATTGGAAATTTCGTCCCGAAATTTGGTATGCACTCACTGAGGAAGCTAGGTAAACTGTACTGTTCACTGATTTTCCTGGGGTGTCACATCCTCCCCCCGTTGATCTGGAATTTCGTCCCGAAATTCCGAAGTAGTAGCTTCAGCCTCAGTAGTGGTTGCCTTGTTCCCGAATAACTGGGGGTACTTTTCTGTCATCCTGTCTTCGCGTTCCCAGGTGTACTCTGGGCCACGTTTGGAGTTCCAACGAACTCGGACAAGAGGGATTCTCTTGTGTTTGAGGACCTTCACATCCCGGTCCGTGATTTCTACTGGTTCCTCAACGAACTGCAACCGCTCGTCGATAGTGAGTTCCTTGAAAGGAATGATAAGATTTTCATCTGATAGGCACTTCTTTAAGTTCGATACGTGAAAGACATTGTGAACTGCCCCGAGTTCAGCTGGTAAGTTCAACTTGTAGGCTACCTTGCCAATCTTTTCTATAATTTCGAATGGTCCGACGTACCGCGGATTCAGTTTGCCCCGTTTGCCAAAACGAACCACACCCTTCCAGGGTGAGACTTTCAATAAAACCCGGTCCCCGACCTCAAATTCCAATGGCTTTCTACGCTTATCCGCGTAGGCTTTCTGACGGTCGCGTGCTGCCGCCATGCGTTGTCGTATTTGTGCAATCTTTTCTGTGGCGTCCACAACAATCTCTGGACCCGTGATCTGACTATCTCCCACCTCTGCCCAACAGAGAGGTGACCGGCATTTACGCCCGTACAATGCCTCGAATGGAGCGGCTTGAATGCTGGTATGGTAACTGTTATTGTAAGAAAACTCCACCAAAGGGAGGTGCTTTTCCCAGCCGTTGCCGAAGTCGATAACGCATGCCCGAAGCATGTCTTCAAGTGTTTGAATCGTACGCTCAGACTGTCCATCCGTCTGAGGGTGGTATGCTGTGCTCATGTCTAGTCGTGAGCCGAAAGATTTATGCATTGCTTGCCAAAGTTCTGACGTGAATCGTGCATCGCGATCCGAAATGATAGACGTGGGCACCCCGTGCCTCGAGACAACTTCTTTAAGATAAACGTCTGCGAGAGTGGAGAACTTGTCCGTTTCCTTAATCGGCAGGAAGTGTGCAGACTTGGTGAGTCGATCAACTATGACCCATATCGTATCGTTCCCACGCTGGGATCTAGGTAGGCCTGTAACGAAATCCATGGAAATTTCTTCCCATTTCCACTGAGGTATCTTAGGCTGCTGAAGTAGGCCAGCTGGTTTCTGATATTCGACCTTGACTCTTGCACATGTCAAGCATTTTCCAACATACGTAGCAATGTGGGCCTTCATACTAGGCCACCAATAGGTAGTGCTGATATCGTGGTACATTTTATCCGACCCTGGATGTACCGAGTAGCGAGACTTGTGAGCTTCATCCATAACAAGTTCGCGTAAACCGCCATAAAGAGGGACCCAAATACGGCCCGTTACATAGTAGGCACCGTCTGCCTTCTGTTCCATTTGCTGTCGTGAGCCGCGTAAGGCTTCAGCCATGACGTTTTCGGGCTTCAGTGCTTCTGTCTGAGCATTTCGTATCTGTGCAGGAAGGCTAGACTGGATCGTAAGCTGTAGCGCTCGCACGCGCTTCGGTAAGGTGTCCTTTCGACTAAGGGCGTCAGCCACAACATTGGCTTTGCCTGGATGGTACTTGATAGCGCATTCGTAATCGTTCAGTAATTCAACCCATCGCCGTTGACGCATGTTCAAATCCTTCTGCTTAAGGATATGCTCGAGACTCCTGTGATCGGTGTAAATCGTGCGCCTGGTACCGTACAGGTAGTGTCGCCATATCTTAAGCGCAAAAACAACAGCTCCCAGCTCTAAATCGTGCGTCGTGTAGTTCCGTTCGTGAACCTTGAGTTGACGAGAGGCGTAAGCAATAACCTTGTCGCGCTGCATTAACACACATCCCAATCCCCGAATGGATGCATCACAATATACTACGAAGTCTTCTGTGCCCTCTGGCAATGAGAGAATAGGTGCGCTGCAAAGCCTATCTTTTAAGTGCTGAAAAGCAGTCTCCTGGGGCTCTCCCCAGCGATAGGTAACACCCTTCTGTGTCAGTAGCGTAAGCGGCTGAGCAATCTTCGAGAAATCCTTGATAAACCGTCTGTAGTAACCTGCCAGACCCAAGAATTGGCGTATCTCTGTCGGTGTACGCGGTGCAGGCCAGTTTCTGACCGAATCTACCTTGGATGGATCGACATGTATCCCATCCTTGTTCACTACGTGGCCTAAGAAGTGGACTTCACGAAGCCAGAAGTCGCATTTAGAAAGCTTGGCGTACAACTGTTCCTTCCGAAGGAGTTCCAAAATAAGACGAAGATGCTGCTCGTGTTCCTCCCGACTCTTGGAGTAAATCAGAATGTCGTCGATAAATATTATGACGAACTTGTCGAGATAGGGTTTGCACACCCTGTTCATAAGATCCATAAATACAGCAGGCGCGTTCGTTAACCCAAATGGCATGACGAGAAACTCGTAGTGACCGTAACGAGTTCTGAAAGCTGTCTTGGAGACGTCCTCATCCCGGACTCTCAGCTGATGGTACCCCGACCTTAAGTCTATCTTCGAATAGTAGCACGACCCTTGCAACTGGTCGAATAAGTCGTCTATGCGTGGAAGAGGATAACGGTTCTTCACCGTCACCTTGTTGAGTTCACGGTAGTCGATGCACATCCTGAACGTACCGTCTTTCTTCTTCACGAAAAGCACTGGAGCTCCCCAAGGCGAAGAGCTTGGTCGTATGAAACCCTTTTCCAAGAGTTCTTGCAGTTGCTTTGACAATTCCTCCAATTCCGATGGAGCTAGACGATATGGTGCGCGGGCTATGGGTGCTGCTCCTGGAGTGAGCTCGATCTGAAATTCGACCTGACGATGAGGCGGTAGGCCAGGTAAGTCTTCAGGAAACACCTGAGGGTAATCGCGTACAATTGGAATATCCTCCAATTTCTTTTCCTTTGCTGATGCGTCTGTAACGAGAGCCAGAATGGCTGTGTGCCCCTTTCGTAAACATTTCTGAGCCTTCAAGAAAGAGATGATGCCAACCACAGCACCACTCTTGTCACCTTGCACTTCTAGAGGTTCCTGACCAGAACGAGGAATGCGAATAACCTTTTCGCTGCATAAGATTTCTGCCTGGTGTTGGGATAACCAATCCATCCCAATCACGACGTCGAAACTACCCAAAACTATGGGAATGAGGTCGATAGTGAAAGCTTGACCAGCTAGGATAAGATTACAACCTTGAACTACGTGCGTGGCTTCTAGACTTTTACCGTTAGCTAACTCTACTACATGTTTGGCGGGTAAAAGTGTTGGTGCACGTTTTAGCAGTTGACACATTTTCACAGACATATAGCTTGTATCCGCACCCGAATCAAATAAAACAGTAACGTAAATATTGTCAAGGAGAAACTTACCCATGACAACGTTGGGATCGTTCACTGCGTCGCCTCGACCTAGCACAAAAGCACGACCACGAGCTTCATTGCCGTTGTTGTTGTTTCCACCGTTGTTGTTCCCGTTGCCCTGGTTATTGTTGTTGCGATTCTGGTTCAACTGAGGGCAATCGCGTTTGAAGTGACCTTCAGCCCCACACTGGAAACATCCCCGGTTTCCACGCTGTGGCTGCTGCTGCTGCTGCTGGTTCTGTGGAGCTGGTTGCTGAGGCTGCTGATTCTGATTCGCAGGACGAGGGCTCCTGCAGTCTTTGGCCTCGTGACCCATCTTAAGACACCTTTGACAACGACCCTTGTTACATGGGCCGTGGTGATGCCTGTTGCAGTTGTGGCACCTGGGTTGACTACCCTGATATCTCCTCTGTCTGTGACTACCAGAGGATTGTTGACTAGGACTCTGGTAGTGATCGATCTTCTGCTGCTGAGCTTGTGGCTGAACAATCGCTGAACCTTTGCTGGAATCCCCATCCCACTTTCTTTTACTGTCACCAGTTGTAGCAGGAGTAACTGAGGTGGTGACGTTAGCAGTAGCATTAACACGCTTGGGCAGTTTATTCTGATCCACTGCCTGATCGGTGATACGGTGAGCTAGGCGTTGGATTTCCTGGATGTTTTCGAGGTTAGCCGACGTCACGTGGCTCTGAATTTCTGGCGCCAATCCCTTGAGATACAACTCAATGCGCTTGTATGGAGGGTCCACCATAGTTGGACACAGAACGGCCAGCTCATTGGACCGTTTGGTATACGCTTCGATTTCCGATCCAACCATTTTCAAGTTATAAAGCTCATCTTCCAGCTTGTGTATGTCTTCCCGCGTGCAATACTCACGCTTGATGAGTTCCTTAAAGTCGTTCCATGGGGTGGCGTTAGCAGCTGCCAACCCTAAGATCTGCACTTGTGCGTTCCACCAAGTGAGCGCAATCCCTTCAAGTGTGCCAGTGGCGAACTTCACCCTGCGAGCCTCAGGGCATTCGCACATTTCGAAAACCGACTCGAGCTTTTCAAACCAGTGGAGGAGTCCAACTGCTCCCTCTGTGCCACTAAACGAGCTAGGACGACATTCCATGAAGTTCTTGAACGTGCAGACAGGCTGCTGCGCGTGTTGACCTAATGTGTACGAATAGGACGAGAGTTAAATACGAGCGTTAATGTAGGATCTAAAGATCCTAGTGTGTGCCTATACTGCAGGATATACTACCTGCTTGGGCGGCTGCAACTGCCGCAGCAATGAGAGCCTCTAGCTGGGCTTGAGTCATGTTGATTCGTCCAGACATGATCTTCATAGTAACAAGTAGCATACGTAAGAATGGTTCGCGAGTAGGGCGATGACAGAAAAGTGTAGGCATATAGGTGTTCTCATGAAATCAAAGCATGTGTATCTAAGCGTAATGCGAGCAAAGTTCTAAACAATTCTAGCAAACAGGCAATAAACATAAACCTTATTACCTAGGATGTCGAGTCTTGCACGTGGAGCGAAGCGTCGTTGTGGATCGTTGAGAGCACTGTACTGGTTATAGTCCGGTTTTAATAAAAACGTTTTCCCATATTAAAACCAAGTTCTCTATAACCAATGGCTCTGATACCAATCTGTCACACCCCCAAAATCCACCCGCGGAATACCACCGCTTGGGAGCGTGACTGACCAGGATCAAGCCATCAATCATATCAAACATAGCATTTAATAATAATAAAAGTAATTAACGTAAGTCTCCATGACATGATTGATGTTTCAAAACCAAATACTGTTTTAAGTAGCGGAAGCAATGTAAAGTAAACCCAAATAAAGTTATAAGTTCAATAATGTTCATGATCCATCTGCCACAACGACCTGCTCCTTCCCTGTGCAAGCTCCCAAGTATACCTAAGGTCCTGCAAGGCATGCAGCAAATAATCAACAAACTAGTTGAGCGAGTTCACAGAAAGTAAGTTCATAAAGTAATGCATAAGTATAGCTAGTGGGGGCTTCCCATACTAGTGTGTAATAAAGGTGGGGGCTTCCCATGTTCATCCTGGTTAATGAGGGCTTCTCGTTAACGGTACTTACTAGACTAACTTCCGACCATGTGTTCTTCTTTACCGAGAACAGGAAAACGTACAGGGTCACGTAGGCTTTACGTGACGTGCCCTTCCCCGAGGACAGTGGTACGCGTGGGGGCTACGTAGGCTTTACGCAGCGTGGCCTTCCGACCTGGAAGCCAGTAGATGGTATTGGGTTACGTAGGCTTTACGTAACGTGTCCTCCCGACCCGGGAGACATATGGCAAATATACTGGGTTACGTAGGCTTTACGTAACGTGTCCTGACTAACCTGAGGACGATGGTCTATAGTCTGGTATATGCGTAAGTACGAGTAATCATTCCAAATTCAACATATCCAACCCAATTCCCAACCCGGGAATCCCATGCCTTGGCTGTGTGAACTCACCTTGGTTTGCTCGGCAGATACACAGAAAGTACAAGTAGCAAGTAAATGATCACTCACGTCCTATCATGGTTATTATACGAGTCAGGTTCGTATATAGCACGTATATAGTAATCACGTATAGTCATGGCAAACATGTACGCACGTAAACAGATAAGACATAGCATGTGAGGATCCAATTGTTCTAAGTCCATTCATACCCGGCCCAATGACATAAGCAGCCCAATAACAAAACAGTCCAGATTCTCAATCGGCCCAAATAGCAAGCACAAACAAGTCCAATAATAAACAGTCCACAGTTCAAATCGTTGGGCTCAATAGATTGGGCCCGTGACAGTGAAGGCCCAACAGTGTGCGTGTAAAGGGTGGTCTCGAGTCGCAACGGAGATCTCGAGTCGCAACCGGAGATTACGAGTCGCAACAGCTGGTTGCGAGTCGCAATGGAGATCTCGGTTCATCATGGTCTGGTTACGACTGATCATGTGCTGGTTACGAGTCGCAACGGGACTCGCAACCGTAGTCTCGACTTGTGCTGGCTTGGTTACGAGTGGGATTCTGACTCGCAACTATGGTCCCGACTCGCAACCAGGTGTCGAAATCGCGTATGTAACTGGTTTCCATATTTCCTGCATTGACTTATCCGTGATTCTAGCAAACAACTTAGGCAGTTTCACAATTTCGATCAATCACAGTTAATTCCGATTTCATTCAACTTCAAATCATGAGTATCAAGCATGTTCATATTAACATCAAGAACAGGAAATCAGATTATTATAAAAACATACCGAATCATAAATCAGCTATCATGCATCCTACCCGGTTTGCATACATTCAGACTATTAACCCATCCGAATTATTCCTCATCACACAAACATACATATAACCGATTTCATGTCAAGTAACCGTATATCTTAATCATTCATGAGAACCGATTAACAATCCAATTATCATCAACATTCAACCAATATTACTAGCATACACCCTAGTTACATCGCCTAACGAATGATAGCAATCACATGATATTACAAATAATCCAAAAACATAACATCATCACTAACCGGATGAAGGTAGAGGATCGATTCGTTTCACAAGCTTCAAAGTGTGTGTGTGTGCCGTCGGGTTCCAAGCAAGCCGAGAGAGAGAGGAAAACTTCTAGGGTTTGTGTGTGTTTTTGTGTTTGTGACAACTAACCAAAACCTATCCCCAACTATGGGATTTACACGGTTAAAGGGGAGTGGGCCGAACCCACATGGGCTGCCCTAATAACCCGTGTGCAAAGTATAAGGCCCGAATGGGCTTGTGCGAGTGTGGGTGTGTTGTGCGGTCCGATTCATACATGTACAAATAGTAAACATCAAGCACATAACACAACATTTGTTCAATTAATATGATCACGTAATCACACTAGTTCGATGGTTACACGTAATGTACGAGACGGTAAAGTACGAGTTGTCACACGACGAATGGATTTTTCTCATGCCAAACACTAAGGCATAGTATTAGGATGCTTACATAAATTTTTGGATGTCCGGATGTATTCAGAACGTAAGTTATGCGTGAAAGTGCAAACTTGTGCACTTTTTGACACTTTTAGCCCCTGAATGATCCAAAAGTTTGTTTTAGCATACCAAACCCCTCAAAGCCTATTTCTAAGCTATGTAAAGGATATTTATGGTATGTTTAACTTATGGACATGTTCCGGAATGTTTGTTACAGTCCAAATTGGCATACATTCGCAGTTTGTCAAGTTTAGTCCCTGTAAGCGAATTAACTTGTTTTTGCCATACCAAAGCCTTCAAAACTTATTTCTAAGTTATGTAAAGGTTATTTAAGGTATGTTGAGTATATGTTGATGTTCCGGAGTATTTGTCGCATTAAACTGAGTATGTTTACGCAGTAGTTTGCGTATAATTCTCCAGAAAGCGATGTAGAGTTTAAAATCGAACAAAAGTCAAAACATGAAAAATGTAAAACACAACCAAACAAACATTGGGATCAAATAACATTGTTTTATTGATAATTGAACTGTTCATAGTGATTACAAGCACAAATGTTACAGTTTGAGTCCTAAAAAGGTTATAGTCTAGGTTAAAGCATTACTAATAACCTAATTCCCTATAACCATTGGCTCTGATACCAACTCTTCTGTCACACCCCGACCACGTAAAACATCAAATCGTGGCGGAAACGTCAGGGAGTGTTGTAATAGAATTATTGCTTCATAACCATGGCATTTAAAGTTATGTTTTATTTATCAAACATGAGAGTTACATTGTCTTAAACGAAAGAAAATAAGAGTACATAACATGATTAAACTAGTCTATCTTCATTTTAAGTCACTAAGCCACAAGTCCGCCTAAGTGTATCCTGCTCAAACCTATGCACCAGCTCCTGAAAACACATGTCAAAATAGGTATGTCAGCATGAAAATGCCTGTGAGATACATAGGTTTTATGAAAATAGGATTCATGACTTATGTTTAAAGAAATGTTTAATGAAATTTAGTCATGAATCTTGTAAGTGGTTTTCTTTTATGAATCATATGAAAACACGATAAGAAATCAGATTCTATAAAAGAAAGGTGTATGGTTAATAAATTAACCAAGTAAAATGAGTTTGTATAAAACAAACTTGTCTTGTAAAACAATGTCTTATGAAAAATATGTTATTTGTGTAAAATGTTATATGTCTAAATTGAAGTAATTTAAATAACGCTACAATATGTAATATCATACAAGCACTTATATATAGGAAGTACCAGCGGCGTATCCACCATGCTTGTATCATATTACACACGCCTCGTTACTTAAATCACTTACCCAACAAACCACCAATGTAAAATGTTCATATTTAAACCAATTGTCAAATGTTATTGTATAAACCATGTCAAATGTTTAATGTCAAAATGTAAATCATGTAATGTGTAACAAATGTTATGTAAGGAAAGTAAAATGTGATTACTTAAACCAAATGTAAAAATGTACAAAACAAAGTATTTTGAATATATCAAAAGTCATGTTTTGCAAAATAGATGCATGCTTTACTGATACAAACACTTATGCGGTAAGTTAAACGTATACATTCAAGCCTTGAGACTGTAGGATAACCTTAGAGTAAAGGTTATCAAAATGTTTTCGGATTCAGTTATTCCTTACAAACAAACCTAGGATATCAAGAATGGGAGTTGTCAAGTTCTATGGTACCACTACTTACTACCGAGCCGCGTAGCTAATGTTAATGAACGTATTTTAGTCCCTTTAGACAAACCAAATGTCATACCAAATGTAAGCATGTGATGTGAAAACAATGTACTAAGTATGCTAAGTTAACATACAAATCAGAAATGTCATGCAAATCAATGTGCTAGCATGCTCAGTAAACATACATAGCAGAAATGTAATGTAAATCAATGTGCCCATATGCTAAGTAAACATGTGACAACCCGAGTTTTCAAGGTCCTTACTTGACACGTTACTTGTTTGTATGATTATTGTGCACGTTTGTTATGTGGTTAATACACCATGACATTGTGTTATTGTTTGGTTAAGTTTTGAAATAACTGTTCTGAGTCTATGAACTTAATGCATGCACCCACTAGCTCGGCGAAACACGGCCCAAGTCACCATGAAACATAGAGTTTCGTCACTCACAAGTCACCCGACGAAACCTGGAGTTTCGTCACCCTCGAATTGGTTATTGGATAGGCTTCGGCCCAAAACGTGGTGCCAATGAGAGATGTTATTCACCAGGCCCAATCCTCGTTATAAACGTATACGTTGTACGATATCTCAAACCCTAAACACTCCTGGAAGTCGACGACAACAAGGAGAAACACCTCAGGATTTCCCCCTTTTCTTGCGTGTTAACTGATTATCTTGTATCATTCGTCGGGTTAGTGTTCCATTCTCGTATCTTTGTGTTAACTGTTACAACTCTTGTTTAGTAATATTGAGCACGAATGATCGTGATGTTTGGTTGGTAAATTACGATGACATGAAAACTGTTTGATTGATGTTGTGTTTGGTTCATCATGATGACGATTAATGATTGTGACAACTTGAGTTTCTGACTTTCACTTTCGCATTTAATGCGCGTTGACTTTGACTGTCTAGCTGTTTGAATTATGGATTTGTAATTGTACTCGTTGTGTTTTAATGAGACATATCGTCATTGTGCCTATATGTGATTACTTGCTATAATAGAAAATAATATTGGAATTATTATTAGAATTATTATTAAACACTTAGTCTAGATCGAAACATAGTTCGAAGGATTCGAAGGACTCGAAGGACCACGAAACATATCCTTCGAGCACGAAACATATCCTTCGACATCATTCGGCCCGAAGAATCACGAAACATATCCTTCGATATGTTTCGGCCCAGTCATTTTAAATGGGCTTGGCCCATTACTGTGAAATGTTATATACGAAACACATGCATAGTCGGCAGTTTTTTTTTGAGAAAAACCCTAGAACACTTTTAATTTGTGACGGCAACCACAACCCTTACGGAGACTTTGCTGATCAATTCTTTTGCTTACTATCCCGGACGTGATTAATTAACTGTGAGCACTTATTTAGCATACCGAGCAAACCAAGGTGAGTTCACACTCTTACCAAGGCATGGGGTTCCCGGGGTTGGGAATGGGATTGGAAGGTTGATTAGATACTCTATTGACACTATGACTAGACTACCACATCACTATCCTCGGTTGTGAAGGATACCTATAGTTACGAGTAGTCTAGTGGTTAGGAAACGTGGAACACCACCACAGGAAACGTGGAACACCACCACAGGAAACGTGGAACACCACCACAGGAAACGTGGAACACCACCACAGGAAACGTGGAACACCACCACAGGAAACGTGGAACACCACCACAGGAAATGTGGAACACCACCACCAGTAACGTGGAACACCACCACCAATAGAACATACAATCGGCCCAGTAGAGCCACTTGTTGCAAACGAACTTACTATTACGCATTTACTTTCTGTGAACTCGCTCAACTAGTTTGTTGATCATTCTGTTACATGCCTTGCAGATCGTTAGGTACTTGGAGCTTGCACACGGAGGAGCTGGTCGTTGTGGGGCTTGGATCGTGATCACCTTGTTAAACACTTTTGATGTCTGATACTTATTTGCTATGGGTTTTACAATAATACGCTTCCGCTAAACAATGTTAACTTACTTATGTTTTGGAAACACCTTTCATATGGAAATGGTTTGGATTATAATGTGATTACTTTTACTTTATACAATGTTCTGTATGATTGGTGGCTTGATCCTGGTCAGTCACGCTCCCAAGCGGTGATACTCCGCAGGTGGATTTTTGGGGGTGTGACAGATTGGTATCAGAGCCATTGGTTATAGAGAACTTGGTTTTAATAAGGGGAAAACGTTTTTATTAAAACCAGACTATAACCAGAACAGTGCTCTCAACGATCCACAACGACGCTTCGCTCCACGTGCAAGACTCAACTTCTTAGGTAATAAGGTTTATGTTTATTGCCTACATGCTAGAATTTGCTTAGAACTTTGCTCGTAGTATGCTTACATTACCTTGCTCACAACTTGTCATAGCATGAGAATACTTATGTGCTTACACTCTTCTGTCATCGCACTATTCGCGAACCTTTCTCACTTATGTTGCCTTTGATGTGAAGATCAATGGCCGCACGAATTACCATGACTCAAGCCCAGCTAGAGGCTCTCGTTGCTGCGGCAGTTGCAGCCGCCCAAGCAGGTCAACCCGCTCAGCAACAACCTGGGTGCACATTCAAGAATTTCATGGACTGTCGTCCTAGCTCGTTCAGCGGCACGGAGGGGGCAGTTGGACTCCTCCACTGGTTTGAAAAGCTCGAGTCGGTTTTTGAAATGTGTGAATGCCCTGAGGCTCGCAGGGTGAAGTTCGCCACTGGCACACTTGAAGGGATTGCGCTCACTTGGTGGAACGCACAAGTGCAGATCTTAGGGTTGGCGGCTGCTAACGCCACACCCTGGAATGAATTCAAAGAACTGATCAAGAGGGAATACTGCACTAGAGAAGACATTCACAAGTTGGAGGATGAGTTGTACAACTTGAAGATGGTGGGTTCAGAGATTGAAGCTTACACCAAGAGGTCGAACGAGTTGGCTGTGCTATGTCCAACCATGGTAGACCCACCATACAAGCGCATTGAGTTGTATCTCAAGGGGCTTGTACCAGAGATTCAGAGCCACGTTACCTCGGCTAACCTCAACAACATTCAGGAGATCCAGCGTCTCGCTCATCGCATCACCGATCAGGCAGTGGATCAGAACAAACTGCCAAAGCGTATCAGTGCTACTGCTACCGCTACTGCTTCTACTACACTTGCTACTCCCAGTGAAAGTAAAAGAAAATGGGAGGGGGATTCTAGCAAGGGGTCAGCTTCAGTGCAGGCGCAGTCTCAGCAGCGAAAGACGGACAGCTACCAGAGTCCAAGTCAGCACTCCTCTAGCACCCATAAACAAGGAGGGTATCGAGGAAACCTTCCAAAGTGTAACACCTGCAACAAACATCACAGTGGCCAGTGTAATAAGGTTCGTTGTCAAAGATGCCTCAAGATGGGTCATGAGGCCAAAGACTGTAGGAGTCCACGGCCTGCAAATCAGAACCAGCAACTCCCACCGCCAGCTCCACAGAACCAGCAGCAGCAACCACAGCGTGGAAACCGGGGATGTTTCCAGTGTGGGGCAGAAGGACACTACAAACGCGATTGTCCTCAGTTGAACCAGAATCAGAACCACAACAATAACCAGGGCAACGGGAACAACGACAACAACGGGGGAAACAACAATAACAATGGCAACGAGGCAAGAGGTCGAGTTTTCATGTTAGGAGGAGGAGACGCAATGAACGCTAATTGAACTTATGACTTCTTTTTGGGGTTTTTCATTATTATGTTTCCGCTATTCGAACAAAGTTTGGTTTGAACATCAAATGTTTTGGGTTTTATGAATTATTTCAACTACTATATTTTATGATTGATGTGATAAATGGTTTGATATTATTGAACACACCCGCCGTATTTATGGACATTACGAACAGAGTGTGCAAACCCTACCTAGACAAAATGTTCTTGACTCCATCAACGACATTCTGATCTACTCCAAGAGTCAGGAGGAGCACGAGCAGCATCTTCGTCTTATTTTGGAACTCCTTCGGAAGGAACAGTTGTACGCCAAGCTTTCTAAATGCGACTTCTGGCTTCGTGAAGTCCACTTCTTAGGCCACGTAGTGAACAAGGATGGGATACATGTCGATCCATCCAAGGTAGATTCGATCCGAAACTGGCCTGCACCGCGTACACCGACAGAAATACGTCAATTCTTGGGTCTGGCAGGTTACTACAGACGGTTTATTAGAGACTTTTCAAAGATCGCGCAACCACTTACGCTACTGACACAGAAGGGTGTTACCTATCGCTGGGGAGAGCCCCAGGAGACTGCTTTTCAGCACCTAAAGGATAGACTTTGCAATGCACCTATCCTCTCATTGCCAGAGGGCACAGACGACTTCGTGGTTTATTGTGATGCATCCATTCGGGGACTGGGATGTGTGTTAATGCAGCGCGACAAGGTTATCGCTTACGCCTCTCGTCAACTCAAGGTTCACGAGCGCAACTACACGACGCACGATTTAGAGCTGGGAGCTGTTGTTTTCGCGCTTAAGATATGGCGACACTACCTGTACGGTACCAGGTGCACGATTTACACCGATCACAGGAGTCTCGAGCATATCCTTAAGCAGAAGGATTTGAATATGCGTCAACGACGATGGGTCGAGTTACTTAACGATTACGAATGCGCTATCAAGTATCATCCAGGCAAAGCCAATGTTGTGGCGGATGCCCTTAGTCGAAAGGACACTTTACCACGGCGCGTGCGAGCGCTACAGCTTACGATTCAGTCTAGCCTTCCTGCTCAGATACGAGCTGCTCAGACAGAAGCCCTGAAGCCCGAAAACGTCAAGGCTGAAGCCTTACGCGGCTCACGACAACAAATGGAACAAAAGGCGGACGGCGCCTACTATGTCACGGGCCGGATTTGGGTCCCTCTCTATGGCGGTTTACGCGAACTCGTAATGGACGAAGCACACAAGTCTCGCTACTCGGTACATCCAGGGTCGGATAAAATGTACCACGACATCAGCACTACATATTGGTGGCCTAGTATGAAGGCCCACATTGCTACGTACGTTGGAAAATGCTTGACCTGTGCGAGAGTCAAGGTCGAATATCAGAAACCAGCTGGCCTACTTCAACAGCCTACGATACCACAGTGGAAATGGGAAGAAATTTCCATGGACTTTGTTACAGGCCTACCGAGATCTCAGCGTGGGAACGACACAATATGGGTGATCGTGGATCGACTCACCAAGTCTGCACACTTCCTGGCTATTAAGGAAACGGATAAGTTCTCCACTCTCGCAGATATCTACCTCAAGGAAGTTGTTTCGAGGCACGGGGTGCCCATTTCTATTATTTCGGATCGGGATGCACGATTCACGTCAGAACTACGGCATGCGATGCACAAAGCGTTTGGCTCACGTTTAGACATGAGCACAGCATATCACCCTCAGACGGATGGGCAGTCTGAGCGAACTATTCAAGACATGCTTCGAGCGTGTGTTATTGATTTCGGCAACGGCTGGGAAAAGCACCTCCCTTTAGTGGAGTTTTCGTACAATAACAGTTATCACACCAGCATTCAAGCCGCTCCATTCGAGGCATTCTACGGACGTAAATGCCGGTCACCTCTCTGTTGGGCAGAGGTGGGGGATAGTCGAATTACGGGTCCAGAGATTGTAGTGGACGCTATAGAAAAGATTGCACAGATACGACAACGCATGACGGCAGCACGCGACCGTCAGAAAGCCTACGCGGGCAAGCGTAGCAAGCCTTGGAATTTCAGGTCGGGGACCGGGTTTTATTGAAAGTCTCACCCTGGAAGGGTGTGGTTCGATTTAGTAAACGAGGCAAACTCAATCCACGGTATGTTGGACCATTTGAAATCACTGAAGGAATAGGCCCAGTAGCCTACAGACTGAACCTACCAACTGAACTCGGTGCAGTTCACTATGTATTTCACGTGTCGAATCTGAAGAAGTGTCTGTCAGATAAGACCCTCATAGTTCCTTTAAGGAACTGACTATCGACGAGCGGTTGCAGTTCGTCGAGGAACCAGTTGAAATCACGGACCGGGATGCTAAGGTCCTCAAACACGAGAGAATCCCTCTTGTTCGAGTTCGTTGGAACTCCCGACGTGGCCCAGAGTACACCTGGGAACGCGAAGATCAAATGACAGAAAAGTATCCCCAGTTATCCGAAAACCATGCAACCACTACTGAGGCTGAAGCTACGACTACTGAATTTCGGGACGAAATTCCAAATCAACGGGGGGATGATGTGACACCCCAGGGAAAAACCAGTGAATAATACAGCTTACCTAGCTTCCTCAGTGAGTGCGTACCAAATTTCGGGACGAAATTTCTTTCAAGTTGGGGATAATGTGACAACTTGAGTTTCTGACTTTCACTTTCGCATTTAATGCGCGTTGACTTTGACTGTCTAGCTGTTTGAATTATGGATTTGTAATTGTACTCGTTGTGTTTTAATGAGACATATCGTCATTGTGCCTATATGTGATTACTTGCTATAATAGAAAATAATATTGGAATTATTATTAGAATTATTATTAAACACTTAGTCTAGATCGAAACATAGTTCGAAGGATTCGAAGGACTCGAAGGACCACGAAACATATCCTTCGAGCACGAAACATATCCTTCGACATCATTCGGCCCGAAGAATCACGAAACATATCCTTCGATATGTTTCGGCCCAGTCATTTTAAATGGGCTTGGCCCATTACTGTGAAATGTTATATACGAAACACATGCATAGTCGGCAGTTTTTTTTTGAGAAAAACCCTAGAACACTTTTAATTTGTGACGGCAACCACAACCCTTACGGAGACTTTGCTGATCAATTCTTTTGCTTACTATCCCGGACGTGATTAATTAACTGTGAGCACTTATTTAGCATACCGAGCAAACCAAGGTGAGTTCACACTCTTACCAAGGCATGGGGTTCCCGGGGTTGGGAATGGGATTGGAAGGTTGATTAGATACTCTATTGACACTATGACTAGACTACCACATCACTATCCTCGGTTGTGAAGGATACCTATAGTTACGAGTAGTCTAGTGGTTAGGAAACGTGGAACACCACCACAGGAAACGTGGAACACCACCACAGGAAACGTGGAACACCACCACAGGAAACGTGGAACACCACCACAGGAAACGTGGAACACCACCACAGGAAACGTGGAACACCACCACAGGAAATGTGGAACACCACCACCAGTAACGTGGAACACCACCACCAATAGAACATACAATCGGCCCAGTAGAGCCACTTGTTGCAAACGAACTTACTATTACGCATTTACTTTCTGTGAACTCGCTCAACTAGTTTGTTGATCATTCTGTTACATGCCTTGCAGATCGTTAGGTACTTGGAGCTTGCACACGGAGGAGCTGGTCGTTGTGGGGCTTGGATCGTGATCACCTTGTTAAACACTTTTGATGTCTGATACTTATTTGCTATGGGTTTTACAATAATACGCTTCCGCTAAACAATGTTAACTTACTTATGTTTTGGAAACACCTTTCATATGGAAATGGTTTGGATTATAATGTGATTACTTTTACTTTATACAATGTTCTGTATGATTGGTGGCTTGATCCTGGTCAGTCACGCTCCCAAGCGGTGATACTCCGCAGGTGGATTTTTGGGGGTGTGACAATGATAATGCTAGGTAATAACAAATCACTGGATACATATGATTATCAGTTACAGTTATCTATGATGTGTTGAGTAGGGTGATGTGATTAATACGAAACTTGATAACCTGTTGATTGTAAGAATGATTGTGTTTGCACATGAACTTAATGATCAACTAGATCATGATAGGCGATAGAATAATTACTTGAATCATATGCCGTGTTTGACTATAGACCTTTGGTAACATACAAAAACAAATGAATCCAACACCTTGTCTGACAACAATGATACATGATTGGACCAAATAATTGATAGTGGGCTGATTACATGTGAATTGACAGAATGATTTATGTTATGTATGCACATGCCATCCATTAGTTATAATTGATTTCATTATATTAATTGTCACACCCCTCCAAAGCCCCACCCCGCCTTGGAGGCGTGACATGCCCAGGATCATAGCCACCAATCATATTGAACAAGCATGTAGTTTATTTATAAAACACAATACAATTGGTGTCAAAACATAGGTTGAGTTTACAGCGGAAGCAAAACATAAGTTTAATATAAGTTTTTCCCACAACGACCACGCCTCCCAGTGCAACATCCTTAAGCTAGGGACCTAACGACCTGCAAGGCATGTAATAACGAGTCAACAACAAAGTTGAGTGAATTCACGGTTGGTTCACTGGCTTACTAGCCCGTATCGCGGTCTCCCAGACATGTGTGCGAAGGTTAGTATCCGTATCGCGTCGCATCGCGGCCCTACAGGCATGTGTGCCAAGATTAGTGGAGTGGCATCCTACCTCTGGAGGATGGCCGTGCCTTGTAGAAAGTTCGTGAACTCACCTTTGCTTTTGCTTTGCTCGGTTTGCTTATCTTCTTTGATTGTAAGGGTATAGGATAGAGTTTAGCCTACTGATAAGCCTAATAATCTAATGCACTCGAAATTAGGTAAATAACCAATACAGCATTTACGACAATTCACGAGATTAAACCCTCACAATGATTAACAAAGTGCAATACTTAACAATTCAGTGGATTCACAACGAATAACAGAGCATAGTCCGAAATTGGATAATACTCAAATATTCAAGTCGAAATCACGACGAATCAATAAAGTATCAGCCCAATTTGAGCAGCACTTAATCATACGTTGGATAGTTTCAATCGATCGGACGTTGAATCGTAATAGCGATCGAATTATTACCCTGATTCGTAGCAGCACTTCGTGAATCGTGTGTGTTAATTGTAGTATTTCGACTATAACTCAGCATAGAATTGGAATTTCTATGACGTTTCAGAGCCAGAAATCCAGTGCCAATGTTCTGTATTTATACAACGATTTTGAACTGCTTACGGACCGTAAGCATTCTCCCTTACGGTCCGTAAGGGACACCTCATTCTTATAGTGTTGCCACGCGTAGGACTAGCCTAGCTGAGTCGACGGTTTTGACCAATCAGATTTCTACAACGAGTTATGTGGATAATCATCAAGTAGGAAATACCCCCCCTGAGTTTTAGGGGCCCTGATCCTAATTCTGATTGTTCTGAAACTTTCAGGGTTTGTGCAGAATCACATGGGGATCTTAATTAGGGTTTCCTATTAGACTAATAAATAGGACTTTTAGTGAGAGTTGCTACATTCTCCCCTCCTTATAGAAATCTCGTCCTCGAGATTTATTGGAATAAGTTAGGATACTAGTACTATGCTTCGAGAAACTTAACCTTTCTGTCTTCTATATAAAGTGGTTTCTCAACTAATCTTTCAATTTTTCATTCACTTATATGTCTTGAAGAGGTACTATCAGCTATTCGTCAGATAGATATTTCTTAAAGTTGGATACATGAAATACTTAGGGAGGACTTAACCTTAGCCATAACACTTAAAATAAATATTATAGAACATCGTAAAGTATTGAGTCTTGCACTTGGAGAGAAGCATCGTTGCGGATTACTGTACCGGTTATAGTCTGGTTTTATCAAAAAGCTTTTTTTTTTCCTTTTTAAAACCAAGTTCACTATAACCAATGGCTCTGATACCACTCTGTCACACCCCTCCAAAGCCCCACCCCGCCTTGGAGGCGTGACATGACTAGGATCATAGCCACCAATCATATTGAACAAGCATGTAGTTTATTTATAAAACACAATACAATTGGTGTCAAAACATAGGTTGAGTTTACAGCGGAAGCAAAACATAAGTTTAATATAAGTTTTTCCCACAACGACCACGCCTCCCAGTGCAACCTCCTTAAGCTAGGGACCTAACGACCTGCAAGGCATGTAACAACGAGTCAACAACAAAGTTGAGTGAATTCACGGTTGGTTTGCTGGCTTACTAGCCCGTATCGCGGTCTCCCAGACATGTGTGCGAAGGTTAGTATCCGTATCGCGTCGCATCGCGGCCCTACAGGCATGTGTGCGAAGATTAGTGGAGTGGCATCCTACCTCTGGAGGATGGCCATGCCTTGTAGAAAGTTCGTGAACTCACCTTTGCTTTTGCTTTGCTCGGTTTGCTTATCTTCTTTGATTGTAAGGGTATAGGATAGAGTTTAGCCTACTGATAAGCCTAATAATCTAATGCACACGAAATTAGGTAAATAACCAATACAGCATTTACGACAATTCACGAGATTAAACCCTCACAACGATTAACAAAGTGCAATACTTAACAATTCAGCGGATTCACAACGAATAACAGAGCATAGTCCGAAATTGGATAATACTCAAATATTCAAGTCGAAATCACGACGAATCAATAAAGTATCAGCTCAATTTGAGCAGCACTTAATCATACGTTGGATAGTTTCAATCGATCGGACGTTGAATCGTAATAGCGATCGAATTATTACCCTGATTCGTAGCAGCACTTCGTGAATCGTGTGTGTTAATTGTAGTATTTCGACTATAACTCAGCATAGAATTGGAATTTCTATGACGTTTCAGAGCCAGAAATCGAGTGCCAATGTTCTGTATTTTTACACCGATTTTGAACTGCTTACGGACCGTAAGCATTCTCCCTTACGGTCCGTAAGGGACACCTCATTCTTATAGTGTTTCCACGCGTAGGACTAGCCTAGCTGAGTCGACGGTTTTGACCAATCAGATTTCTACAACGAGTTATGTGGATAATCATCAAGTAGGAAATACCCCCCTGAGTTTTAGGGGCCCTGATCCTAATTCTGATTGTTCTGAAACTTTCAGGGTTTGTGCAGAATCACCTGGGGATCTTAATTAGGGTTTCCTATTAGACTAATAAATAGGACTTTTAGTGAGAGTTGCTACATTAATGTTGGAAATAAAGAATATGAATGTACTAAATATAGCTACTGAATTGAGTTCATGTGGGACCGATGATCACATGGGGTTATATAAATTAGTACAAATTAGATTGAAGTCATTTGATTTGTTATGTTAAATCGGTTGCAACATGGGTTGGAGAAATGGTTATGGGTTCGCACATAGGTGACCAGCCCACCAACACAAAAGTGGATCTATACACGTGGGCTTGAATTAAAGAATACCCATTCTGGGTTGTGGTGCACGGCTGGTTCGCTTTGGGCTCGGAAACAAT
The DNA here is from genome assembly GCF_002127325.2 of Helianthus annuus. Taxonomy (NCBI): domain Eukaryota; kingdom Viridiplantae; phylum Streptophyta; class Magnoliopsida; order Asterales; family Asteraceae; genus Helianthus; species Helianthus annuus. The sequence continues at coordinate 88,845,170 of NC_035448.2, forward strand.
GTGTAACCGCCTAGTTGTTAGGCCGGTTGGGCTGACTGCGAACCAAACCGAACTCGGGCCGACCCCTTTTTGCATTGGGCCGGTCCAGCTTGTAGACACTAAGAATCTTCATATATTAGTTACACATTTGAATCGGTTGTTTGTGTATTCATGAAACATGTTAACTCGGAGTTATGCGTAGATGGAAATAGTAATTACGTGTCACACTCGAGACTAATTAACTGTATATTTACAAGGTGGATGCGTATAACTATATGTTCTTTGGTATACTATTTGTCTAATGTGATCGAAAGACACTTGGTTGATGTGCAACGTGACCCCAAACAGTATTGTAAACACGATGTGCGATGAATGATATGACACACTTAAATGAGTGTTGAAAATCTGAATCTAAGATATGAATCACTTCATGCGCTGAATGATTAGTACGTATTATGGAATTATATGCATAGCGTGCAATGTGTTGATTATGTGATATAAGTGTGCGGAAACTAATTGTTAATGGTAACAATACTAGGACTTGGTCGACTAACTGGGAATAAGTACTTAATTTTACCGAGCAAACCACAGGTGAGTTCACTACATTCGAGCATGCGTCCCAGTGGTTGGGGACAGTCAGTGGGTATCCCGTGGAGGGATAAGTCTTTTGGGTAAAAACGGGTATAATGGTTAATATTCTCACCTATCATTCTTGTAAGTCCCTTATGTTGTTACCTGGAGGGTAACGGGTATTAGTTGGTAGCGCTACTTAGGTTTGGCACCCTCACACCGCTCCTAGAGAGGACGGATGTGAACTAATGACCCAGTCGGGCCCAGTACTGGATAGGAGTACGTGGGAAAGGGCAGTCATGTACTTCAGGAGCCGTCTTGTTCGGAATTGAGATATTAACAATATTACTTGCATTGGTTATTGAACTGTTTTACATTCATCTGGTAACAAACGTTTTCTTAAACTGTGGACTCGCCGGCTTTGTCTGATACACTTGTTGCATGCTCACAGGTCGTTAGGTATCTTGGATTTGGAAACTTGCTGTCTGGAGGAGCAGGAGTGATCATGGGTTGACTGAAGGGACTCATGTGATTTTCTGTTATTATTACACAATGGTCATTGAACAATTTAACTATGGTTTATTATTTGCTTCCGCTGAACATTTTGGTTTTCGTAGAAACTTGTTGATGGTAATTTATTAATGGATGAGAACTTTACTTTGAAACTTGTATGGGTTCAATGTAATTAGTGGCTCTTTGTTGGTACGTCACACGCCTATCAGGGACACTCCCTAGAGGGTATTTTGGGGGTGTGACAGTTTGGTATCAGGGCCACTGGTTATAGTGAACTTGGTTTTAAAACGTTTTTATAAAACCAGACTTTAACCGAACAAGTTCTGAATACGACCATGACACTCAGCTCCAGACTGCAAGGTTCGTTTCTCGCTTACTCATTGTACTACATAACTAGTGAACACTTACGTATGATATTGCATGTGACTGCACGCTTAGCACAACAGTATAAATTGATGTACTACATGCATATGTTATGTGATTGATGGTGTGGTGTTTCCTTAGACATTCATGACTCCCGTTTTGTGATGTTCTTTGTTTGCTACTCGAGTTTGAGGAACTATTCGACATGAGTTAGGAGGAACTGAGATGAGCATGCAAATCACAATATTATTGTGGGTGCACACATAATAATAATGTGGGGTGCATGTGAGTCCCAGTGAGGCTTGACAAGTGAAGAAGGGGTTCTGCTCTGCTATTTGATCAATGTGAAACGTAACAAGTCTATAGGAGTCATAGCAGTGATTGTCTCCTACTCAAACGTGACCTTTTCACCTCTCTCTGAATCCTTTCGAATCTCGATGCTATCGAGTGTTACCTGAACACCCCTCTAAACGTCTAGCGAACTATGTAGAATGCTAGGTGCTAGTACGAACGTCCCTGAGTTGGATGGCCCAGCGTCAAATGATTGGACTATACTTTTCTCACTTATCTTTGTTTGCTGGAACTTAGCGTGTTGACGCCTTAGATCCCGAAGTGCGATCACTTCGGCAACACTCTCACGACATACCGTGTATTACTCAGTCGACTTGTAAGAACGATAGACAAGAGGGTAAACGTAGTAGCTTACCGACTTCAGCGTTTGAACGACCCTAGTTACCGGAAACGAACAACAGCGATTTGACTCCAATCGAATCCTTAACCCCAGCCAGCGACTCATGGGAGTCGACTCTTACGAACCAATTGGGACAAAGTCGATGACGATTGACTGTAGGGCGGACTGTGTAACCGCCCGCACCATGAGTAGTGCCTTAGGACGTGGCACGAAAGGTGAAAAGATGGACCTTGTTGGTGAAAGGACGCATGACACCGTTGCAGGTAACAATATTAGAGGCAATAGTCGCAGCAACATCAAGATACTCGTACTCGTAACCAATAGTATGGAAATGGAGGTGCCAACAACATGGATTGGCCATTGTTAAACCAAGATGACAACAACCAAGGAAACGATGGCAGTACTGGAAATTCTCGCAACGAGTACAACAACATGAGAAATGATGATCATGGAGGGACAATTAGGATTGGCGTGGGGGACGTCAGGCAATATAAAAACATGGTAACTTGTATGGTAGCTGATCGCTTTGTCTCTTTTCTGTTTGACCCTGATGTTTCCTGAAACCGAACCTGTTATGGAGTCGGCAGATGGCAAGTTAATCGAAACCTCATATGTTCGTTGGGCTGCAAACTCAACCTTGTGAGACCAGTGTTCGACATCGACCTTCCTTTTTCCTATCTTTGATGGTTTCGATGCAGTAGTTAGTGTTGGTTGGTTATCTGGATATATCGCGCAGACGTACCCTGTGAGAAGAAATTTAGCGTCGATATATGCTCTAAAGTACCCGAGTGGTGTAAAGATTAGCATCATGTCAGTAATGACAGTCCCAAAAGTGTCTATGGAGGGATTACCCCGCTGTATTAGCAACTATTTCTGATGATAAGACCAAGGAAAATAGGATCGAGGGTCCACCAATTGTCGTGACTCATCTCAATGTGCTATTCGAGGAACTTTCAGGTCTACTACCACGACTGTTAGTCAGAATCTTAGTTGATCTCGCATCAGAGGCAGCTCCGAATACTCATACTCTTACCGTCTTGCACCAGGAGGGTTGCATGAACTGTATAAGCTACTACGAGAACTGTTGGACAAAAGTTTGGTCGGACCTAATTCTCACTTTGGGAAGCCCCAGTTATATCCGTGAAGATAAGCCTTTTTGTGTGTGTGTACCGATTATCGAGAACTCATCGAGACGACGTTGAGAACCGTTTGCCTCGACCATGTATCGACAACCGGTCGACTAGTTACAAGGGACGAGCTTTCATTCGAGGATTAATTTACGAGCGAACTATTATCAGATGGAAGTCCAAGGGAAGAATGTTCTTAAAGAAGCTTAACAGACGCAATTCGGCCATACTACTTTGTATTCCATGACCTTTAGGGTAATCATCACACCAGCAGCTTCATGGATCATGTGAACCGACCATGCTATTGGGTGACATTTTGAATCCTTTCCAAGAGGAAAGAACATCATGGGCAACTTTTTATCCTATTTGAGAGCTCCTGAGGGAGGAGCCACATCGCGCGAAGTCTTGATAAATGTAACTTCTGGATTCGAGAGGTACCTTTTTGGGTAATATAATCAACAAAGTGGGGATGCACGTGGATATCGCCAAGACCCGTTTTGGTTGGAAACTGATCGACACTAAAGAGTCCTTTGAGGATACAACGATTACTTGGTTCCGCTTGATATTATTGCAGATTAATCACAGGAATTTCGAAGGTCGCGTAGCCTAAATCTCTTTAGCACAGCCGGGTGCTGTGTTCGTGAAAGACAGAACGGGAAGACGTCTTTTCAGCTTTTGAATCCTAACTCTGCAATGCACTGAGCATCGTTTTTACCCGAGGGCGCAGGTGATTCAGTGGTATATCATTATGGTTTGAATCAGAGTCCCAGTTACACGTCGACGCAACACAAGAGAGTGATGACTTACGTAATGGAGTTACAAAGAGGAACTGCACGACACACAACCGGTGGTGGAAACCGTGGTCTTGGGATTTACTTGGAGGCATTACTTGGACGGTACCGAATGCGTTACTTAGACCGATCACAAGGGCCTCCCGTGTACCCTGGTTTCAAAAGAGCTAAATCAATAAACGACATCATTGGATGGAACATTTGGGAGGATTACGACTGTGGAACTTGAACGTGTTAAGCTTTGTAGCTCACCATCGACTCTAACTCACCTGATCAGATTCGCTCTGTTCAAGCTGGAGAACTAAAGGGAAAGAATTTTCGAGACAAACCCATACGGGGCGTGGGGAAGCAACCTTAGCAGGCTGAACGATATCCGCTTCCTCATGGAACGAATGTGGATCTCACTATACAGTAACTGTAGGAAATTTGGGTTGAGCAAAGTACCCCGGCTGCGATATTCTAGTAAGTCTTGTACTGGTAATCGGGCAGGAGGGCCCACCTAGCTACGTAAGTGAATGTTGGTTGACTTGTGGGAAAGTCAAGGTGATGTATTAGCAACCAGAAACACTCATATGGAAACGAGAACAGACTGACATGGATTTTATCACTGGGCTACCTAGAACTCGAACCGAAAATGTTATCACCTGGGTGATCGTTGATTGTCTCATATTAATAGCACACTTTCTTGCAATCAAGGAAACTGACGAGTCTTCACAGCTGTAAATGAACCTCTGAGAGAGGCGACTTTTAGGCACGAGGTGCCAACTCCTGTTACCTACGATTGCGAACTATATATATCATTCATGATAGACAATACACCACATCCTTGGCTCACGTCTAGATATAAGCATTATTTATCACTAAAGGACAACCGGACGGAGTAACGGACCATTCTGATGCATAAAGACATGTCGCGAGCATGTGCGTGAATGACTCTAGTAAACCTTTGGAAGGACACTTATCTATGGTTGAGCTCCACTGCAGTCGTTACCGTTTTAGTATGCATACAACTCTGCTTGGGGCACGCATGAATTGTAACGCTAATCTCCCTGTTGGTTTAAGGTGGGTGACAACTTAATCACAGATCCAGGACTGATACCCGAAACTCTTGAAGATTGCTTAGAACGGAAACTGTTTGACGGTAATGCATGACGATCAGGAAAAACTGATAAGCGTAGGAAACACTAGGAGTTCGCTGTAGGCGAACGTGTCATAATCAAAAGTCTCACCCTGGGAGGGCGCGGCACACTATGGAAAACGTGGCAAGCTTAGTTTGTGATGCATTGGGACATTCAGATTTCTGAAACGAATCGATGACATGGCTCACAACCTCGAATTAACTGACGAATTGGATAACGTTCGCGATGGTATTTATACCTTGAATCTAAGGCAATGGTTGTACGATGAAACACTTGTAATATGTTTACCAGAGTCCAAGGTTATCTGACCAGTTGTATTTATCAGGGGATCTATCGAAAGCATGGACCAAGAAGTCAAGGTTCCTTTGCATAGTTCGTATGACAATCGTGAGGGTTCGTTGAAACTCAAGACGTGAACGGGAGCTCGCGTGGGAACGTAAAGATCTGTTAAAGTTCTAATATCCTCAATTGTTCAGGTGGTGGAACCAAATTGTGTGATCGTTAGCGAATTTCGAGACGAAATTCCCTTTCAAGTTGGGGATGATGTGGTACCCGAGAAAATCCACAGTCATCCTGATTTAACACCTTGCTGCTAGGGGTTACTTGTCTTGGATTACTCATCAAATTTCGGGACAAAATTTCTTTCAAGATGGGGATGATGTGACAACCCGAGTTTTCAAGGTCCTTACTTGACACATTACTTGTTTGTATGATTATTGTGCACGTTTGTTATGTGGTTAATACACCATGACATTGTGTTATTGTTTGGTTAAGTTACGAAATAACTGTTCTGAGTCTATGAACTTAATGCATGCACCCACTAGCTCGGCGAAACACGGCCCAAGTCACCACGAAACATAGAGTTTCGTCACTCACAAGTCACCCGACGAAACCTGGAGTTTCGTCACCCACGAATTGGTTGTTGGATGGGCTTCGGCCCAAAACGTGGTGCCAATGAGAGATGTTATTCACCAGGCCCAATCCTCGTTATAAACGTATACGTTGTACGATATCTCAAACCCTAAACACTCCTGGAAGTCGACGACAACAAGGAGAAACACCTCACGATTTCCCCCTTTTCTTGCGTGTTAACTGATTATCTTGTATCATTCGTCGGGTTAGTGTTCCATTCTCGTATCTTTGTGTTAACTGTTACAACTCTTGTTTAGTAATATTGAGCACGAATGATTGTGATGTTTGGTTGGTAAACTACGATGACATGAAAACTGTTTGATTGATGTTGTGTTTGGTTCATCATGATGACGATTAATGATAATGCTAGGTAATAACAAATCACTGGATACATATGATTATCAGTTACAGTTATCTATGACGTGTTGAGTAGGGTGATGTGATTTATACGAAACTTGATAACCTGTTGATTGTAAGAATGATTGTGTTTGCACATGAACTTAATGATCAACTAGATTATGATCGGCGATAGAATAATTACTTGAATCATATGCTGTGTTTGACTATAGACCTTTGGTAACATATAAAAACAAATGAATCCAACACCTTGTCTGACAACAATGATACATGATTGGACCAAATAATTGATAGTGCGCTGATTACATGTGAATTGACAGAATGATTTATGTTATGTATGCACATGCCATCCATTAGTTATAATTGATTTCATTATATTAATGTTGGAAATAAAGAATATGAATGTACTAAATATAGCTACTGAATTGAGTTCATGTGGGACCGATGATTACATGGGGTTGTAGAAATTAGTACAAATTAGATTGAAGTCAATTGATTTGTTATGTTAAATCGGTTGCAACATGGGTTGGAGAAATGGTTATGGGTTCGCACTAAGTGACCAGCCCACCAACACAAAAGTGGATCTAAACACGTGGGCTTGAATTAAAGAATACCCATTCTGGGCTGTGGTGCACGGCTGGTTCGCTTTGGGCTCGGAAACAATGTGTAACCGCCTAGTTGTTAGGCCGGTTGGGCTGACTGCGAACCAAACCGAACTCGGGCCGACCCCTTTTTGCATTGGGCCGGTCCAGCTTGTAGACACTAAGAGTCTTCATATATTAGTTACACATTTGAATCGGTTATTTGTGTATTCATGAAACATGTTAACTCGGAGTTATGCGTAGATGGAAATAGTAATTACGTGTCACACTCGAGACTTAATTAACTGTATATTGACAAGGTGGATGCGTATAACTATATGTTCTTTGGTATGCTATTTGTCTAATGTGAATGAAAGACACTTGGTTGATGTGCAACGTGACCCCAAACAGTATTGTAAACACGATGTGCGATGAATGATATGACACACTTAAATGAGTGTTGAAAATCTGAATCTAAGATATGAATCACTTCATGCGCTGAATGATTAGTACGTATTATGGAATTATATGCATAGCGTGCAATGTGTTGATTATGTGATCTAAGTGTGCGGAAACTAATTGTTAATGGTAACAATACTAGGACTTGGTCGACTAACTGGGAATAAGTACTTAATCTTACCGAGCAAACCACAGGTGAGTTCACTACATTCGAGCATGCGTCCCAGTGGTTGGGGACAGTCTGTGGGTATCCCGTGGAGGGATAAGTCTTTTGGGTAAAAACGGGTATATTGGTTAATATTCTCACCTATCATTCTTGTAAGTCCCTTATGTTGTTATCTGGAGGGTAACGGGTATTAGTTGGTAGCGCTACTTAGATTTGGCACCCTCACACCGCTCCTAGAGAGGACGGATGTGAACTAATGACCCAGTCGGGCCCAGTACTGGATAGGAGTACGTGGGAAAGGGCGGTCATGTACTTCAGGAGCCGTCTTGTTCGGAATTGAGATATTAACAATATTACTTGCATTGGTTATTGAACTGTTTTACATTCAACTGGTAACAAACGTTTTCTTAAACTGTGGACTCGCCGGCTTTGTCTGATACACTTGTTGCATGCTCACAGGTCGTTAGGTATCTTGGATTTGGAAACTTGCTGTGTGGAGGAGCAGGAGTGATCATGGGTTGACTGAAGGGACTCATGTGATTTTCCGTTATTATTACACAAACGTCTTTGAACAATTTAACTGTGGTTTATTATTTGCTTCCGCTGAACATTTTGGTTTTCGTATAAACTTGTTGATGGTAATTTATTAATGGATGAGAACTTTACTTTGAAACTTGTATGGGTTCAATGTAATTAGTGGCTCTTTGTTGGTACGTCACACGCCTATCAGGGACACTCCCTAGAGGGTATTTTGGGGTTGTGACAAAACATATGATGCAAAAGTGTTTATGAAATCAATGTGCTAGCATGCTAAGTAAACATACATAGCAAAACAATGTAATGTAAATCAATGTGCCCATATGCTAAGTAAACATATGATGCAAAAGTGTTTATAATGTGCTAGCATGCTAAGTAAACATACATAGCAAAACAATGTAATGTAAATCAATGTGCTAGCATGCTAAGTAAACATACATAGCAAAGCATATATGAAATCATGTACTATATGCGTACTAATGAACATAGCAAGTATATGATATGAAAACATGGAAAGCATGAAAGTAACTAGTAGGCATATGTGTTTCACCCCAAAACGTTTGAAAAACAGTAAAAGAGGGGACTATGTACTCACTTGAGATTGCCTAGAAGTCCTTGAGTAACAACCAAGCAATGCTAGAGATCACGGAAATCAAACGATACCTAATATAGGTAACTGTGTTAATAAACGGACCTAATCGGAGGATCTGGTAGAATGAGGGTTCGTAAACCCAATGAGTATAGGAACTCATGTAATATGGTTTAACAAAGCCTACATACTAAAATGAAACCTAACCTAAGTGCTTACGACCCATTATGACCCGTTTGGGTAGCTTACGCTACTTTAACGCGTCGTTTGCGTAAAATGCATTCGGACCGCCTAACTAGTCCTATGACAAGTAAAATATGCCTTAACATGTTAAATATTGTTGCCTAATCAATTTAGATATAAAAATTTATGTTACATATGCTTAGAATGAATTTTGGCGCAAAAAGGGCATTTTGGTCATTTACCTAAGGCATATAAACTACCTATCATACAACTACTTAAATGAAGTGACCATAAGGTATAACCTCGGAAGGTTATTCCCTATGCAACTATGGTCACCTAATGTGTTTGGTCGGATCCTAATGATCGACCAAACGGGTCGGGTTCGAAAGTATAAGTGATTGATTAGATCGCTTACCTCACGACCCTACATTAGCGCAAATCTAAAAGTGACGAGCTAAACATGTTATAACATGTTTAACGGAGTTTGAAAACAGGTTTGGTATCTAAACAAAGGGTTTTTATACCTAAAAGTAGTTTGGTTACAAAATACGCAAGAATACGCATTTTGGCCGAAACTACGACTCGTCACTTTGCCTAGATAACGTGGTAATCAGTAGGTATAGTCACAAGAGACTAAAACCATCGTGATTACGCTCACGTTACGAAGTTTAAGCGAACTTCGTGTTGACCATTGACTGGTCAAAGCTGAAAGTCAAACAAAGTTTGACTTTCACGCTAAAACGTGTAAAAGAACGAAAGAATACTTACAACGGGTCCATGAACGGAAGTTTTAATCTAATAATTCCCAGGTATGAATTCAACTTAGGGAAAAATATGATCAAATGTGGGTTGCAACAATGAATGGGTGGGGTTTATATAGTTTTTGCACAACCATTAAGATTGTCCATCGTGAAACGAGCTTCGATCACTGTCACACCCCGACCGCGTATAACATGCAACCGCGGCGGAAACGTCGGGGAGTGTTGGGACAGAATTAATTGTTTCACAACTATGGCATACAAAGTTATATTTTATTTATTAAACACGAGTGTTACATTGTTTTAAAACAGGAAATAAAGTGTTCAGAACATATTCAAACTAAGTCTATCTTCGTTTTATGTCTCTAAGGCACAGGTCCGCCCTAGTATCACAATCATCATCCTAAGCGACAGCCCCTAAAAACACATGTGAAAGTAGGTACGTCAGCATAAAAATGCCTGTGAGATACATAGGTTTTTGTGAAAATGGGATTCATGTCTTGAGTTTAAAGAAAATGTTTAATAACAGTCAGTCATGAACCTTGTAAATTGTTTTGTCTTGTAAATCATTTGAAAAACGATAAATCAGATGATATGTATAGATAAATGTAAAGTTAAACGAAATACCAAGTAAAATGAGTTGAATAAGATAAGTTGTTTGTAAAACATTGTCTTGTAAAAAGTATGTTATTTGTATAAAATGTTACATGTCTAATTTGAAATGATTCAAGTAACGCTACGATATGTAATACTGATGCGTGTCAATGTGTATATGTTTTAGATATATATTTAAGCCCTTTTTACACTTTTAGCCAAGTTTTAAATTTATAAAACACGATATTTACTAACACTAAACACACATATGGGCAAGTGCACCCATCGTGGACGTAGTATAGTGTTGGTAAGATACTGAGGTCGTCCAAGGACACCAGAGCTTTTAGTACCGGTTTATCCTCAACGTCTAATCAAATAAAAAAGTTAGAAAAGGTTTTTAAACTAAGAAAATAAAAACTAACTAAATGCTGAAAAATAAAATAAAAATAAAAACAGATAGACAAGATGAATCGCTTGGATCCGACTCGTGTATTAGTGTAACCTTTGATTATTTTCGCACTTTTGCACTTGTTTAAGAGATTATCTTAGTTATTGTAGTAGGCCCCTCTTTTGAAGGCGACGTTACCCTCAACTCAGTAGTTTGAGTCAGCAAGGATACAATCCTAAAGGGTCGGATTATTGAAAGATAATGAATTAAGTTATTAATGCAAATTATGGTAGGCCCCGCTTTTGGCGGTGACGTTACCCTCGGCTAAGTAGTGTGAGTCAGCAGGGATACAGTCCTAAATAGCCGGGTTATAGTATTAATAGTAGTTAACTTATGAGGGGGTCAAAGAGTTTGGATCCCCGCCATCCAATACCTATGGGTATTGAAGGAGATCCTACTAAATTTGACCCAGGTCCCTTGCAGGACCTCTAAACGCTGAACAAGGGCAAGACCCTTACCAAACCGTTCCCTTAACCCCCGACCAGGTAGCCAACATACCTCCATATAGACCGTGGAGATATGAATGGTGAAAATCTTTTATTTTATATAGACAGTAAAATAATGCCAAGACACCACGGACAAACGATAAGGAAAGATCACCTTCAACATAAGTAACTAGTTATTGAAGTCATTAATACAAAACCAAATAAAAAGTGCAAAAGATTAAAAATAAAAAGTATTATACTAAACACTTGTCTTCACCAAGTGATGTAAGAGACTTAGGCAAACATGGCCTTGATTGTCAAGAACTCTTACGATCAATCTTGGATCCTGAGACGACTCACACACTCTATGATGGACAATGGATGATGGTGGTGGATGATGGTGTTGTGATGGTGGTGGGTGGTGGATGAAGTGTGAGAGAGGTGGTGTGCCAAGGGATGGGTTGAAATGAAGCCAAGCACTCCTATTTATAGGCTGAACAGAAGGCTGGGCACGGCCCCGTGTCCGCTGGACACGCCCCCGTGCCCGTCTGACACTATCTCTCTTCATTAATTGTAATTTGCAATTACAATTAATGCGCCTGCTGTACTTTCGCCACGCCCCCGTGCTCACTGGACACGGCCCCGTGGTGGGCAACAGAAGCTTCTATAGGTTTGTCTTTTCTGCTGCTTCTTGGGCACGGCCCCGTGCTGGCTGAGCACGGAGCGTGTTCAGTCTTCTGACTTCTCTATTCTTGCTTGGGAGGATGCCGTGAGGGGTCGGGCAATCCACTTTTGTTCCTTTTCTTGTATTTATGTTAGATTTAGCTGTCTTTTTGCTTCTTTTGTGAATTTGAGCTCATTTCATCCTGAAAATACAAAAGGAAGACAAAAACACTCTTTTTTCCAACATTAGTACTTAAAAAGGGTTAGTTTTATGCCTTAATTGATGTAATTTATATGTTGCATTTTACACACATCAAATACCCCCACACTTGAACTTTTGCTTGTCCTCAAGCAAAACTCTTTAATATGTGGCTTACACTCCCAAATGGAATGGGTAGAAGAGAAGGTTTTTTGGCTTGTCATAGAGTGTCGGGAATCCAAGATCTTTTTGGGTTTTATTTTTATTTATTTACAATCCTACTCGTTATGATTTATTTAGAACGTTTCATAAGAGAAATTACTTATTTGGGCATAGCATGCCTTAAAATTTCATTTATATACAAGTTCACATACCTCACGGGGAATCACTCAACACTCGGCCGAGGGTGTATTTTTAGTGAATCACTCGAGAGCGGCATGGAACTTATTCCTACGATAAGCTTGCCAAGCAATCAATCCTCCTCCTTTTTAACTTTATACCTTTGTAAATATCAAGAGGGCTTTTTGGGTGAAGGGTTAGGCTTGGGCTAAAGGTGGGTGGTTGGGTTAGTGGTTAGTGAAAGGGTGAAAAGGCGTAAAAAACGTCGGTTTTCGTAAAAAACTTTGTTTTATTGACTTTTTATTTCGAAGTATTTCTCCAAACAAGCTTTTTGTTTTGATAGCTTTGTTTGTTTATTTCTAACTTCATCATCATATTTTTTTTTGTCACATGAAAAACCGAGCTTGTTAGTAAAATAAAGGGTGAAAATAAAAAGGGTTTTTTTTGGTGGATAAAAAGGGTTTTAGGGTAAAGAAATGAAATGTTTAGGCTCAAAGGGGGTTAACTAGGGGGATTTTGGGTAGGTGGTAAAAAAAATGAAAAATAATGGTGTAGAAAAAAAAATGGGTTAGTCCTAATGCCTCCATCATTTACTTACTTGGGTTTAAGTTGGTAAGGACCGGGAATGAATCGTCGTGGCAAGTTCTAGAGTCGTAAGAACCAAGCGGCTATTCACACAAGAAACGAAAAATGAGCATTTAGTCAAAAGATGTAAATTTTGTATGCTCAATAAAGGCTCAAAACTCACTTTTGTGGGAATGGGTTTTTATGTGATCAAGTATATATAATCAAATTTTAACTAAGCTTGTCATGCCGTTTCATAATTTTCTTATGTTGGTTCTTGTTATCACGACGCTCTTAGTTATAAATTTGTAAAAATATAACCTTATTAATCTTAGGATTCCAACTTAAACTTTAGACAAATAAAAAAAATGAAAGTTTTTGAAAAAATTTGGGGTGTTTAGCGGTTCCAATAGAGTTTTGTGTAAGGCTTGTTAATAGGACTTGCAAAATTTCAAGGTTTTAGCTTCCCCCCCACACTTAAATTACACATTGTCCTCAATGTGTCCCAAAAATAAATTTTTAGGTTGACTGGACGTGTAATACGGTGTTAAAAAGCAAAGATTTATGTTACTGGCAGTCTGGACACGGCCCCGTGGGGACCGGACACGGCCCCATGTTCAGGTGCCAGTAACAAAAATTAAAGAAATGAGACAGAAGCCTGGACACGGGGGCGTGTCTGGTGAACACGGCCCATGTCCAGTTACCTGAACTGGGCAATTTTCTGCAGGGGGTTCAGCACGGGGCCGTGTTGGTTGGACACGGCCCGTGTTGAGCCTTCTGTAATGGGGAAATTTATGTCGGGTTGCCTTGTTCTTGTGCATGGGGTCATTTTTCTCGTTTCCCTTTTTCATCCTTTACCACCATGAGTGTGTTTTATTCCTGCAAAATAAAACTAAGAGATTAAATTAAACTAAGGATAGTTCCGCGGAATGCCTCCGTGGTGCGCCACGTTTATAAGGGTCCTTGGCTAGACCCAATGTGAGGTTATATGTTTTCTGAGTGGGATGTTTGGCATCCCATGTTACACCGTCGGAGAGCCGCATCGAAACTTGAATCAATAACCTTCATGTAGTTGACCGGGTCGTCATCTTCTATTCTCTTCCCAACTCCGAATTTTACTTCATCATCCCCGTACCTCAAGGTGAGCGTTCCATCATTCATATCTACCACTGCTTGTGCGGTGGCAAGAAATGGTCTCCCTGGTATGAGGGGGACCTCGGTGTCTTCCTCCATATCGAGTATGACAAAGTCGGTCGGATAGACAAATTTGCTTACCTTTACCAGGACATTTTCGATGACACCTTGCGGGAATTTGACGGATCGATCAACAAGTTGTATGCTCATTTTTGTAGGACTCGTTGTTCCTAGGCCGAGTCTTTTAAACATTGATGAGGGCATGAGGTTAATGCTAGCCCCAAGATCGGCTAGTGCATTACGAACGGGGGAATCCCCGATTGAGCAGGGAATCGTGAAGCTTCTGGGATCGATTTTCTTTTGGGGAAGTTTGTTGAGTACGAGAGTAGAGCATTCTTCGCCTAAGTTAACTAATTGCAAAGTTTCAATTTTCTTTTTATGAATGAGGAAGTCCCTCATGAACTTAGAGTATTTGGGCATTTGGGTTAGGACATCAATAAAAGGAATATTGACATGCAATTGTTTTAACAGACTTTCGAATTTTGCGAATTGCTCATTGGTCTTTTGACGAATTAACCTACCGGGGTACGGAACTCGAAGAGCCTTGGCAGGCTCTGATGACGGAGGGGAGTTCTTTTCCTGCAGAGGCGGGGGTATAATTTCTTCTGTTGGCGGTGGCGCCTCCGCAGGCCCCACGGTTCGGTTTCGTAGTGATGAGATGAACTTGCGCTTTTGGGTTTGTTTCGGTATTGCTTGGTAATGCACCTTGTGGTCTCTCGGAAAAAATTTGAGCTAGTTGATTTAATTGTTTTTCTATGTTTTGAATACTAGCTTGTTGATTTATAAAATTTGACTCTAATTGTAGAAACCTTTCCGAGTTTTTCTTTTCAGTGTCGGAGATGAGGCGAGATACAGTATCTTCAAGCCTTTCTCGTCCACCTTGTTGAGTGAAATTTTGTGACTCGTTTCTTGGTTGTTGAAAGTTTGTTCGTTGGGTTTGTTGGTTACTACTATTGTCGGGCTCTCTCCAACCAAGGTTTGGGTGGCTTCGCCATCCTTGGTTGTAGGTGCCCGTTGGAGGACCCGACGGCCTAGGGCTATTATCAATGTAGTTTACCGACTCTTGTTGATCTTCCGTTTCTTTCATACAACTCCAATTTTCATGTGGCCCACCACACCCTTCACAAGCCATAACCGAGACTGTTTTTGTCATTTCTAATTTTTTTATTTTTGAAGAAAGGGCCTCGATTTGGGCTTGCAAAGAAGTGCTTTCATCAACCTTATGGGCGCCCGGGGCAATAGATTTATTGCCTCGGGGAGTATGCCACTGAAAATTGGTTTGAGCAATTTCCTCAATTTGGTTATATATTTCATGCGGGCGGCGATTACCTAAAAGTCCCCCGGAGCTAGAGTCAAGTGTCTGCCTTATGTGTGGCAACAATCCATTATAGAAAGTGGATACTTGTTGCCATATTGCAAGGCCATGATGTGGACACTTGCGTAATAGTTCCTTGAACCTTTCCCAAGTTTCATATAAGGATTCCCCGTCCTCTTGTGAATATGTATTAATTTCCGTCATTAATTTAGCCGTTTTAGCGGGAGGGAAATACTTATATAGAAATGTTTGGGCTAGTTCATCCCAGGTGTTTACCGATCCAGCTGGGAGGGCGTTGAGCCAAGCTTTCGCTCGGTCTTTTAGTGAAAAAGGAAACATTCGGAGGTGGATGGCGTCATTTGATGCTCCATTGATCCGAAAGGTATCACATATTTCTAAGAAATTAGTAATATGTAGATGGGGATTGTGACACTTCGGATTTTCCCGGGAAACCTTTTGTGATGTAACTTACGTGTATATATGTTATCGAATAAAAATCTGAACTTTTGTGTTATATGTATTTGTGGTATATATGTGTACATATATATATATATATATATATATATACGTGTGTTATATTAGCGAGCCGAAACCACAACCAAACCCGAGACCCGACTCGAGACTTAGGCCGGTTGGGCCTTGTGACCGAGAAACCCAATCCGGAATCCCCCTAGCCCAACTCGGAACATTATATAAACTCAACCCCACCTCCCTTAACCATTTTACACACTCTCTTCTCACACTCTCATCTCTCACACTAAACCCTAAAACCCTTACTAACACCAACATCCACCATCACCTTCTTCCTACTCGGAACCAAGCTCTCGGGCCAACCAACATCAAGAAACTCTCGAATCCTAGCTCTCGGACCAACCACATCATCATCCGGTTAGTGTGTCCTATGTGTTTACCATGATTTTTGCTTTGTGTTAGAATGTGTGATGATGATATATGATATAAATGGTTGGTTAAATGATCTTTTCGCGTGATGGTTGATGATTAAAAAGCTTGCTTAGATGATTTAGGGTGAATGATCATGAAATGTATGATATCCGATTTGTTATGATTTTTGGTTAGAAGTTCATGATAGGTGTTATTGATTGCATGTTTCGGATTGTTGTTGTCCGGTTATTAATGAGGGTCCGGTTAGATGTTTTTAGGCATAGTTTTTGGGTTTAAATGGTGATGTTACTGATGATGATTATAGTTGCTGAAAATAGGATTGTTGCTTATGAGATATTTCTTGAATATGTTGATAAAATGAAGAACAGTTTGAATGTTACAAAATATTTTCAAATATGCTGATTTTGATCCAAATTTGTGCACAAACCGACCAACAGACATGTTTAGTGGCTTAGAACACTGATTTCATGAAATAGCAATTCCATTGGGTCGTACACTGCAGGTTCTAGAAGGGATTGCCATGCACGTTATCACGGTTGCGAGTCGCAACCTTTGGTTGCTACTCGAAACCACGCATGACCAGTCGAAACCTCCCAGTTGCGAGTCGCAATCAGCACGCATCAAACCTGGTTGCGAGTCGCAACCACACCTGCTAAGTCGCAATCTCCGGTTACGAGTCGTAACTGAAACGTGACGGACCGAGACCGCAGTTACGAGTCGCAACCTCGGTTGCGAGTCGCAACCACCTTAGTTTCGACTGGGCTGTTCTGTGTATTGGGCTTGACTGTTTTGCTGTTTCGGGCCTTAACTGTTGGGCTGTCTATTGTTTGGGCTGTTTACTGATCTGCTACTGTTTGTATGTCTATATGTTACTGCATGTATACCTGTTACTGTAGTTGTTTGCATTTATGTTAAGTGTGTTTTATACGTGTTTACTTGTACCCAACTTGACCCATACTTGGTAACCATGTTAGGACGTGGTGACCAACACACTTAACCAAGTAACGTATCATACCGAGCAACCCAAGGTGAGTTCACAACTTAAAAGCATGCGTCCCGGTGGTTTGGGACACGAGACTAAAACAACCCTATCCCCTTGAAAAGGGGATACCGTCTACATTCCTTCCCTAGTTATTGGGAACAAACTTACTTTATCTTCCCTTGCATTGGGAAACCTTTTTAGTTAATTACTGTTTATACGGAATGCAACCAACGGCACTAAACGCAACTCTATCACTCAAGTCCCTACTACATAATACCGATTAGTCGCCGGTGCCAGGCGAACGGGTTATTAGTTGATAGCGCTATTTAGGTCTTACCAGCCTCACACCGTGCCATGGTATGGGATCGGTCGTGAACTAATGTACTCAGGCATCCGTCAATGATGATAGAACATTGACATCGGGGCATCCTGCGGAAACGCAAACGGTTACCTAGTGTTCGGTATTGGAAAACAGTTTAGTCGCTAACCTTTGGGGTAGCTCCCCATGGCATGTATAAAAGGATAAATTAACTGGTGAAACAAGTTTTTGGTAATTAAAACTGGACAACTAGTGAACTCACTCAGCATTATTGTTGACCCCTTACTGCATGCTTTGCAGGTGGCCAGTGACTGGAGCAGCTGCTTGGGATGTGTAGTGGTCGTCTGCCCGTGTGTTGGGCATTTATCATGTTTACCTTACGAACAATGTTTAAAACTGTTAATTATGCTTCCGCTACATTTTACTCTGAACTTAAGACTTGAACTCTAAACTTAACACTTGCTAATCGTATGGTTAGTAGGTACTACTTTTGTTATCAATTTCGTTATTCAGTATAATTGGTGGCTGGATCCTGGTCAGTCACGCCCTCGAAGCGGGTGTCATCCGCGAGTGGATTTTGGGGGTGTGACAGATTGGTATCAGAGCCATTGGTTATAGTGAACTTGGTTTTAAAAAAAGGGGAAAAATCTTTTTTGAGAAAAACCAGACTATAACCCGTGACTCGTGACGACACTACACTCCAAGTACAAGGCTCGACTTATCTGACCTCACAGCTCGGACCCATAGTTACTTGCTTAATTGTCTTATGCTTTCCGCTTTACTATACGTACTAGTTTGCCTGATTAGATAGATACATCTTCTCTCTTCTATCTTATTCTCGCTATGTTGCGACATCACACTCATACTATGTTTTCTGGTTATGAAGACAATGAGTGGACCCGGACGAGGAAACGTCAACATGACTCAGGCTCAGTTCACAAACCTGCTCAACACTGTGGCTGCAGCTTTCGCAGCTCACCCTATAGGTAAACTCGTTGTTTTAGGATGTTTAGATCCTACCGCCACATCGTCTTTTCGCCTCTAAACCTAATTCGCTTCACCCCTCACAACAGGTCAGCCTGCGCCTGTGCAACCACGTGTTTGTACCTTCAAGACCTTCATGGATTGCAAGCCTCTTCCGTTCAGTGGCACGAGAAGGTCGAAGCTGTCTTCGCTGTCTGCGAGTGTCCCCCTGCTAATTGGGTGAAGTTTGCTACTGGTACTCTTGAGGGAAGCGCGCTTTCATGGTGGAAAGCGCAAATTCAAATGCTTGGTCTGGAGACTGTTAACGCTACTGCGTGGGAAGATTTCAAGGATATGATCAAGGAAGAGTACTGTCACAGGGATGACATCCACAAGCTGGAGAATGAGTACTATGAACTCAAGATGGTTGGGTCAGAGATTGAGACCTATACCAAGCTGTCCAACGACTATGCTGCTCTTTGTCCAAACATGTCTCGACCTATGTATCGAAGAATCGAACTGTACATCAAAGGTCTGGCTCCAGAAATTCGAAGCCATGT
Source organism: Helianthus annuus (assembly GCF_002127325.2). Classification (NCBI taxonomy): domain Eukaryota; kingdom Viridiplantae; phylum Streptophyta; class Magnoliopsida; order Asterales; family Asteraceae; genus Helianthus; species Helianthus annuus. Next base: position 88,864,353 of record NC_035448.2, read on the forward strand.
AACTTCAGCCAACCACACTACCATTCAGCCGATCGTTCGACTTGCTCACAAACTTACTGATCAGGCTGTGGAAGAGGGCAGGTTGCCCAAAAGGATCAGTGCTGCGGAAGGAAGTTCTAGTGATGGCAAGCGTAAGTGGGAAGGAAATCAGGGCAAGGATGCTAACTCTACTCAGGCCCCAGCTCAGCAAAGGAAAACTGACAACAACAAAGGCACTCAGCAACAGGGTGGCTACCGGGGAAACTACCCTAAGTGCAACAAGTGTAACAGGCACCACAATGGGGCATGCAACAAGGGTCAGTGTCAGCGATGCCACAAGATGGGGCACGAAGCAAAGGATTGTAGAAGTCAGTTCCCGGCAAGACAGAATCAGCAACAACCCCAACAACAACAGCAGCAGGGAAACAACAGAGCATGTTTTAAATGTGGGGCAACAGGGCACATGCGAAAGGATTGCCCTGAACTGAATCAGAATCGCAACAACAACCAGGGAGCTGGGAACAATGAGCAAAACAACAATGCTGGAAACGCAAGGGGAAGAGCTTTCGTGATTGGAGCTGGCGAAGCAAGGAACGATCCCAACGTCGTGGCGGGTAAGTTCCTACTTGATGATCGTTATGTTTCTGTGTTATTTGATTCCGGTGCCGATGCCAGTTATGTATCCCTTCGCATTAGTAAGAAGCTTAAGCACTCGCCCGCATTATTAAGTTCTAAGCACATCGTCGAGATAGCTAATGGTAAGAACATCGAGGCCACGCACATGGTCCACGACTGCACACTAGAATTGTCTGGTCACACGTTTAGTATCGATCTTTTCCCTGTCAAACTTGGGAGCTTCGATGTTGTCATTGGTATGGATTGGTTATCCAAACATCGCGCTGAGATCCTCTGTCAAGAGAAAGCAGTTCGTATACCTCGCCGTTCTGGTCAACCCCTCATCGTCAAAGGCAACAAAGGTGGAGAGGTCACAGGCATTATCTCGCTTCTAAAAGCCCAGAAGTGTTTACAAAAAGGGCACACCGCTATCCTAGCACTTGTCACCAACACCCACGAAGAGGAAAAGAGGATTGAAGATTTTCCTGTAGTACGCGACTATCCCGAGGTATTTCCTGAGGAACTACCTGGACTCCCTCCTCACCGTCAGGTCGAATTCCAAATCGAGCTAGCTCCCGGAGCAGCACCCATAGCTCGTGCACCGTACCGTTTAGCCCCTGCAGAGCTGAAGGAACTCTCTACGCAACTACAAGAACTATTGGATAAAGGATTTATCCGTCCTAGTTCATCACCCTGGGGAGCCCCAGTGCTCTTTGTCAAGAAGAAGGATGGCACATTCCGAATGTGCATCGACTATCGTGAGTTGAACAAGGTTACCATCAAGAATCGTTACCCTCTCCCGCGCATCGACGACCTATTCGATCAGTTGCAAGGATCGAGCTACTATTCAAAGATTGACCTGCGATCAGGCTATCATCAGCTGAGAGTTCGTAATGAAGATATTTCCAAGACTGCATTCAGGACTCGTTATGGTCATTACGAGTTCCTCGTCATGCCTTTTGGAATGACCAACGCGCCGGCAGTGTTCATGGATCTTATGAACCGCGTATGTAAGCCTTACCTCGACAAATTTGTGATTGTGTTTATCGACGACATCCTGATTTATTCGAAAAGTCAAGAGGAGCATGAACAGCACCTACGCCTTATCCTCGAACTCCTTCGCAACGAGCAACTGTACGCCAAATTCTCTAAATGTGACTTCTGGCTTCGAGAAGTCCATTTCCTCGGCCATGTAGTTAATAAGAACGGAATTCACGTCGACCCCGCCAAGATCGAATCGATAAAGAATTGGCCTACACCTAAGACTCCCACTGAAGTTCGCCAATTTTTGGGTTTGGCGGGCTACTACCGCAGATTCATCCAGGGATTCTCAAAGATTGCACAACCCCTCACTATACTTACTCAGAAAGGCGTCGCCTACAAGTGGAATGCAGCACAGGAATCTGCTTTTCAGAGGCTTAAGGATAACCTCTGTAGCGCTCCTATTCTTTCGTTACCTGAAGGCACTGACGACTTTGTGGTTTACTGCGATGCGTCTATTCATGGACTCGGTTGCGTGCTAATGCAACGCGAGAAAGTTATTGCCTACGCCTCTCGACAACTCAAGACGCATGAAAAGAACTACACGACACATGACTTGGAACTGGGAGCAGTGATCTTTGCTCTTAAGATATGGAGACATTACCTGTACGGTACCAAGTGCACTATTTACACCGATCACAGGAGTCTCGAGCATATCTTTAGGCAAAAGGAATTGAACATGCGACAACGTCGATGGGTCGAACTCTTAAATGACTACGAATGCGCCATCAAATACCACCCGGGCAAGGCCAATGTCGTGGCAGACGCCCTCAGCCGAAAGGACACTATACCAAAGCGCGTACGAGCATTACAACTTACCATCCAGTCTAACCTCCCTACCCAGATCCGAAATGCTCAAGTTGAAGCATTGAAGCCGGAAAACATCAGGGCTGAGTCTCTGCGAGGGTCGAGACAGCAATTAGAACAGAAAGAAGATGGTGCTTACTATGTAACAGGGCGCATCTGGGTTCCACTCTTTGGAGGTTTACGTGAACTCGTGATGGATGAAGCCCACAAGTCCCGCTACTCAGTACACCCTGGTTCGGACAAGATGTATCACGACTTGAAAACTACATATTGGTGGCCTGGTATGAAGGCCCACATAGCAACATACGTCAGCAAATGTTTGACTTGCGCGAGAGTCAAGACAGAATACCAGAAGCCAGCATGTCTACTCCAACAACCAGAAATCCCGAAATGGAAATGGGAACAAATTTCCATGGATTTTGTTACAGGGCTACCTAGGTCTCAACGCGGAAATGATACTATTTGGGTAATAGTGGATCGACTGACCAAGTCCGCGCACTTTCTGGCTATTAAGGAAACAGACAAGTTTTCTACCCTGGCGGAGATTTACTTAAAGGAAGTAGTTTCGAGGCACGGAGTGCCAACCTCAATTATTTCCGACCGAGACGCTCGATTTACTTCGGAACTGTGGCAAGCTATGCACAAATGCTTTGGCTCACGTTTGGATATGAGCACTGCTTATCACCCGCAAACGGATGGACAATCCGAACGCACCATCCAAACTCTAGAAGACATGCTTAGAGCGTGTGTGATCGACTTTGGCAAGAATTGGGAGAAGCACCTACCGCTAGTAGAGTTCTCTTACAACAACAGCTACCACACCAGCATTCAGGCAGCACCTTTTGAGGCATTGTACGGTCGTAAATGCCGGTCACCTCTCTGCTGGGTAGAAATCGGTGATAGCCAAATCACGGGCCCAGAGATGGTGGTAGATACGACGGAAAAGATTGCCCAGATCAGACAACACATGGCGGCAGCGCGTGACCGTCAGAAGAGTTACGCTGACAAGCGTAGGAAACCCTTGGAATTCCAGGTCGGTGACCGGGTTCTACTTAAAGTCTCACCCTGGAAGGGTGTGGTTCGCTTTGGTAAACGGGGCAAGCTTAATCCGCGATATATCGGACGATTCGAAATTACCGAGAAGATCGGTAAGGTTGCTTATAGATTGAACCTGCCTGAAGAACTGAGTGCGGTACATAACGTTTTTCACGTATCCAACCTGAAGAAGTGTTTGTCGGATGAAACACTTGTAATTCCTTTTAAGGAACTGACGATTGACGAACAGCTACACTTTACTGAGGAACCGATTGAGATCACGGATCAAGTGATCAAAATCCTCAAACGTAGCCAGATACCTCTTGTACGAGTCCGTTGGAACTCGCGACGTGGCCCAGAGTATACCTGGGAGCGGGAAGACCAGATGAAGCACAAGTATCCCCAGCTGTTCCCTAACGAAAACCCCAGCACTGAAGCTACGAACGAATTTCGGGACGAAATTCCAAACTAACGGGGGGATGATGTGACACCCCGTTGAAACGCTTTCACTTACACTAGCTTGACAGTGGCTGCCTTAACTTTCGGGACGAAAGTTCCTAAAACTTGGGGATAATGTGACACTTCGGATTTTCCCGGGAAACCTTTTGTGATGTAACTTACGTGTATATATGTTATCGAATAAAAATCTGAACTTTTGTGTTATATGTATTTGTGGTATATATGTGTACATATATATATATATATATATACGTGTGTTATATTAGCGAGCCGAAACCACAACCAAACCCGAGACCCGACTCGAGACTTAGGCCGGTTGGGCCTTGTGACCGAGAAACCCAATCCGGAATCCCCCTAGCCCAACTCGGAACATTATATAAACTCAACCCCACCTCCCTTAACCATTTTACACACTCTCTTCTCACACTCTCATCTCTCACACTAAACCCTAAAACCCTTACTAACACCAACATCCACCATCACCTTCTTCCTACTCGGAACCAAGCTCTCGGGCCAACCAACATCAAGAAACTCTCGAATCCTAGCTCTCGGACCAACCACATCATCATCCGGTTAGTGTGTCCTATGTGTTTACCATGATTTTTGCTTTGTGTTAGAATGTGTGATGATGATATATGATATAAATGGTTGGTTAAATGATCTTTTCGCGTGATGGTTGATGATTAAAAAGCTTGCTTAGATGATTTAGGGTGAATGATCATGAAATGTATGATATCCGATTTGTTATGATTTTTGGTTAGAAGTTCATGATAGGTGTTATTGATTGCATGTTTCGGATTGTTGTTGTCCGGTTATTAATGAGGGTCCGGTTAGATGTTTTTAGGCATAGTTTTTGGGTTTAAATGGTGATGTTACTGATGATGATTATAGTTGCTGAAAATAGGATTGTTTTTTTTTTTTTGGGTAAAGGGTTACCCCGGTGATTTATATATTCACAACCAAAAAAGCACAAGTAGTGTAGAAAGCCTACACTAGTTCCGTCTAAGGACATGCCCTAAGACGGCAAAAACCAGACAAACAAAACAAAACCAAAAACAAACGACCAACAAAACACTACTAGACAACCAATGACTAGAAAACCAAATCCAAAGCACTACTCAGCCGCCATCAAAGCGCATATCAGCATCCTTTATATCCCAATCACCGAGAACCCTTCGAACATTAGCACAGTCCTTCAACTTTGCCCCCATAAGTTTATATCGCACTTGTTGAATAATAATATCACGAACAGCTTCCGGAGGACGCATCTGATTCTTGAACAATCTAGCATTACGCTCCTGCCAAATGAAATAAGCACTAGCCGCCACTAACAGTCTTGTAACATAGTCACTAACCGATCTCGATTTTGCCCGATCACGCAAGCACACCACAATATCATTCCACTTAGCCGATATCATATCCATACCCACTTTACTTCGAACCATAAACCAAACTTGAGAGGAAAACTCACATTCAAAGAACAGATGCTCATGAGAGTCATGGTTCGCATAACATAAAAGACAACATAGCATGTTCATGTTCTTTCGTCGCGCTAAATCCCAGCTCAAAATTTTGTCTTGAGTAAGCAACTTCCGTTTCATTATAAGCCACATAAGAAACGCATGACGAGGAATGCACTGCGAGAACCACACTATGTTAGACCAATTAACCTGCTCTTCTTTGTGCCTCACCGAATCCCAAGCACGAAACGAAGAAAAATCATGTATCTGATCACCAATTCGCCACTTAAATTTATCAGACTTATTCGGATTTAACACCAAACAATCTAGCTGATTTAACACCGGAAATAAATCCCTCCACGCATCTGGCCATCTCCAAAGATTATTAGCATAGACATCCGAGACGTTAGACGACAAATCAAACCCCGCATTAGAAATGAGCCGAGGAGAAATAAACTGCCCGAGAGGGCCTAACTCGCTCCAAGTATCGAACCAAGCAGAAGTTGTAACACCATTACCAATCTCGGACCAAATAAAATTTCTCACAACAGAACGAAGCTGAAGCAATTTCCTCCAAGACCAACAACAAGAAGAAGGAGCCTTGCAAGCCCAAAAGCTTTTGCCTCTTAACCTGTACGCATGAACCCATTCTACCCACAAGGATCGACGGTTTATAAGGATGCTCCAAATATGCGAAGTCATAAGAGCAGTATTAACATCAGCTATGCGACGAATACCCAACCCGCCCTCGTTCTTAGGAACACACACCGACTTCCAAGAGACTTTAGCACGACCTTTCTGGAACGAACTATCTTGGGACCATAAAAAGTTGCGCATCTTGGCCTCCAAGCTAATAATAACCCGGTTGGGCAACAAAAAGACAGAAGACCAGTAAATATGGAGAGAAGACAAGACCGATATGATAAGCTGCAGCCTCCCCGCAAAAGAGAGTAACTTATTCCTCCAATGCATGATCCGTTTATCCAGTTTCTCTACCAAAATTTGACAATCATTGTACAGAAGCCGCGATGATATGAGAGGCACACCCAAATATCTAACCGGTAAAGATCCTTCCTTAAAAGGCATAAGGTTTAAAATGGCAGTCTTTACATATGATGGCACGTTAGAAAAGTAGACTGTACTTTTTTGAACACTAGGAAACAAACCGGACATTTTAGAAAACGAGTCAAGCGACTGCATAATGCACCTAGCCGATGCAATCTCCCCTTTCGAGAAAATAAATAGGTCGTCCGCAAAACACAGATTGATAATTTGTTGCCTCTCACACTTGTTATGGAATTTGAAGGATGAATCAATCCTTACCGCATGATGTAAGATGGCCGTTAGAACCTCCATAACAAGAGTGAATAAGTAAGGAGAGACCGGATCTCCTTGTCTTAACCCCCGTCTGCCCTTAAAATACCCATGGACCTCCCCGTTAACACAAATAGAAAAGGTGGTAGTGGAAACACAAAGCATAATCCAATGAACCATAGTGTGGTGAAAACCAAAACCAATCAAACTGTGTTCGAGAAACTTCCAGTCGACCGTATCATACGCCTTTTGAATATCAACTTTGAAAGCACATTTAGGAGGCCCGACATTACGATGATAATTATGCATCAATTCTTGAGTAAGCAGAATGTTATCCGAGATTTTTCGACCCGGAACAAAAGCCGATTGGTTAATACTGACGATGTCATCCAGAGCCACTTTAATTCTATCCGCCACGATCTTGCTGATACATTTATAAACGACATTGCAACAAGCAATGGGCCGATAATCCGTAACCGACAACGGAGAGGAGGACTTGGGAATAAGAGCGATGAGCGTGTGATTTAATTCCCGGAGCAGCTTACCTGTATTAAAAAAATCAATGACAGCCTTAGTCACTTCACTCCCCACAATAGGCCAAGCACCCTTAAAGAAACCCGCTGTGAAACCATCTGGACCCGGAGCTTTATCAGAACCAATCGAAAACATGGCCTTCTTGACTTCTTCGGGAGTAACCTGACGGATCATATGAGAAGCAACATCCGAAGCCAACGACCTCGTGAATAAATCAGGCGAGGGCATGAGAGACGAGCTATGCGTGCCACCCAAAAAATTTTCATAGTGCTTAACAAAAGCTTCATGGACCGAATCATCCTCATAAATTTTACCCGTAGAATCCTGAATAACACTGATACGGCTATGATGAATCCTATCCTTGAGCGACGAATGAAAAAAAGCGGAGTTCATGTCACCAGCTGCCAACCATTCCACTTTGGATTTTTGTTTCAAAAAACGTTCTTCATCTAAAAGAGCCTCTTGATAATCTCGCCGAATACTTACTTCCTCTTCACGGAGAACCACCGAAGCCGGATCATCATCAATTCTACGCTGAATACCATCCAACTTATTCCTCAAATCTTGAACTTTATTATGTAAATTACCTTGCCGAAACAATAAGTGACGAAGAGGCGACTTTAGCGATTTAAGCTTCTTGACAACGGAAAACTGGAACACACCGTTAATACTCGTCTCCCACCCACGGCTAACTATATTTAAAAATTCCGGCTTATGAACCAAGAAGTTAGCAAATTTGAAAGGCTTATGCTTAAGACTGGTCGAATCTTGAATTTTCAAAACACACGAGCAATGATCCGATAGCCTAGCCGGATGAAATAAAGCCACCGCATTCGGGAACTTAGAAATAAACTGCGAATTACCCATGATTCTATCTATTTTTTTCATTAAGCCAATACCTTTCTTCGGTTTTTGACTCCACGTAAAATGGAGACCCGACCGGTTCACATCTAGCATCTCGAGCCCAACTACACATTCCTGAAACTCCCTCATGCTAGCCGAGACTGAAGAACAACCCATGGATTTATCCTCCAGATACAATGCAGAATTAAAATCACCAAGCATGACCCACGGATCGTCACGGACCAAAACTTTATGTAACAAGAGATGATTCCATAGCTCCCTACGAGAAACGTAATAGTTCGCAGCATAGACAATAGTACAGAACATCATTTTCTTCTCCTGTTTAAAGAATAATTGCAAATGCATAACCTGATCTGTCTGCGAGATAACCATAACATCAAAAACACATGGATTCCAACCCACAATAATTCTAGTGCCTTTACTACACCGAGCCCCATTAGAAAACCAATGCCACGAACGAAACACCAACTTTGAGATCTTAGAAAGATTACACGGATCAACATGAGATTCTAGAACAGCACACAAACTAAGATTAAATTCCTTAATAGTATTACGAACCTCAGCTTGCTTAATGGGGCGGTTCAAACCCCTAACATTCCAAGAGGCGATATTAACCATTGATAACCAGCGAAGAAGGAGTGCTTGCCCCTTTTTTATGCTCAAAATTCGACGAACCCTGCCTCAAAAATCCATCCATATCATAACCATCAACCTCCGAGAACACCTCCTCCACCTCCTCATCGTCTTCATCATCCACATTAACCCGAGCTTCCCCAGATTTGCTAGTCTCCCCACCTTCACCAATACTTGGATCATTAAATATATCAAACGGATTAGACGTTTGGATCTTCAGTGCACTCGACCCACCTGTATCTTGACTTTTTTTAGCTGCCACAGGCCGGTATTCAAACTTTGGCTTCGGCTTGTTAATTGGAAAACCAGATTTCTTTGCAGCTTTTTTACCATAAACCCCCGTATACCCCTCGTCATCCACACCCGGTTTCTTGCCATTTTTAGACGCATTTTGGCCTTTGCTATGTATCTTAGGTTGGAACGGGCAATGATCATCAGAATGACCAAAAACACAACAATGGGCACAACGCAACGGGTTCCATTCGTATTCAACCGACAACGATTCCTTTATAAACCCCTCACCTTCCAAATCAGGGAAGGCTAACTTAATTTCCTCCTTTAATTGCTTATCAGCCGACACCTCTATCAACGCTCTCGCATAGCTACTACGGCCCCACATATCCGTGCACATCGCTGACGTATAAGAATCTAACGCTTTCGGCTCTCCAATAGTAGTTGCAATTAAACTTAGACCATCCTCCGTGTAGGCAGCAATCGGGACATCATGGATTTTCACCCATATCTGCACATTTTTCACACCTTTTTTTTCCAACTTAGTAGCCGGGCTCCAAATATTTAGAAACAAAGGCTGGGACCGAATGATCCATGGCCCATCTTTCAACACCTTCGACATACCTGCTTCATCCGAGAACTTGAAGAAAAAGAAACCATTATCATTCATCATCGATTTTAGAATACCATACTTTTTCCAATTATTTCGCACAAAGTACTCCACAACAGGATATGCAACTCGATCCCCAAGAAAGTAGCCATACAAGGTGTTAGCCATCTTATCACGAGCTAAACGGACAGATTCTCTCGGGAGAACAACATCACATCCATCTTGCACAGTTTCACACGCAAGAGACCTGAAATTCAGCCTAACCGATTTGTTTGCAAGAAGGGAATCCGCATAAGATTTGGGTTTCGGAAAACTGCCGTCAATCTTTTCCCCTAAAACACCTTCTTGACCGACTTGCTTGATACCCGATGACTCACCACTCTGACAATTCGCTTCAAGAGAAACCGGAGTAGTAACCTTAGTAAGCTCATCAATAATGTTGATCTTTTTTGGTTCAGCAACAGTACCACGACGAGGAAGCACCAGATTTCCGTCAATATTAAGAACACGACTTGCTAAACCCTTTCCCGGAAGAGGGGGTTTACTTCGATCTCCCATAATACCCTCAGCAACAGGTTTAAACGACTCCATGCAGAAAAACGACTACTCTCCCTTAGAACAAAACGAAACAACCATGCACGAACAAAAACTGAAAACCCTACACAACCCGAAACCCTACAGCGCAAACAGAATACGAACAAAACAGAAAACCCTAAAACTAGCTAACCTATCCCATGATCAGATTAACGAACAAGGAACAGGAGGCGGCAAAGAACATAAAGAAACCCTAGATTAAATCGATCAAGAACGCTAACTAGTTCGATATAGAGATTGAAACTCAACCACTAATCACAGACTGTTATACATTCAAAAAGAATGCTAACTAGTTCGTTATAGCCGATTGAATATCAATTACTAATCTCAGACTGTTATACATTCAATCACGAAAAAACCTGGAGAACATGATGAACGAAAAATCGCCTGGCTAGTGAGAGAGAATTAGGGTTCGTTGAAAATAGGATTGTTGCTTATGAGATATTTCTTGAATATGTTGATAAAATGAAGAACAGTTTGAATGTTACAAAATATTTTCAAATATGCTGATTTTGATCCAAATTTGTGCACAAACCGACCAACAGACATGTTTAGTGGCTTAGAACACTGATTTCATGAAATAGCAATTCCATTGGGTCGTACACTGCAGGTTCTAGAAGGGATTGCCATGCACGTTATCACGGTTGCGAGTCGCAACCTTTGGTTGCTACTCGAAACCACGCATGACCAGTCGAAACCTCCCAGTTGCGAGTCGCAATCAGCACGCATCAAACCTGGTTGCGAGTCGCAACTACACCTGCTAAGTCGCAATCTCCGGTTACGAGTCGTAACTGAAACGTGACGGACCGAGACCGCAGTTACGAGTCGCAACCTCGGTTGCGAGTCGCAACCACCTTAGTTTCGACTGGGCTGTTCTGTGTATTGGGCTTGACTGTTTTGCTGTTTCGGGCCTTAACTGTTGGGCTGTCTATTGTTTGGGCTGTTTACTGATCTGCTACTGTTTGTATGTCTATATGTTACTGCATGTATACCTGTTACTGTAGTTGTTTGCATTTATGTTAAGTGTGTTTTATACGTGTTTACTTGTACCCAACTTGACCCATACTTGGTAACCATGTTAGGACGTGGTGACCAACACACTTTTTTTTTTTGGGTAAAGGGTTACCCCGGTGATTCTATATATTCACAATCAAAAAAGCACAAGTAGTGTAGAGAGCCTACACTAGTTCAATCATGAGACACACCCCATGAAAGTCAAACCAAAAACAAACCAAAACCAAACAACCAAGAAAAGGAAAAACAACCACTAGACTACAATCTAGAAACAAAAAACCAAACACAGCTAATCAGCCTCCATCGTCGTCTTTGTCGTCCGCATAGATCTCCCATTCTTCAAGAATCTTTCGCACCCTCACGGTATCCTTCAACTTAGCTCCCATCAACTTGTATCGCACTGTTTTGAGAATAACATCACTAACCGTCTCAGGAGGTCTAAGTTGATTTTTAAACAACCGAGCATTCCTCTCTTGCCAAATATTATAAGCAGTAGCCGCAACGAGGAGCTTAGCCACATAAATATCCGCCCGCTTCTGAAGACTACGAGCATTAAGCCAGTGAACAACTTCTGACCATTTCGGACTGACCGAGTTCATACCCCCCTTATCCCGGATTAGCGTCCACACCTGTGCAGAATACTTGCATTCAAAGAACAAGTGTGGATGGGAATCAAAGTTCTCAAAACACAATAAGCAACACATCATATTCATGTTTTTCCTTCTAGACAAATCCCATTGCAGAATTTTATCCTGTGTAAGTAGCTTACGTTTCATAATCAGCCACATCATGAATGCGTGCCTCGGAATACACTGAGCGAACCACACGATTTTGCACCAATCAACATCCGGTTCCCTATGGCGCAACGAATGCCAAGCCCCAGACGTCGAAAACCCATTAAGATCATTCCCATCCTTCCATAAAAGCCTATCATTTTTCATCGGATCCAGACTAACTTGATCAATCTGAATCAAGACCGGGAACAAATCCCTCCACGCTATAGGCCAACTCCAACCACCATTCGAATGCACATCGGCCACCGAATCCTCCAACCTAAAATCAGCATCTGTAATAACCCTAGGCGAAAGAAACTCGGCCAAAGGCCCCAACTCGGACCAGGTATCATACCACGCTGAGGTAGAGGCACCGTTACCAACCTCCGACCAAAAATAATTTCTAACCAGCGGCCCTAACTGAGATATCTTCCTCCACGACCAACAACTACTAGCGGGCGTTTTACATACCCAAAAACTCTTGCCCTTTAACCGATACGAGTGCACCCAATCAACCCACAAGGAGTCCCGTTTAGAAACAATGCTCCAAATATGAGACGACATCAACGCTTTATTCATATCCCCCACACGTCTAATACCCAAGCCCCCCTCATATTTTGGCGTACAAACCAATTTCCAAGAGACTTTCGATTTACCTTTATTAAACGCAGAATCTTGAGACCAAAGAAAGTTTCTCATCTTAGCTTCAAGCTCCTTGATTATCCGAACCGGCAAAATAAACACTGAGGCCCAGTAGATATGCATAGAAGATAGAACAGAATTAATAAGCTGAAGTCTTCCTGCGAAGGATAACAACTTATTTCTCCAATGCATGATGCGTTTTTCCAACCTCTCCACAAGAACTCGACATTCGTTGTACCCAAGCCTAGCCGAAATCAAAGGGACCCCCAAGTACCTGACAGGCAGCTTTCCTTCCTTAAAAGGCATGATATTCAGAATAGCTTGCTTAGTATGATTTTTCACATTGCAGAAGAAAACCGTGCTTTTCTGATTGCTAGGGACCAAACCCGACATCTTAGTGAATTTCGAGAGGGAGTTCACAACTTAAAAGCATGCGTCCCGGTGGTTTGGGACACGAGACTAAAACAACCCTATCCCCTTGAAAAGGGGATACCGTCTACATTCCTTCCCTAGTTATTGGGAACAAACTTACTTTATCTTCCCTTGCATTGGGAAACCTTTTTAGTTAATTACTGTTTATACGGAATGCAACCAACGGCACTAAACGCAACTCTATCACTCAAGTCCCTACTACATAATACCGATTAGTCGCCGGTGCCAGGCGAACGGGTTATTAGTTGATAGCGCTATTTAGGTCTTACCAGCCTCACACCGTGCCATGGTATGGGATCGGTCGTGAACTAATGTACTCAGGCATCCGTCAATGATGATAGAACATTGACATCGGGGCATCCTGCGGAAACGCAAACGGTTACCTAGTGTTCGGTATTGGAAAACAGTTTAGTCGCTAACCTTTGGGGTAGCTCCCCATGGCATGTATAAACGGATAAATTAACTGGTGAAACAAGTTTTTGGTAATTAAAACTGGACAACTAGTGAACTCACTCAGCATTATTGTTGACCCCTTACTGCATGCTTTGCAGGTGGCCAGTGACTGGAGCAGCTGCTTGGGATGTGTAGTGGTCGTCTGCCCGTGTGTTGGGCATTTATCATGTTTACCTTACGAACAATGTTTAAAACTGTTAATTATGCTTCCGCTACATTTTACTCTGAACTTAAGACTTGAACTCTAAACTTAACACTTGCTAATCGTATGGTTAGTAGGTACTACTTTTGTTATCAATTTCGTTATTCAGTATAATTGGTGGCTGGATCCTGGTCAGTCACGCCCTCGAAGCGGGTGTCATCCGCGGGTGGATTTTGGGGGTGTGACAGGGATCCTCGTCCGCAAGCCCATGGAAGGTTGCGGAGTTTTGGAGCATTTGTATCAAATGCGGCCGAAGTTCGAAATTATTGGCTTCAACATTCGGTGCATTGATAGCGGCGCCTAGGTTACCTACGGTGGGTCGTAGATAATCCATGAGGGTACGTTGGTCCGCCATGGGTGAATTCCCCGAAACATTCTCTTGGTTTTTAGCTTTTAGTCTTTTTCTAAGAAAGCGTTCGGGTTCTTCTAGAGGTTCTTTTATGTCCTTATTAGAACTGGAGCTCATACACTACGTAGGGTGGCGTCTGGTTCCAAGTCCTGCAATAAAAACAGAAAAGAATGCTGGTCAGAAGGTTCATCACGGCCCCGTGCTCAACGAACACGGCCCGTGGTCGGAGTTACAGTGATTGTTTTCCAGATCCCAGTTACTGGAAAGTTGGACACGACCCCGTGTTGCACCGACACGGCCCCATGTTCAGCCTTCTGTAACTTGGAAAACTAAAAACTGCTAGTAACGATGCTGGGCACGGCCCGTGTCCGACCAGGCACGGCCCGTACTGAGCTCTGCAGAAGCTGAAAAACTAAGAAAATCCTAAAAAATTAAAAAGAAAAATAAAAATATGATTAGGCAGTTGATTCCTAACTTTCTTAAAATCCTTGTGTCCCCGGCAACGGCGCCAAAAACTTGATGCGTGTCAGTGTGTATATGTTTTAGATATATATTTAAGCCTTTTTTACACTTTTAGCCTAGTTTTAAATTTATAAAACACGATATTTACTAACACTAAACACACATATGGGCAAGTGCAACCATCGTGGACATAGTATAGTGTTGGTAAGATACCGAGGTCGTCCAAGGACACAAGAGTATTTAGTACCGGTTTATCCTCAACGTCTAATCAAATCAAAAAGTTAGAAAAGGTTTTTAACTAAGAAAATAAAAACTAACTAAATGCTGAAAAATAAAATAAAAATAAAAACAGATAGACAAGATGAATCACTTGGATCCGACTCGTGTATTAGTGTAACCTTTGATTATTTTCGCACTTTTGCACTTGTTTAAGAGATTAGTTATTGTAGTAGGCCCCTCTTTTGAAGGCGACGTTACCCTCAACCCAGTAGTTTGAGTCAGCAAGGATACAATCCTAAAGGGTCGGATTATTGAAAGATAATGAATTAAGTTATTAATGCAAATTATGGTAGGCCCCGCTTTTGGCGGTGACGTTACCCTCGGCTAAGTAGTCTGAGTTAGCAGGGATACTATCCTAAATAGCTGGGTTATAGTATTAATAGTAGTTAACTTATGAGGGGGTCAAAGAGTTTGGATCCCCGCCATCCAATACCTATGGGCATTGAAGGAGATCCTACTAAATTTGACCCAGGTCCCTTGTAGGACCTCTAAACGCTGAACAAGGGCAAGACCCTTACCAAACCGTTCCCTTAACCCCCGACCAGGTAGCCAACATACCTCCATATAGACCGTGGAGATATGAATGGTGAAAATCTTTTATTTTATATAGACAGTAAAATAATGCCAAAACACCACGGACAAACGATAAGGAAAGATCACCTTCAACATAAGTAACTAGTTATTAAAGTCATTAATACAAAACCAAATAAAAAGTGCAAAAGATTAAAAATAAAAAGTATTATACTAAACACTTGTCTTCACCAAGTGATGTAAGAGACTTAGGCAAACATGGCCTTGATTGTCAAGAACTCTTACGATCAATCTTGGATCCCGAGACGACTCACACACTCTATGATGGACAATGGATGATGGTGGTGGATGATGGTGTTGTGATGGTGGTGGGTGGTGGATGAAGTGTGAGAGAGGTGGTGTGCCAAGGGATAAGTTGAAATGAAGCCAAGCACTCCTATTTATAGGCTGAACAGAAGGCTGGGCACGGCCCCGTGTCCGCTGGACACGCCCCCGTGCCCGTCTGACACTATCTCTCTTCATTAATTGTAATTCGCAATTACAATTAATGCGCCTGCTGTACTTTCGCCACGTCCCCGTGCTCACTGGACACGGCCTCGTGGTGGGCAATAGAAGCTTCTATAGGTTTGTCTTTTCTGCTGCTTCTTGGGCACGGCCCCGTGCTGGCTGAGCACGGGGCGTGTTCAGTCTTCTGACTTCTCTATTCTTGCTTGGGAGGATGCCGTGAGGGGTCGGGCAATCCACTTTTGTTCCTTTTCTTGTATTTATGTTAGATTTAGCTGTCTTTTTGCTTCTTTTGTGAATTTGAGCTCATTTCATCCTGAAAATACAAAAGGAAGACAAAAACACTCTTTTTCCAACATTAGTACTTAAAAAGGGTTAGTTTTATGCCTTAATTGATGTAATTTATATGTTGCATTTTACACACATCAAATAGCATACAAACACTTATGTATAGGAAGTACCAGCGGCGTATCCACCATGTTTGTATCATATTACACACGCCTCGTTATTCAAATCATTTACCCAAACCAACCACCATGTAAGTTGTTCATATATGAATCAATTGTCAAGGGTTGTTGTGTAAACCATATCAAAAATGTTCATGTCTAATGTAAACCACCAAATGTGTATATCAATGTCAAATTGTTTATGTTTAATGTAAATCATTGTAATGTGTATCCAAAATATCATGTATGGCACGTGAAAATATATCAATTGGGCCATGGTAAAATGCACAAAAATAGGGTATTGAATTAAACATAGTTTAAGTCAAAGTTAAGTTTTGTGGAACAATTGCATGCTATACTGATACGAACATTTATGCGGTATTGTGAAAATTCATACATTCAAGCCTTTGTGACTGTAGTGATAGACCTTTAAACAAATTAAAGGTCTATATGTGTTATTGTTTATCGAATTCGGTCATTCCTTCCAATCCAAACAAACCCGAAATTTCAGGAATGGGAGTTGTCAAGTCCTATGGTACCATTACCTACTAACGAGTGGCGTAGCTAATGTTAATGAATGTACATTGTATCATTTGAACAAACCAAATGTCATACCAAAATGTGAGCAGGTGATGAATAAATGTACTAAGTATGCACACAATGGGCATACATAGCATAAAATGTAATGTAAAATAATGTACTAAGTACGCACACAATAGGCATACATAGCATAAAATGTAGTGTAAATCGATTGTACTAAGTATGCACACAATGGACATACATAGCATAAACACAATGAAATCATGTACTATATATGTACTAACGAACATAATAAGCATATGATATGAAAACATTGAAAGCATAAAAGTAACAAGTAGGCACATGTGTTTCACCCCAAAATAGGTTGGAAAACAGTAAAAGAGGGGTCTATGTACTCACATAGACACCTTGAAAGAATTTAAAAGATGGGGTTCTATGTACTCACCTGAGATTGCTTTGAAGTTCCTGTATATCAACCAAATAATGCTAGAGATCACGGATATCAAACGGCACCTAATATAGGTAACTATGTTAATATACCGGACCTAAATCGGAGGATCGGATAGTATGCGGGTTCGTAAACCAAACGAGTTTGGAGACTCGTGTAATATGGTTTAATAAAGCCCACATACTAAAATGAAACTTAACCTAAGTGCTTACGACCCATTACGACTCGTTTAGGTAGCTTATGCTACCTTAACGCGTCGTTCGCGTAAAACGCGTTCGGAACGCCTAACGTCGTGACCATAAGGTATAACCTCGGAAGGTTATTTCCTATACAACTATGTTCACCTAATGTGTTTGGTCGGATCCTAATGATTGAACAAATGGGTCGGGTCCGAAAGTATAAGCGATTGTTTAGATCGCTTACCTTACGACCCTAAATAAGCACTAAACTAAAAGTGACGAGCTAAGCATGTTAGAACATGCTTAACTAAGTTTAGAAAACAGGTTTGGTATCAAAACAAACGGTTTTGATACCCACGAGTAGTTTGGTTACAAAATACGCAAGAATGCGCATTTTGGCCGAAACTACGACTCGTCACTAAGCCTAGATAACGTGGAAATCAGTAGGTATAGTCACTATGGACTATAACCATCGTGATCACGCTCACGTTATGAAGTTCAAACGAACTTCGGGTTGACCATAGGCTGGTCAACGCAGAAAGTCAAACATAGTTTGACTTTAGGACTAGAAAGCGATTAAAAGAACGAATCTGGTCCAGAAGGGGCCTCGCATGACGCCTAGACCCCTCGCGTCACGCCTAGCCCTTATTTCTGCAGAATTTGCAGAAATGGTCCCTGCACATATTTCGTTGCGTAACGGCACTTCTAACACCCGTCAAACCCAATTTCAAGCTCCGCAATGATGTTAAGACATAGGGAGCATGAAATATGCTTGAAAATATCCCGAATGTCGATTTGTTTGGCCGTACGGTTGCGATGTTCGCTTAATTACGACGGAATGCGCATAAGCGCGAAAAATGATCCAAATTGCGCGACGAATGGATTTTTCTCATGCCAAACACTAAGGCATAATATAAGGATGCTTACATAAATTTTTGGATGTCCGGATGTATTCAGAACGTAAGTTATGCGTGAAAGTGCAAACTTTTGCACTTTTTGACACTTTTAGTCCCTGAATGACCCAAAAGTTTATTTTAGCACACCGAACCTCTCAAAGCCTATTTCTAAGCTATGTAAAGGATATTTAAGGTGTGTTTAACTTATGGTCCTGTTCCGGAATGTTTGTTACAGTTCAAATTGGCATACTTTCGCAGTTTGTCAAGTTTAGTCCCTATAAGCGAATTAACTTGTTTTTGCCATACCAAAGGTTATTTAAGGTATGTTGAGTATATGTTGATGTTCCAGAGTATTTGTCGCATTTAACTGAGTACGTTTACGCACCAGTTTGCGTATAATTCTCCAGAAAGCGATGTAGAGTTTAAAATCGAACAAAAGTCAAAACATGAAAAATGTAAAACACAACCAAACAAATATTGGGATCAAATAACATTGTTTTATTGATAATTGAACTGTTCACAATGATTACAAGCACAGATGTTACAGTCTCCCCTACTTGTGGAAATTTCGTCCCGAAATTTATTTAGAGGAAACTCGTGGAAAAAGATGCGGATACTTTGCCTTCATTTGATCTTCGCGTTCCCAAGTAAACTCGAGTCCACGTTTAGATTCCCAGCGAACCTTGACAAAAGGAATGCGCTTGCGTTTAAGCCACTTGACTTCACGTTCCATGATTTCCACCGGTTTCTCAAAAAATTTCAGTGTTTTATCAACACGAATTTCGTCAAGCGGTATGTGGAGGTTCTCATCAGCTAAACACCTCTTGAGATGGGACACGTGAAAGGTTGGATGACCATTTCCAAGTTCAGGAGGTAACTCAAGTCTGTAGGCTACCTTACCGATTCTTTCGACGATCTTGAATGGTCCAACGTATCTAGTTGCAAGTTTTCCTTTCATTCCAAATCTGATCACACCTTTCCAAGGTGAGACCTTAAGTAATACACGATCACTGACTTGAAAATCCAAGGGCTTGCGTTTTAGGTCCGCGTACCTCTTTTGACGGCTTCTAGCTGTCTGAAGGTTATCACGAACATTCTTAACTTTATCTGTTGTCTCTTAAATGAGGGCAGGTCCAGTAAGTTGAGACTCGCTGATCTCATTCCAGTAGACTGGTGAACGACATTTTCGACCATAGAGAGCCTCGAAAGGAGCCATGTTGATGCTGGAGTGATAACTGTTGTTGTAGGAGAATTCAATCAACGGAAGATGTGAGTCCCAACTACCACCAAAATCGATCACACAAGCTCTAAGCATATCCTCCAGTGTCTGGATTGTTCTTTTAGATTGACCATCCGTTTATGGATGATAAGCTGTGCTCAGATTAAGTTAGGACCCCATAGCAGATTGCATGGTTCTCCAAAAATGAGAAGTGAAATGAGCATCTCTGTCAGAAATGATGTTCAAGGGAACACCATGTCGTGCTACAATTTCATCCACGTAGATTTGAGCAAGTTTGTCAGCCGAAAAATCCTCACGGATTGGCAAGAAATGCGCTGATTTAGTAAGACGATCAACAACTACCCAGATGGCATCATGACCTTTCTTTGTGCGCGGGAGTTTAGTAATGAGATCCATAGTAATGTTTTCCCATTTCCAAACTGGGATCTCTGGTTGCTCCAATAAACCAGAAGGACGCTGATGTTCAGCCTTTACCTTAAGACAAGTAAGGCATTTTGATACGTATAAGGCAATGTCTTTCTTCATACCAGGCCACCAATACTGAATACGAAGATCCTTATACATCTTATCTGAGCTAGGATGAATAGAATAACGAGACTTATGGGCTTCATCCATAAGTAAGGTACGAAGATTATCTTGGCTTGGGACCCACAAACGGTCCATGAAGTAATACGATCCATTGTCCTTCAGTTCTAGAGCAGGTGTTATGTGATAGGGAAATTCCTGATCCATCAAACCTTGTGAAACACAAGATTGTTGAGCCTGAGAAATACGGGCTTGGATATCGGATTGAGCTTGAATAACAAATTGGACACGAACACAATGAAGCTTAGTACGTTCCTTGCGACTCAAAGCATCGGCTACGACATTCGCCTTACCAGGATGGTAGCGAATTTCGCAGTCATACTCGTTTAGAAGCTCCACCCAACGTCGTTGCCTCATGTTGAGTTCTTTCTGATTGAAGATGTGCTGAAGACTTTTGTGGTCCGTGAAAACCACACATTTTGTTCCGTACAAATAGTGTCTCCAGATCTTAAGAGCGAAGACAACTGCACCCAACTTAAGATCATGAGTGGTGTAGTTCTTCTCATGCATCTTCAACTGCCTCGATGCGTAAGCTATGACTTTGTTTCTTTGCATCAGGACGCAGCCAAGACCCAATTTAGATGCATCGCAATAAACGACGAAATCATCATTGACCTCAGGCAAAGTTAGAACAGGCACGTCGCAAAGTTTTTGTTTCAAAGTCAGAAAAGCTTCCTCTTACTTGAATCCTGAATCAAATGGCTTGTTCTTCTGAGTTAGAGCAGTTAGAGGAACTGCAATCTTTGAGAAATTTTCAATGAAGCGGCGGTAATAACCCGCAAGACCAAGAAAAGAACGAACTTCAGTAGGAGTAGTAGGCGTATCCCAATCCTTAATCGCACTGATCTTGGAGGGATCTACATGAATACCTTGTTCGTCGACAATATGTCCTAAGAATTGAGCCTCTTTAAGCCAGAATTCACACTTGGAGAATTTGGCGAAAAGTTACTCTTTCTTTAGGAGTTCCAATGTAAGACGAAGATGTTGCTCATGATCAGCTCGCATCTTAGAATAAATCAAGATGTCATCAATGAAAACGATGATGAACTTATCCAAATAAGGTTTGCAGACCCTATTCATCAAGTCCATGAAAACAGCAGGAGCATTAGTCAAACCGAATGGCATGACTGTGAACTCATAATGCCCATAGCGAGTGCGGAACGCTGTCTTGGGAATATCTTCTTCATGCACACGGAGTTAATGATATCCAGATCGCAGATCAATCTTTGAAAAATAAGAAGCGCCTTGCAATTGATCAAAGAGATCATCGATGCGAGGTAGGGGATATTGATTTTTGATGGTAAGCTTGTTAAGCTCACGATAATCGATACACATCCTGAAAGATCCATCCTTCTTTTTGACAAAAAGAACGGGAGCAGCCCAAGGTGAAAAGCTAGGACGGATAAAGCCTTTGTCAGAGCGTTCCTGCAGCTGCTTAGACAACTCTTGCATCTAGGACGGTGCAAGACGATATGGAGCTCTGGCAATGGGATTTGCACCAGGTACGAGATCAATACGGAACTCGACTTGGCGTGCCGGGGGTAGACCAGGTAAATCTTCAGGGAATACCTTAGAATAATCCCGAACAACAGGAATATCTTGAATAGATTTACCTTTGCCCTTATCTGCTATGACATGTGCCAAAAATGCCAAGTAGTTCTTCCGCAGATACTTCCGAGCTTTAAAACAAGACATGAGTTTGAGACCACCAGCAGGTTTCTCACCACGAACCTGTAGGATCTCACCTGACGAAAGCGGCATGCGAATGATCTTCTCAAAACAAACTATCTCTGAGTGATGCTTGGCTAACCAATCCATACCCACAATAATGTCGAAGCTTCCAAGTTGCATAGGCGTGAGGTCAATAGGAAAAAGATGGTTGTTAAGGTTCAATTGGCAGTTGCGGAGAACAGAATTAAGAACAATGGGTTCACCGTTCGCCACTTCTACTGTCAATGGTTTACCTAGTTTCGTTCTAGACACGCGAAGTAATGGTTCAAAAGATAACGACACAAAACTCTTATCGGCACCCGAATCAAAAAGAACAGATGTTGGCTGATTACTAATCCAGAACGTACCGTTCACCACATTATCTTCTGCTTGTGCCTCTTGTGCATTCATGTTGAAGACTCGACCTCGAGCCTGGGCCTGATTCTGGTTTGCATTATGTGTCACACCCCGGCCGCGTATAACATGCAACCGCGGCGGAAACGCCGGGGAGTGTCGTGGACAGAATTAAATTATTTCATAACCATGGCATACAAGTTGTATTTTATTTATAAACAAAGGTGTTACATTGTCTTAGAAAGAGAGTACGGAAATCAAAACATAATTAAGCTAGTTCAAACTTCATTTTTAGGCTCTAAGGCACAGGTCCGCCCTAGAATCATGATCATCGTCCTATGGAATAGCTCCTGAAAACACATGTGAAAGTAGGTACGTCAGCATAAAAATGCCTGTGAGATACATAGGTTTTGTGAAAATGGGATTCATGACTTGAGTTTAAAGAATGTTTAATAACAGTCAGTCATGAACCTTGTAATTTGTCTTGCTTTGTAAACCATTTGAAAAACGATAACATCAAATGATATGTATAGATAAGTGCAAGGTTAAACGAGTAACCAATTAAAATGAGTTGAATATAATAAGTTGTTTTGTAAGACAATGTTTTATGAAAAGTGTGTTATTCATATAAAATGTTATATGTCTAAACTGAAATGATTTAGATAACGCTAAGATATGTAATATTATACAAACATTTATATATAGGAAGTACCAGCGGCGTATCCACCATGTTTGTATCATATTACATACGGCACGTTACTCCAACCATTTACCCAAACCAATCCACCATGTAAATTGTTCATGTATAACCCACATGTCAAGTGCTATTGTGTAAACCATGTCAAATGTTTATGTTCAATGTAAACCACCAAATGTGTATGTCAATGTCAACGTGTTTATGTTCAATGTAAATCATGTAATGTGAAATCCCAAAATGTGTCATGTATGGTAAGCGAAATGTATCAACTTAAACCATATGCACAAAACAAGTCGTTGAAGTAAAACGTGGTTTAAATCAACGATATGTTCTGCGGAAAATGCATGCTCAATTGATATTAACATTTATGCGGTATTGTAAACTATGCATACATCCAAGCCTTGAGACTGCGGCGATAAACCCTTAAACAAATTAAAGGTTTATCTAAGTTATGTATATCGAATTCGGTCATTCCTTCCAGTCCTATCAAACCCAGGACTTCAGAAACGGGAGTTGTCAATTCCTATGGTACCACTACCTACTAACGAACGGCGTAGCTAATGTTAATGAATGTATTGTCCCATGTTAAACAAACCAAATGTCATAGCAAAATGAAGGCATGTGACGTAAACAATTGTACTAAGTATGCTAAGTAAACATACAAAGCATAAATGTTCATGTAAATCAATGTGTCCATATGCTGAGTAAACATATGCAACAGAAATGTTTATGTAAATCAATGTGTCCATATGCTGAGTAAACATATGCAACAGAAATGTTCGTGTAAATCAATGTGTCCATATGCTGAGTAAACATATGCAACAGAAATGTTTATGTAAATCAATGTGTCCATATGCTGAGTAAACATATGCAACAGAAATGTTCATGTAAATCGATGTGCCCATATGCTGAGTAAACATATGCAGCAAAAATGTTTATGTAAATCAATGTGTCCATATGCTGAGTAAACATATGCAACAGAAATGTTCATGTAAATCAATGTGCCCATATGCTGAGTAAACATATGCAGCAAAAATGTTATGTAAATCAATGTACTAAGTACGCACACAATGGGCATACATAGCATGAAATGTAATGAAATCATGTACTATAATGTACTAATAACATAGCAGGCATATGATGTGAAAACATGGAAAGCATGAATGTAACAGATAGGCACATGTGTTTCACCCCAAAACAGTTTAGAAAACAGTAAAAGAGGGGTTCTATGTACTCACCTGAGATTGCTTTGAGTTCCTTGTATAATAACCAGATAATGCTAAAGATCACGGGATATCAAACGGCACCTAATAGGTAGCTATGTTAATATACCGGACCAAATCGGAAGGATCGGACAGTACGCGGGTTCGAAAACCAAACGAGTATGGAGACTCGTGTGATATGGTTTAACAAAGCCTACATACTAAAATGAAACTTAACCTAAGTGCTTACGGTCCATCACGACCCGTTTAGGTAGCTTATGCTACCTTACGCGTCGTTCGCGTAGAACGCGTCTGGAACGCCTAACATCGTGACTACAAGGTATAACCTCGAAAGGTTATAGCTATGGTCACCTAATGTGTTTGGTCGGATCCTAATGATCGACCAAATGGGTCGGGTTCGAAAGTATAAGCGATGGTTTAGATCGCTTACCTTACGACCCTATATAAGCACTAAACTAAAAGTGACGAGCTAAGCATGTTTGAACATGCTTAACTAAGCTTAGAAAACAGTTTTGGCATCAAAACAAACGGCTTTGATGCCCACGAGTAGTTTGGTTGCAAAATACGCAAGAATGCGCATTTTGGCCGAAACTACGACTCGTCACTGAGCCTAGATAACGGGGTAATCAGTAGGTATGGTCACTACGGACCATAACCATCGTGATCACGCTCACGTTATGAAGTTCCATGAACTTCGCATCGACCATAAGCTGGTCAATGCAGAAAGTCAACTAAACGTCGACTTTCGGACTCGAAAAGCGAATAAAAGAGCGAAAGAAGACTTACGGAGGGTCCCCGAGTGCTAATCAAGATCAAATAGCTCAGGTATGAAGCAAAGGCATCAACTTAGAGCATTTAGATCTGATTTTGTGGGTTTTTACACAAAAAGGGGGGGGGGTATTTATAGGAAAAGTGGAACCGTTAGGATCGTTTTATCGAATGTCGTGCCTTGATCTCGTGCGTACACGTGTCCAGGGGTTAAATACACTGAATTTGGCCCTTGGCCTTTCATTGGGTGAAAAGGCATTCGACCCTTTCGCAAACTGAAGAGCCAATCAGCATTAAATGTGGTTTCTGCTGATCTGGGGACCCTTTACGGACCGTATGGGTTTTGCCTTACGGTCCGTAAGGACCTAGTTTGGCAGAATTACAACTTTAGTCCCTGCAGCGCCAAAACTTGGTATTTGATGCGTTTTTGGCACGTTTAAGCTCCGTTAACCCCATTTCAAAGCTCTAAAATGATGTTAAAGTATAGGGAACTGAAAATGTGCTCAAAAATATGTCGGATGTCGGTTCGTTTAGCCGTACGGTCGCGATGTTCGGTAAATTACGACGGAGTGCGCATAAGCGCGAAAGACGATCCAAATGGCGCGACGAATGGATTTTTCTTATGCCAAACACTTAGGCATAATATAAGGATGCTTACATAAATTTTTGGATGTCCGGATGTATTCAGAACGTCAGTTATGCGCGAAAGTGCAAACTTGTGCACTTTTTGACATTTTTGGCCCCTGAAGGATCCAAAAGTTTGTTTTAGCATACCAAACACCTCAAAGCCTATTTCTAAGCCATGTAAAGGATATTTATGGTATGTTTAACTTATGGACATGTTCCGGAATGTTCGTTACAGTTCAAATTGGCATACTTTCGCAGTTTGTCAAGTTTAGTCCCTGTAAGCGAATTAACTTGTTTTTGCCATACCAAAGCCTTCAAAACTTATTCCTAAGTTATGTAAAGGTTATTTAAGGTATGTTGAGTATATGTTGATGTTCCGGAGTATCTGTCGCATTAAACTGAGTACGTTTTCGCACCAGTTTGCGTATAATTCTCTAGAAAGCGATGTAGAGTTTGAAATTGAACAAAAGTCAAAACACGAAAAATGTAAAGCACAACGAAACAAACATTGGGATCAAATAACATTATTTTATTGATAATTGAACTGTTCATAATGATTACAGGCACAGATGTTACAGTCTCCCCTACTTGTGGAAATTTCGTCCCGAAATTTATTTAGAGGAAACTCGTGGAAAAAGATGGGGATACTTTGCCTTCATTTGATCTTCACGTTCCCAAGTAAACTCAGGTCCACGCTTTGATTCCCAACGAACCTTGCCCAAAGGAATGCGCTTGCGTTTGAGCCACTTGACTTCACGTTCCATGATTTCTACCGGTTTCTCAACAAACTTCAGTGTTTTATCAACACGAATTTCGTCAAGCGGTATGTGGAGGTTTTCATCAGCTAAACACCTCTTGAGATTGGACACGTGAAAGGTTGGATGAACATTTCCAAGTTCAGGAGGTAACTCAAGTCTGTAGGCTACCTTTCCGATTCTTTCGACGATCCTGAATGGTCCAACGTATCTAGGTGCAAGTTTTCCTTTCTTTCCAAATCTGATCACACCTTTCCAAGGTGAGACCTTAAGTAATACACGATCACCGACTTGAAAATCCAAGGGTTTGCGTTTTAGGTCCGCGTAACTCTTCTGACGGTTTCTAGCTGTCTGAAGGTTATCACGAACTTTCTTTACCTTTTCTGTTGTCTCTAAAATGAGGGCAGGTCCAGTAAGCTGAGCCTCGCCAATCTCATTCCAGCAGACTGGTGAACGACATTTTCGACCATAGAGAGCCTCGAAAGGATCCATGTTGATGCTGGAGTGATAACTGTTGTTGTAGGAGAATTCAATCAATGGAAGATGTGAATCCCAACTACCACCAAAGTCGATCACACAAGCTCTAAGCATATCCTCCAGTGTCTGGATTGTTCTTTCAGATTGACCATCCGTTTGCGGATGATAAGCTGTGCTCAAATTAAGTTGGGACCCCATAGCAGATTGCATGGTTCTCCAAAAATGAGAAGTGAAACGAGCATCTCTGTCAGAAATGATGTTCAAGGGAACACCATGTCGAGCTACGATTTCATCCACGTAGATTTGAGCAAGTCTGTCAGCTGAATAATCCTCACGGATTGGCAAGAAATGTGCTGACTTGGTAAGACGATCAACGACTACCCAGATGGCATCGTGACCTTTCTTTGTGCGTGGGAGTTTAGTAATGAGATCCATCGTAATGTTTTCCCATTTCCAAACTGGGATCTCTGGTTGTTCCAATAAACCAGAAGGACGCTGATGTTCAGCCTTAACCTTAAGACAAGTAAGGCATTTGGATACGTATAAGGCAATGTCTTTCTTCATACCAGGCCACCAATACTGAATACGAAGGTCCTTATACATCTTATCTGAGCCAGGATGAATAGAATAACGAGACTTATGGGCTTCATCCATAAGCAAGGTACGAAGATCATCTTGGCTTGGGACCCACAAACGGTCGATGAAATAGTACGATCCATTGTCCTTCAGTTCAAGAGCAGGAGTTATGTGATAAGGAAACTCCTTATCCATCAAACCTTGCGAAACACAAGCTTGTTGAGCCTGAGATATACGAGCTTGGATATCGGTTTGAATAACAGATTGGACACGTACACAATGAAGCTTAGTACGTTCCTTGCGACTTAAAGCATCGGCTACGACATTTGCCTTACCAGGATGGTAGCGAATCTCGCAGTCGTAGTCGTTTAGAAGTTCAACCCAACGTCGTTGCCTCATGTTGAGTTCTTTCTGGTTGAAGATATGTTGAAGACTTTTGTGGTCTGTGAAAACCACACATTTTGTGCCATACAAGTAGTGTCTCCAGATTTTAAGAGCGAAGACAACTGCACCCAACTCAAGATCATGAGTGGTGTAGTTCTTCTCATGTATCTTCAACTGCCTTGATGCGTATGCTATGACTTTGTTTCTTTGCATCAGGACGCAGCCAAGTCCTAATTTAGATGCGTCGCAATAAACGACGAAATCATCGTTGCCCTCAGGCAATGTTAGGACAGGCGCGTCGCAAAGCTTTTGTTTCAAAGTCTGAAACGCTTCCTCTTGTTTGACTCCCCAATCAAATGGCTTGTTCTTCTGAGTTAGAGCAGTTAGAGGAACTGCTATCTTCGAGAAATTTTCTATGAAGCGGCGGTAATAACCCGCTAGACCAAGAAAAGAACGAACTTCAGTAGGGGTAGTAGGTGTATCCCAATCCTTAATCGCACTGATCTTGGAGGGATCTACATGAATACCTTGTTCGTTGACAATATGTCCTAAAAATTGAACTTCTTTAAGCCAGAATTCACACTTGGAGAATTTGGCGAAAAGTTGCTCTTTCTTTAGGAGTTCCAAAGTAAGACGAAGATGTTGTTCATGATCAGCTTGCGTCTTAGAATATATCAAAATGTCATCAATGAAAACGATGATGAACTTATCCAAGTAAGGTTTGCAGACCCTATTCATTAAGTCCATGAAAACAGCAGGAGCATTAGTCAAACCGAATGGCATGACTGTGAACTCGTAATGTCCATAACGAGTACGGAACGCTGTCTTTGGAATATCTTCTTCATGCACACGGAGTTGATGATATCCAGATCGCAGATCAATCTTTGAAAAGTAAGAAGCGCCTTGCAACTGATCAAAGAGATCATCAATGCGAGGTAGGGGATATCGATTCTTGATGGTAAGCTTGTTAAGCTCACGATAATCGATACACATCCTGAAAGATCCATCCTTCTTCTTTACAAAAAGAACGGGAGCACCCCAAGGTGAAAAGCTAGGACGGATAAAACCTTTGTCGGAGAGTTCCTGCAGCTGTTTAGACAACTCTTGCATCTCGGACGGTGCAAGACGATATGGAGCTCTGGCAACGGGATTTGCACCAGGTACGAGGTCAATACGGAACTCGACTTGGCGTGCTGGAGGTAGACCAGGTAAGTCTTCAGGGAATACTTCGGAATAATCCCGAACGACAGGAATATCTGAAATAGACTTACCCTTGCCTTTATCTGCTGTAACATGTGCTAAGAAAACCACATAGTGCTTTCGCAGATACTTCCGTGCTTTAAAACAAGACATGAGTTTGAGACCACCGGCAGGCTTCTCACCACGAACTTGTAGGATCTCGCTTGTAGACAGCGGCACACGAACAATCTTCTCAGAACAAACTATCTCTGCGCGATGCTTGGATAACCAATCCATTCCCACTATAACGTCGAAGCTTCCAAGTTGCATTGGCGTGAGGTCAATAGGAAAAATATGGTCGTTAAGATTCAACTGGCAGTTGCGTAGAACGGAATTAAGAATAATGGGTTCACCACTGGCAACCTCTACTGTCAAAGGTTTACCTAGTTTCGTTCTAGACACGCGAAGCATTGTCTCAAAAGACAATGACACAAAGCTCTTGTCGGCACCCGAATCAAAAAGAACAGATGCTGGCTGATTATTAATAAAGAACGTACCGTTCACCACCTCGTTGTCTGCTTGTGCTTCTTGTGCATTCATGTTAAAGACTCGACCTCGAGCCGGTGCCGGATTCTGGTTTGCATTCTGGTTCTGGTTGACTAGTTTTGGACACCGATTTCTGTAGTGGGTCAGATCCCCACAATTATAACATGCACCTGGTGGGTAGTTTGGTCGTGCAGCCTGACCCTGTTGTTGAGCAACCTGTTGAGCAGGGTTCTGGACTGCGCGGTTCTGAGCAAACCGACAAACATCGGCAAGATGACCCGACTTCCCACAGTTAGTACAGAAACGGCACTGATATTGCGGCTGATGGTGACTGTTGCATTGATTGCACAAAGGTGCGCTTCCTGAATAGGGCTTCTTTGCTGGAGGCTGGTTGGGAGCTGCCTGGTTAGCTTGGGCAGTCACAGCAGAATTTTGGGAAGCCTTACGCTTCCTTGACCCCCTTGAGGAACCAGAGTCCTTTCCCTTCTTGTTCTGACCTTTCTTACTATCCTCCTTGTCAGCCGACTGTTTCTTGCCCTTGTCACCCTTTCTGTGTAGCTTATTCTTTCGAATCTGCGACTCAGTCAGTGTCGCTGATAACTCGATCGCCTGACGGAGTGTGGTAGGGTTGCTACCAGTAAGGATGTCTTGTACCGAGTCAGGCAGGCCGTCGATGTACCTTTCGATAGCCTTGTCGAGTGGGGTAACCATAGTTGGGCAAAGAAGACTCAACTCCTCAAACCTATCCGTATAAGCCCTGTGCTCGCCACTATCTTGCTTCAACACATCAAATTCTTTCTCCAACGCTCGTTGCTCATGACGAGGACAAAACTCCCTCATCATAAGAGCTCTCAGTTCAGCCCATGTTTGAGCTAGAGCAACTTCTGCACCTTGATCTCTCATAACCCCATTCCACCATGTTAGAGCCCTCTTCTGAAACACGCTTGAAGAAAACTCGACTTTGCGATTGTCAGGACACTGCACATGACGGAAAGTGTTCTCGATGCTCTCGAACCACTGAAGAAGCCCAGTTGCTCCTTCAGAACCACTAAACTTGAGTGGCTTAGCCTGGTTAAAATCCTTGTATTTGCATGTACCATTGTTATTGTTGGCCTGGTTCCACTGAGCAAAGAGATTCGGAAATTGAGCAGCCATCTGCTGCGCAATAATCTCCGCCAGCTCGGCAGTAGCTATCTGGTTGTCGCGTCAAGGAGGCATTCTAGAAGAGAAAAACATGAAATGAAACGAGTGAGATGATTGGATGAAGAGAATGAGATGAAGCAAAAGCAATCAAAAGCAAAGATGGCCGTTATGCATCGCAAAGCAAATAAGCGACGTGAAATGTCTAGTCAAAGTAAATGGGTCAGAATTAGTGTATCGCGAAGACATGCTTGCCTATAAGTGAACACTCACCCCAAGAGTTCCCAGGTAAGAGTGACTGGTCCGATTATGTGGATTTGTACGAACACTCTAGCCTTAGACAGAAAACTCAGGGTACAGGCATTCACCCTTCCAGTTCGCACGTGTTCACACTATTAACCCAACACTTTGACGGGATTTTTGAAAATCCAAAGGGGTTCAAAACCTTATAATAGAGGGTTCAAAACCTAGTAATCAATCATCCTAGAACAGATGATTAATTTTCAAAGCGGATTCGGAACCGAAGTTCCCGTTGTGGTTATCACCTAAGGATAGGTGATGTGCATGTTTTAAACTCTAAACACAAGATAACTTGTGTTAGGGTCCTAAAGTTATAGTCTAGGTCAAAGCATTACTAATAACCTAGTTCCCTATAACCAATGGCTCTGATACCAACTCTTCTGTCACACCCCGGCCGCGTATAACATGCAACCGCGGCGGAAACGCCGGGGAGTGTCGTGGACAGAATTAAATTGTTTCATAACCATGGCATACAAGTTGTATTTTATTTATAAACAAAGGTGTTACATTGTCTTAGAAAGAGAGTACGGAAATCAAAACATAATTAAGCTAGTTCAAACTTCATTTTTAGGCTCTAAGGCACAGGTCCGCCCTAGAATCATGATCATCGTCCTATGGAATAGCTCCTGAAAACACATGTGAAAGTAGGTACGTCAGCATAAAAATGCCTGTGAGATACATAGGTTTTGTGAAAATGGGATTCATGACTTGAGTTTAAAGAATGTTTAATAACAGTCAGTCATGAACCTTGTAATTTGTCTTGCTTTGTAAACCATTTGAAAAACGATAACATCAAATGATATGTATAGATAAGTGCAAGGTTAAACGAGTAACCAATTAAAATGAGTTGAATATAATAAGTTGTTTTGTAAGACAATGTTTTATGAAAAGTGTGTTATTCATATAAAATGTTATATGTCTAAACTGAAATGATTTAGATAACGCTAAGATATGTAATATTATACAAACATTTATATATAGGAAGTACCAGCGGCGTATCCACCATGTTTGTATCATATTACATACGGCACGTTACTCCAACCATTTACCCAAACCAATCCACCATGTAAATTGTTCATGTATAACCCACATGTCAAGTGCTATTGTGTAAACCATGTCAAATGTTTATGTTCAATGTAAACCACCAAATGTGTATGTCAATGTCAACGTGTTTATGTTCAATGTAAATCATGTAATGTGAAATCCCAAAATGTGTCATGTATGGTAAGCGAAATGTATCAACTTAAACCATATGCACAAAACAAGTCGTTGAAGTAAAACGTGGTTTAAATCAACGATATGTTCTGCGGAAAATGCATGCTCAATTGATATTAACATTTATGCGGTATTGTAAACTATGCATACATCCAAGCCTTGAGACTGCGGCGATAAACCCTTAAACAAATTAAAGGTTTATCTAAGTTATGTATATCGAATTCGGTCATTCCTTCCAGTCCTATCAAACCCAGGACTTCAGAAACGGGAGTTGTCAATTCCTATGGTACCACTACCTACTAACGAACGGCGTAGCTAATGTTAATGAATGTATTGTCCCATGTTAAACAAACCAAATGTCATAGCAAAATGAAGGCATGTGACGTAAACAATTGTACTAAGTATGCTAAGTAAACATACAAAGCATAAATGTTCATGTAAATCAATGTGTCCATATGCTGAGTAAACATATGCAACAGAAATGTTTATGTAAATCAATGTGTCCATATGCTGAGTAAACATATGCAACAGAAATGTTCGTGTAAATCAATGTGTCCATATGCTGAGTAAACATATGCAACAGAAATGTTTATGTAAATCAATGTGTCCATATGCTGAGTAAACATATGCAACAGAAATGTTCATGTAAATCGATGTGCCCATATGCTGAGTAAACATATGCAGCAAAAATGTTTATGTAAATCAATGTGTCCATATGCTGAGTAAACATATGCAACAGAAATGTTCATGTAAATCAATGTGCCCATATGCTGAGTAAACATATGCAGCAAAAATGTTATGTAAATCAATGTACTAAGTACGCACACAATGGGCATACATAGCATGAAATGTAATGAAATCATGTACTATAATGTACTAATAACATAGCAGGCATATGATGTGAAAACATGGAAAGCATGAATGTAACAGATAGGCACATGTGTTTCACCCCAAAACAGTTTAGAAAACAGTAAAAGAGGGGTTCTATGTACTCACCTGAGATTGCTTTGAGTTCCTTGTATAATAACCAGATAATGCTAAAGATCATGGGATATCAAACGGCACCTAATAGGTAGCTATGTTAATATACCGGACCAAATCGGAAGGATCGGACAGTACGCGGGTTCGAAAACCAAACGAGTATGGAGACTCGTGTGATATGGTTTAACAAAGCCTACATACTAAAATGAAACTTAACCTAAGTGCTTACGGTCCATCACGACCCGTTTAGGTAGCTTATGCTACCTTACGCGTCGTTCGCGTAGAACGCGTCTGGAACGCCTAACATCGTGACTACAAGGTATAACCTCGAAAGGTTATAGCTATGGTCACCTAATGTGTTTGGTCGGATCCTAATGATCGACCAAATGGGTCGGGTTCGAAAGTATAAGCGATGGTTTAGATCGCTTACCTTACGACCCTATATAAGCACTAAACTAAAAGTGACGAGCTAAGCATGTTTGAACATGCTTAACTAAGCTTAGAAAACAGTTTTGGCATCAAAACAAACGGCTTTGATGCCCACGAGTAGTTTGGTTGCAAAATACGCAAGAATGCGCATTTTGGCCGAAACTACGACTCGTCACTGAGCCTAGATAACGGGGTAATCAGTAGGTATGGTCACTACGGACCATAACCATCGTGATCACGCTCACGTTATGAAGTTCCATGAACTTCGCATCGACCATAAGCTGGTCAATGCAGAAAGTCAACTAAACGTCGACTTTCGGACTCGAAAAGCGAATAAAAGAGCGAAAGAAGACTTACGGAGGGTCCCCGAGTGCTAATCAAGATCAAATAGCTCAGGTATGAAGCAAAGGCATCAACTTAGAGCATTTAGATCTGATTTTGTGGGTTTTTACACAAAAAGGGGGGGGGGTATTTATAGGAAAAGTGGAACCGTTAGGATCGTTTTATCGAATGTCGTGCCTTGATCTCGTGCGTACACGTGTCCAGGGGTTAAATACACTGAATTTGGCCCTTGGCCTTTCATTGGGTGAAAAGGCATTCGACCCTTTCGCAAACTGAAGAGCCAATCAGCATTAAATGTGGTTTCTGCTGATCTGGGGACCCTTTACGGACCGTATGGGTTTTGCCTTACGGTCCGTAAGGACCTAGTTTGGCAGAATTACAACTTTAGTCCCTGCAGCGCCAAAACTTGGTATTTGATGCGTTTTTGGCACGTTTAAGCTCCGTTAACCCCATTTCAAAGCTCTAAAATGATGTTAAAGTATAGGGAACTGAAAATGTGCTCAAAAATATGTCGGATGTCGGTTCGTTTAGCCGTACGGTCGCGATGTTCGGTAAATTACGACGGAGTGCGCATAAGCGCGAAAGACGATCCAAATGGCGCGACGAATGGATTTTTCTTATGCCAAACACTTAGGCATAATATAAGGATGCTTACATAAATTTTTGGATGTCCGGATGTATTCAGAACGTCAGTTATGCGCGAAAGTGCAAACTTGTGCACTTTTTGACATTTTTGGCCCCTGAAGGATCCAAAAGTTTGTTTTAGCATACCAAACCCCTCAAAGCCTATTTCTAAGCCATGTAAAGGATATTTATGGTATGTTTAACTTATGGACATGTTCCGGAATGTTCGTTACAGTTCAAATTGGCATACTTTCGCAGTTTGTCAAGTTTAGTCCCTGTAAGCGAATTAACTTGTTTTTGCCATACCAAAGCCTTCAAAACTTATTCCTAAGTTATGTAAAGGTTATTTAAGGTATGTTGAGTATATGTTGATGTTCCGGAGTATTTGTCGCATTAAACTGAGTACGTTTTCGCACCAGTTTGCGTATAATTCTCTAGAAAGCGATGTAGAGTTTGAAATTGAACAAAAGTCAAAACACGAAAAATGTAAAGCACAACAAAACAAACATTGGGATCAAATAACATTATTTTATTGATAATTGAACTGTTCATAATGATTACAGGCACAGATGTTACATTCTGGTTGGCTAGCCTTGGGCACCGGTTTCTGTAGTGGGTCAGATCCCCACAATTGTAGCACGAACCAGGAGGAAAATGAGGCTGTGCAGCTTGACCTTGTTGCTGAGCAAGAGGCTGAGCTTGGTTCTGGTTAGCAGGAATGCGGCAGGTGGCAGCAAGATGACCATTTCTTCCACAGTTGGTGCATTGACGACACTGAACCTGTGGTGGGTGATGGCTGTTACACCTGTTGCACAGGGGTGAATTGCTAAGATAAGGCTTCTTGGCTGGAGGTTGTGTGGGTTGGTTGGGAGCTGCCTGGTTAACCTGGGCAGTGACAGCAAAGTTTTGGGAAGCCTTACTCTTCCTTGACCCCCTAGTAGAACCAGAATCCTTTCCCTTCTTGTTTTGACCTTTCTTTCCATCCTCGTTGTCAGACGCCTGCTTCTTTCCCTTGTCACCCTTTTTGTGCAGCTTTCCCTTTCGAATCTGCGACTCAGTCAGTGTCGCTGATAACTCGATTGCCTGACGAAGTGTGGTAGGGTTGCTACCAGTAATAATGTCTTGTACCGAGTCAGGTAGGCCGTCGGTGTACCTTTCGATGGCCTTGTCGAGTGGGGCAACCATTGTCGGGCAAAGCAGACTCAACTCCTCAAACCTATCTGTATAAGCCCGGTGCTCGCCACTGTATTGTCTTAAGTCATCAAACTCTTTCTCCAAAGCTCGCTGCTCATGACGAGGACATAACTCCCTCATCATTAGTGCCCTAAGTTCAGCCCATGTCTGTGCTAGAGCAACTTCTGCACCACGGTCTCTCATTACCCCGTTCCACCATGTAAGAGCCCTCTTCTGAAACACACTCGAAGAAAACTCGACCTTGCGATTCTCAATGCTCTCGAACCATTGAAGAAGCCCAGTTGCTCCTTCGGAACCACTAAACTTGAGTGGTTTAGCCGAGTTAAAATTCTTAAAATTGCATGGAGCATTGTTGTTGTTGTTGGCTTGGTTCCACTGAGCAAAGAGATTTGGAAGTGCAGCAGCCATTTGTTGTGCAATATTTTCTGCCAGTTCGGCATTCGCCACTTGATTGTCGCGTCGAGGAGGCATTCTAGAAGAGGAAAACATGAAAGGAAATGAGTGAGATGATTGGATGAAGAGAATGAGATGAAGCAAAATCAACAAAAGCAAAGATGGTGGTTATGCATCGCAGAGCAAGCAAGCGATACACAGTGTCTAGTCAGAGTAAATGGGTCAAAAATAATGTATCGCGAAGACATGTTCGCCTATAAGTGAACACTCACCCCAAGAGTTCCCAGGTAAGAGTGACTGGTCCGAGTATGTGGATTTGTACGAACACTCTAGCCTTAGACAGAAAACTCATGTGACAACTCGTGTTTCCGAACCTATTTTTGTGCTTTGATGTAACGTATGTGAACGTTTTATGACTATATGAGCTTTGATGTATTGAATGCTATTATGAATGTATGTATGTTGTGTGCAATGTGTATTATGTGTATGTATGTATAGCCCAAACCGCACAACATGATCCGAACGCACAACACTAGCTCAACGCACAAGCCCTTTGGGCCGTATAGCTTGTAACCGGACTTTAAGGCAGCCCATGTTTGGGTCGGCCCACTCCCGTCTCACGCAAACAAACACCTTAGGGAGTTGTTCTCTCAATTGTTACAAAACATATCACACAACACACACTAGAAACCCTAGCTCTCTCTTCTCTCTCTCTAAGCCGACGGCATCACTCCCTTTCCCTTCGAAGAGCATTCCCGAATCGGATCACCTCTTACCAATCGGTTAGTGTTTTGTATTGATGTTGTGTTGAATGATGTTATATGTGCTTATGATTGATTGATTATGTATGTGTTGAATCGGATAGTATGAAAATAATCATGAGCCTAATAGATGTTAATCGGCCACCATGTTCTATATTGGGATTGTTTTTAAATTGATGTTAACCGAATGTTTGTGAACCGGCTATAGATTTACATGAATCGGATGATATGGTAGATATAAAACCGACTAAATGCTAACCCGGATATCATGTTCTATTGGAAGGATTGTTGTGTGATAATTAAATCTTAGATGCTTATGATCGAGAATTTCGGGTTGTTATTCATATGATTCTTAGCGAATTAGGGTTCATACGATTTGGATGTTAAAATTCCCTGTTTGATCGATTTTGTGTTAACTGATTTGTTGGAATTGTGTTAATTGATAGAATGTAATTATGGAAACTGTTAAATGAATTGTAACCGAATGGCTTAATAATCGGATATTGAACCTGATCGCACAAGACCTCTTGATCGTACAAGAGGTCCATTCGCACAAGCTGATCCGATCACACAAGTCATCCGGCCGCACAAGATGTCTTGATCGCACAAGGTTATCGGATCAGTTTAACTGTTGGGCCGGTGGACATGTTGGGTTGGGCTGGTCAGATCGCACAACCCACATAAATCGCACAAGAGCTGTTCACCCGCACAAGGTTACTGGACCGCACCGGTTGTTGTTAAGCAGTTGGGCCGGCCAGCCCAGATAGAACCGCACAAGCCCACTTCCGATCGCACGACCCACCTCAGCCGCACAAGGCTAACCGGGTCGCACAAGATTGTCTGAATCGCACAAGTCATATGTTTTGCTTAACTGTTGGGCCGTATGTTGATTGTTGGGTTGGGCTCACCGGATCGCACAAGGCACGCATGTATTATTTAATTTGGGCCGAGTATGTTAATGGATTGTTTACATGTTGGGCCAGATATTATTGGGCTTCTTGATATTACTTGACTGCTAAGATGCTGCCATGATCAATACGTAATAGTAACGTGTTAACTTGTATGATTTATACGTGCATTACTTGAAGTCAAAACCTGACTTGTGTGGTAACCCTGTTAGGACGTGGTTGACCACCCTTAGTTCAAGAACTCTTTCCTTTGTGTATCTGCCGAGCAAACCAAGGTGAGTTCACACAGCCAAGGCATGGGATTCCCGGGTTGGGAATTGGGTTGGAATGTTTGATATGGAATGATTACTCGTACTTACGCTATTGCTAGACTATAGACCATCGTCCTCGGGAGAGTCAGGACACTTACGTAAAACCTGCGTAAACTAGTATCTACCATTGTCTCCCGGGTCGGGAGGACACTTACGGAAATCCTGCGTAACCTAATACCCACTACTGTCTTCCGGGTCGGAAGGACACTTACGTAAATCCTGCGTAAACCCCACACGTACCACTGTCCTCGGGGAAGGGCACTCACGTAAATCCTGCGTGACCTAGTCCGTATTCCTGTTCTCGGTTTAAGAAGAACACATGGTTGCAAATAGTCTAGTAAGTACCATAATGGGAAGCCCCATTATTAAGGATAAATGTGGGAATCCCCCACCAGTAGTATATACTTACATGGGAAGCCCCCCACTAGATGAACTTACGCATTACGGTTATGAACTTACTTTCTGTGAACTCGCTCAACTAGTTGTTGATTATCTGCTGCATGCCTTGCAGGACCTTAGGTACACTATGAAGCTTGCACAAGGAGGAGCAGGTCGTTGTGGGCAAATGGATCGTGATTACTTATGTCATTTCATACATTAATACTTATGATTGGGTTTTTACATTAATGCTTCCGCTATACTTAATTATGTTGGTTTTGATAAACACCTTTCGTATTGATGGATAACTTTTACTATATATTTACACGTTCAATATGATTGGTGGCTTGATCCTGGTCATGTCACGCCTCCAAGCGGTGGTACTCCGCGTGTGGATTTTGGGGGTGTGACAGATTGGTATCAGAGCCATTGGTTATAGAGAACTTGGTTTTAATATGGGAAAACGTTTTATTAAAACCAGACTATAACCAGAACAGTGCTCTCAACGATCCACAACGACGCTTCGCTCCACGTGCAAGACTCGACATCCTAGGTAATAAGGTTTATGATCATTACCTGCATGCTAGAACCTATATAGAACTTTGCTCGCATTACGTTTAGATACACATGACTTTATTACATGAGAATACCTACGTGCTTACACTTTTCTGTCATCGCCCTACTCGCGAACCATTCTCACTTACGCTACTTTTACAATGAAGATCATGTCTGGACGAATTAACATGACACAAGC
This sequence comes from Helianthus annuus, assembly GCF_002127325.2. Classification (NCBI taxonomy): domain Eukaryota; kingdom Viridiplantae; phylum Streptophyta; class Magnoliopsida; order Asterales; family Asteraceae; genus Helianthus; species Helianthus annuus. The sequence goes on from NC_035448.2 coordinate 88,903,530, forward strand.
CCAGCTAGAGGCTCTCGTTCAAGCTCAAGTTACGGCGGCACTTGCAGCCGCTCAAGCAGGTAGTATACCCTGCAGTATAGTACACACTAGGATCTTTAGATCCTAAGTTCCTAAACTATCCCTTATATTTAAACTTTGCCCCATTCGTACACAATAGGTCAACCAGCGCAGCAGCAAGTTTGCACCTTTAAGAACTTCATGGACTGTCGTCCAAGTACTTTCAGCGGCACAGAGGGGGTAGTGGGACTCCTCCACTGGTTTGAGAAGCTGGAGTCAGTGTTCGAGATGTGTGAATGCCCTGAGGCTCGCAGGGTGAAATACGCCACTGGCACGCTAGAAGGAATAGCACTAACTTGGTGGAACGCCCAAGTTCAGATCTTAGGGTTGGCATCTGCTAACGCCACACCCTCGAATGATTTCAAAGAACTTATCAAACGTGAGTACTGCACAAGGGATGATATCCACAAGTTGGAGAATGAGTTTTATCACTTGAAGATGATGGGGTCAGAGATAGAAGCTTGTACGAAACGGTCGAACGAACTGGCTATTTTGTGTCCTACCATGGTGGACCCTCCAATTAAGCGCATCGAGTTGTACCTCAAGGGTCTAGCCTCGGAAATTCAGAGCCATGTTACATCGGCTAACCTCGACAATATCCAAGACATCCAGCGTCTTGCTCATCGCCTCACGGATCAGGCGGTGGAACAAAACAAGTTGCCCAAACGCATCAGTGCTACCAATTCAGCCGCTACTCCCACTACACCCAGTGACAGCAAAAGAAAGTGGGATGGGGATTCTAGCAAAGGTTCAGCATCCGTTCAGTCTCAAGCTCAGCAACAGAAGACTGACCACTACCAGAGTCCTAGTCAGCTATCCTCTGGTGGTCATAGACAGAGAAGGTATCAAGGGTTTCACCCCAAGTGTCACAACTGCAACAGACATCACAGCGGCCAGTGCAACAAGGGTCGTTGTCAAAGATGTCTCAAGATGGGCCACGAGGCCAAAGACTGTAGGAGCCCACGGCCTGCAAATCAGAACCAGCAACCGCAACAACCAGCTCCACAGAACCCACAGCAGCAGCAGCCACAGCGTGGAAACCGGGGATGTTTCCAGTGTGGGGCTGAAGGACATTTCAAACGCGACTGTCCTCAACTGAACCAGAACCAGAATCGCAACAACAATAACCAGGGCAACGGGAACAACAACAACGGGGGAAACAACAACAACAATGGCAACGAGGCAAGGGGTCGAGCTTTCGTGTTAGGACGAGGAGATGCAATGAACGATCCCAATGTGGTTATGGGTAAGTTTCTCCTTGACGATATTTATGTTACTGTTTTATTTGATTCGGGTGCGGATACAAGTTATATTTCTGTGAAAGCCAGTAAATTGTTAAAACATGCACCAACACCCCTAAACACCAAGCACGTCGTAGAACTAGCTAATGGTAAGAGTTTAGAACCCACGCAGATAGTCAGGGGTTGTAGTATTGTCTTAGCCGGTCAAGCTTTCTCCATCGACCTTATTCCCATAGTCTTGGGAAGTTTTGATATCGTTATTGGGATGGATTGGTTATCCCAACATCAGGCAGAGATCTTATGCAGTGAGAAGATCATTCGTATTCCACGTTCTGGTCAAGAACCTCTCGAAGTTCAGGGCGACAAGAGTGGTGCTGTAGTTGGCATCATCTCTTTCTTGAAGGCTCAGAAGTGTCTGCGGAAGGGTCACACCGCAATCTTGGCACTCGTTTCAGATGCATCAGTAAAGGAAAAGAAATTGGAGGATATTCCAATCGTTCGCGACTACCCTCAGGTGTTTCCTGAAGACTTACCTGGCTTACCGCCTCACCGTCAGGTCGAATTTCAAATCGAGCTCGCTCCAGGAGCAGCACCCATAGCTCGCGCACCATATCGTCTAGCTCCATCAGAATTGGAGGAACTGTCAAAGCAGCTACAAGAGCTCTTGGAAAAGGGCTTCATTCGTCCAAGCTCTTCGCCTTGGGGAGCTCCAGTGTTATTCGTAAGAAAGAAGGACAGTACCTTCAGGATGTGTATAGACTACAGAGAACTCAACAAGGTGACGGTGAAGAACCGTTATCCTCTTCCACGCATAGACGACTTATTCGACCAGTTGCAAGGGTCGTGCTACTATTCGAAGATAGACCTGAGGTCAGGTTATCATCAGCTGAGAGTCCGGGATGAGGACGTCTCCAAAACCGCATTCAGAACTCGCTACGGTCACTACGAATTTCTTGTTATGCCGTTCGGGCTTACGAACGCGCCTGCCGTATTTATGGACCTTATGAACAGGGTGTGCAAACCCTATCTTGACAAGTTCGTCATTGTCTTCATCGACGACATTCTGATCTACTCCAAGAGTCAGGAGGAACACGAACAGCACCTACGCCTTATTTTGGAACTCCTACGGAAGGAACAGCTGTACGCTAAGTTTTCGAAATGCGACTTCTGGCTTCGTGAAGTCCACTTTCTAGGCCACGTAGTGAACAAGGATGGGATCCATGTTGATCCATCCAAGGTAGACTCAATCAGGAACTGGCCTGCACCGCGTACGCCAACGGAAATACGCCAATTCTTGGGTTTGGCGGGTTACTACAGACGGTTCATCCAAGACTTCTCCAAGATTGCTCAGCCACTTACACTACTGACACAGAAAGGTGTCACCTACCGTTGGGGAGATTCCCAAGAGACTGCTTTTCAGCACTTAAAGGATAGACTTTGCAGTGCACCTATCCTCTCTTTGCCAGAGGGCACGGACGATTTTGTAGTATACTGTGACGCATCCATCCAGGGTCTTGGATGTGTGTTAATGCAGCGCGACAAGGTCATTGCTTACGCCTCGCGCCAACTTAAGATTCACGAACGGAACTACACGACGCACGATTTAGAGCTGGGAGCTGTTGTTTTCGCGCTTAAGATATGGCGACACTACCTGTACGGTACCAGGTGCACGATTTACACCGATCACAGGAGTCTCGAGCATATTCTTAAGCAAAAGGATTTGAACATGCGTCAACGAAGATGGGTTGAACTACTTAACGATTACGAATGCGCTATCAAGTACCATCCAGGCAAGGCCAATGTGGTGGCTGACGCCCTCAGTCGGAAAGACACTCTACCACGGCGCGTGCGAGTGCTACAGCTTACAATTCAGTCTAGCCTTCCTACACAGATACGAGATGCTCAGGCAGAAGCATTGAAACCAGAAAACGTAAGGGCAGAAGCCCTACGCGGCTCACGACAGCGGTTAGAACAGAAGGCAGACGGCGCTTACTATGTAACGGGGCGTATTTGGGTCCCACTTTATGACGGTCTACGCGAGCTGGTAATGGATGAAGCTCACAAGTCTCGCTACTCGGTACATCCAGGGTCGGACAAAATGTACCACGACATCAGGACTACTTATTGGTGGCCTAGCATGAAGGCCCACATCGCTACCTATGTCGACAAGTGCTTGACCTGTGCAAGGGTCAAGGTTGAGTATCAGAAACCAGCGGGCCTACTTCAGCAGCCCAAGATACCGCAATGGAAATGGGAAGAAATTTCCATGGATTTCGTTACAGGCTTACCCAGATCCCAGCGTGGGAATGATACCATATGGGTGATCGTGGATCGACTCACCAAGTCTGCACACTTCCTGGCTATAAAGGAAACGGATAAGTTCTCCACTCTCGCAGACGTTTATCTTAAAGAGGTTGTTTCAAGGCACGGGGTGCCCACATCCATCATTTCGGATCGCGATGCACGATTCACGTCAGAACTATGGCAAGCGATGCACAAATCTTTCGGCTCACGGTTAGACATGAGCACAGCATATCACCCTCAGACGGATGGGCAGTCTGAGCGAACGATTCAAACACTTGAAGACATGCTTAGGGCATGCGTTATCGATTTCGGCAACGGCTGGGAAAAGCACCTCCCTTTGGTGGAGTTCTCATACAATAACAGTTATCACACCAGCATACAAGCCGCTCCATTCGAGGCATTGTACGGACGTAAATGCCGGTCACCTCTCTGTTGGGCAGAGGTGGGGGATAGTCAGATCACGGGTCCAGAGATTGTAGTGGACGCCACAGAAAAGATAGCACAGATACGACAACGCATGGCGGCAGCACGCGACCGTCAGAAAGCCTACGCGGACAAGCGTAGAAAGCCTTTGGAATTTCAGGTCGGGGACCGGGTTTTACTTAAAGTCTCACCCTGGAAGGGTGTGGTTCGTTTTGGCAAACGGGGCAAACTAAATCCGCGGTATGTCGGACCGTTCGAGATCATTGAGAAAATCGGCAAAGTGGCCTACAAGTTGAACCTACCAGCTGAACTCGGTGCAGTTCACAATGTCTTTCACGTGTCGAATCTGAAGAAGTGCCTGTCAGATAAGACCCTTATCATTCCTTTTAAGGAACTCACTATCGACGAGCGGTTGCAGTTCGTCGAGGAACCAGTTGAAATCACGGACCGGGATGTGAAGGTCCTCAAAAACAAGAGAATCCCTCTTGTTCGAGTACGTTGGAACTCCAAACGTGGCCCAGAGTACACCTGGGAACGCGAAGACAGGATGACAGAAAAGTACCCCCAGTTATTCGGAACCAATGCAACCACTACTGAGGCTGAAGATCCTACTGCGGAATTTCGGGACGAAATTCCAGATCAACGGGGGGAGGATGTGACACCCCAGGAAAACCAGTGAACGATTGAACTTACCTAGCTTCCTTAGTGAGTGCGTACCAAATTTCGGGACGAAATTTCTGTTTAGTTGGGGATAATGTGACAACTCGTGTTTCCGAACCTATTTTTGTGCTTTGATGTAACGTATGTGAACGTTTTATGACTATATGAGCTTTGATGTATTGAATGCTTTGATGTATTGAATGCTATTATGAATGTATGTATGTTGTGTGCAATGTGTATTATGTGTATGTATGTATAGCCCAAACCGCACAACATGATCCGAACGCACAACACTAGCTCAACGCACAAGCCCTTTGGGCCGCATAGCTTGCAACCGGACTTTAAGGCAGCCCATGTTTGGGTCGGCCCACTCCCCTCTCACGCAAACAAACACCTTAGGGAGTTGTTCTCTCAATTGTTACAAAACATATCACACAACACACACTAGAAACCCTAGCTCTCTCTTCTCTCTCTCTAAGCCGACGGCATCACTCCCTTTCCCTTCGAAGAGCATTCCCGAATCGGATCACCTCTTACCAATCGGTTAGTGTTTTGTATTGATGTTGTGTTGAATGATGTTATATGTGCTTATGATTGATTGCTTATGTATGTGTTGAATCGGATAGTATGAAAATAATCATGAGCCTAATAGATGTTAATCGGCCACCATGTTCTATATTGGGATTGTTTTTGAATTGATGTTAACCGAATGTTTGTGAACCGGCTATAGATTTACATGAATCGGATGATATGGTAGATATAAAACCGAGTAAATGCTAACCCGGATATCATGTTCTATTGGAAGGATTGTTGTGTGATAATTAAATCTTAGATGCTTATGATCGAGAATTTCGGGTTGTTATTCATATGATTCTTAGCGAATTAGGGTTCATACGATTTGGATGTTAAAATTCCCTGTTTGATCGATTTTGTGTTAACTGATTTGTTGGAATTGTGTTAATTGATAGAATGTAATTATGGAAACTGTTAAATGAATTGTAACCGAATGGCTTAATAATCGGATATTGAACCTGATCGAACAAGACCTCTTGATCGTACAAGAGGTCCATTCGCACAAGCTGATCCGATCACACAAGTCATCCGGCCGCATAAGATGTCTTGATCGCACAAGGTTATCGGATCAGTTTAACTGTTGGGCCGGTGGACATGTTGGGTTGGGCTGGTCAGATCGCACAACCCACATAAATCGCACAAGAGCTGTTCACTCGCACAAGGTTACTGGACCGCACCGGTTGTTGTTAAGCAGTTGGGCCGGCCAGCCCAGATAGAACCGCACAAGCCCACTTCCGATCGCACGACCCACCTCAGCCGCACAAGGCTAACCGGGTCGCACAAGATTGTCTGAATCGCACATGTTTTGCTTAACTGTTGGGCCGTATGTTGATTGTTGGGTTGGGCTCACCGGATCGCACAAGGCACGCATGTGTTATTTAATTTGGGCCGAGTATGTTAATGGATTGTTTACATGTTGGGCTAGATATTATTGGGCTTCTTGATATTACTTGACTGCTAAGATGCTGCCATGATCAATACGTAATAGTAACGTGTTAACTTGTATGATTTATACGTGCATTACTTGAAGTCAAAACCTGACTTGTGTGGTAACCCTGTTAGGACGTGGTTGACCACCCTTAGTTCAAGAACTCTTTCCTTTGTGTATCTGCCGAGCAAACCAAGGTGAGTTCACACAGCCAAGGCATGGGATTCCCGGGTTGGGAATTGGGTTGGAATGTTTGATATGGAATGATTACTCTTACTTACGCTATTGCTAGACTATAGACCATCGTCCTCGGGATAGTCAGGACACTTACGTAAAACCTGCATAAACTAATATCTACCATTGTCTCCCGGGTCGGGAGGACACTTACGTAAATCCTGCGTAACCTAATACCCACTACTGTCTTCCGGGTCGGAAGGACACTTACGTAAATCCTGCGTAAACCCCACACGTACCACTGTCCTCGGGGAAGGGCACTCACGTAAATCGTGCGTGACCTACTACGTATTCCTGTTCTCGGTTTAAGAAGAACACATGGTTGCAAATAGTCTAGTAAGTACCATAATGGGAAGCCCCATTATTAAGGATAAATGTGGGAATCCCCCACCAGTAGTATATACTTACATGGGAAGCCCCCCACTAGATGAACTTACGCATTACGGTTATGAACTTACTTTCTGTGAACTCGCTCAACTAGTTGTTGATTATCTGCTGCATGCCTTGCAGGACCTTAGGTACACTATGGAGCTTGCACAAGGAGGAGCAGGTCGTCGTGGGCAAATGGATCGTGATTACTTATGTCATTTCATACATTAATACTTATGATTGGGTTTTTTACATTAATGCTTCCGCTATACTTAATTATGTTGGTTTTGATAAACACCTTTCGTATTGATGGATAACTTTTACTATATATTTACACGTTCAATATGATTGGTGGCTTGATCCTGGTCATGTCACGCCTCCAAGCAGTGGTACTCCGCGTGTGGATTTTGGGGGTGTGACAACTCAGGGTACAGGCATTCACTCTTCCAGTTCGCACGTGTTCACACTATTAAAACCCGAAAACCTTGACGAGATTTTTGAAAATTCAAAGGGGTTTAAAACCTTATAACAGAGGGTACAAAACCAAGTAATCAATCATCCTAGAACAGATGATTAATTTTTAAAGCAGATTCGGAATCGAAGTTATCGTTGTGGTTATCACCTAAGGATAGGTGAAGTGCATGTTTTAAAAAATCTAAACACAAGATAACTTGTGTTAGGTTCCTAGAAAGTTATAGTCTAGGTCAAAGCATTACGAATAACCTAATTCCCTATAACCATTGGCTTTGATACCAACTCTTCTGTCACACCCCGACCGCGTATAACATGCAACCACGGCGGAAACGTCGGGGAGTGTTGGGACAAAATTAATTGTTTCACAACTATGGCATACAAAGTTATATTTTATTTATTAAACACGAGTGTTACATTGTTTCAAAACAGGAAATACAGTGTTCAGAACATATTCAAACTAAGTCTATCTTCGTTTTATGTCTCTAAGGCACAGGTCCGCCCTAGTATCACAATCATCATCCTAAAGCGACAGCCCCTGAAAACACATGTGAAAGTAGGTACGTCAGCATAAAAATGCCTGTGAGATACATAGGTTTTTGTGAAAATGGGATTCATGTCTTGAGTTTAAAGAAAACGTTTAATAACAGTCAGTCATGAACCTTGTAAATTGTTTTGTCTTGTAAATCATTTGAAAAACGATAAAATCAGATGATATGTATAGATAAATGTAAGGTTAAACGAAATACCAAGTAAAATGAGTTGAATAAGATAAGTTGTTTGTAAAACATTGTCTTGTAAAAAGTATGTTATTTGTATAAAATGTTACATCTCTAATTTGATATGATTCAAGTAACGCTACGATATGTAATACCATACAAACACATATGTATAGGAAGTACCAGTGGCGTATCCACCATGTTTGTATCATATTACACACGCCTCGTTATTCAAATCATTTACCCAAACCAACCACCATGTAAGTTGTTCATATATAAATCAATTGTCAAGGGTTGTTGTGTAAACCATATCAAAAATGTTCATGTCTAATGTAAACCACCAAATGTGTATATCAATGTCAAATTGTTTATGTTTAGTGTAAATCATTGTAATGTGTATCCAAAATATCATGTATGGCACGTGAAAATATATCAATTGGGCCATGGTAAAATGCACAAAAACAGGGTATTGAATTAAACATAGTTTAAGTCAAAGTTAAGTTTTGTGGAACAATTGCATGCTATACTGATACGAACATTTATGCGGTATTGTGAAAATTCATACATTCAAGCCTTTGTGACTGTAGTGATAGACCTTTAAACAAATTAAAGGTCTATATGTGTTATTGTTTATCAAATTCGGTCATTCCTTCCAATCCAAACAAACCCGAGATTTCAGGAATGGGAGTTGTCAAGTCCTATGGTACCATTACCTACTAACGAGTGGCGTAGCTAATGTTAATGAATGTACATTGTATCATTTGAACAAACCAAATGTCATATCAAAATGTGAGCATGTGATGAATAAATGTACTAAGTATGCACACAATGGGCATACATAGCATAAAATGTAATGTAATGTAAAATAATGTACTAAGTACGCACACAATGGGCATACATAGCATAAAATGTAGTGTAAATCGATTGTACTAAGTATGCACACAATGGACATACATAGCATAAACACAATGAAATCATGTACTATATATGTACTAACGAACATAATAAGCATATGATATGAAAACATTGAAAGCATAAAAGTAACAAGTAGGCACATGTGTTTCACCCCAAAATAGTTTGGAAAACAGTAAAAGAGGGGTCTATGTACTCACATAGACACCTTGAAAGCATTTAAAAGATGGGGTTCTATGTACTCACCTGAGATTGCTTTGAAGTTCTTGTATAACAACCAAATAATGCTAGAGATCACGGATATCAAACGGCACCTAATATAGGTAACTATGTTAATATACCGGACCTAAATCGGAGGATTGGATAGTATGCGGGTTTGTAAACCAAACGAGTATGGAGACTCGTGTAATATGGTTTAACAAAGCCCACATACTAAAATGAAACTTAACCTAAGTGCTTACGACCCATTACGACTCGTTTAGGTAGCTTATGCTACCTTAACGCGTCGTTCGCGTAAAACGCGTTCGGAACGCCTAACGTCGTGACCATAAGGTATAACCTCGGAAGGTTATTTCCTATACAACTATGGTCAACTAATGTGTTTGGTCGGATCCTAATGATTGACCAAATGGGTCGGGTCCGAAAGTATAAGCGATTGTTTAGATCGCTTACCTTACGACCCTAAATAAGCACTAAACTAAAAGTGACGAGCTAAGCATGTTAGAACATGCTTAACTAAGTTTAGAAAACAGGTTTGGTATCAAAACAAACGGTTTTGATACCCACGAGTAGTTTGGTTTCAAAATACGCAAGAATGCGCATTTTGGCCGAAACTACGACTCGTCATTGAGCCTAGATAACGTGGAAATCAGTAGGTATAGTCACTATGGACTATAACCATCGTGATCACGCTCACGTTATGAAGTTCAAACGAACTTTGGGTTGACCACAGGCTGGACAATGCAGAAAGTCAAACATAGTTTGACTTTAGGACTAGAAAGCGATTAAAAGAACGAAAGAACACTTACGAAGGGTCCCCGAAAGCTAATCTCGATCCAGGAGCTCAGGTATGAAGCAAAGGCCTCAACTTAGAGCTTTAGATCAGATTTTTGTGGGTTTTAACCAAAATGGGGGGGGGGGTATTTATAGGAAAAGCAAGACCGTTAGGATCGTTTCTTGAATATCGTGCCACGATTTAATCCGTACACTTGTCGCAAAGTTGTGGTGGCTTATTTTGCCCCCACCATAGGGTTTTGACAAGTGGAATTGCCCTTTGGAGAGTTGAAGGGCTGTTACCAGCTGTTTAAACATTGAATCTGGTCCAGAAGGGGCCTCGCGTGACGCCTAGACCCCTCGCGTCACGCCTAGCCCTTATTTCTGTAGAATTTGCAGAAATGGTCCCTGCACATGTTTCGTTGCGTAACGGCACTTCTAACACCTGTCAAACCCAATTTCAAGCTCCGCAATGATGTTAAGACATATGGAGCATGAAATGTGCTTGAAAATTTCCCGGATGTCGGTTCGTTTGGCCGTACGGTTGCGATGTTCGCTTAATTACGATGGAATGCACATAAGCGCGAAAAATGATCCAAATTGCGCGACGAATGGATTTTTCTCATGCCAAACACTAAGGCATAATATAAGGATGCTTACATAAATGTTTGGATGTCCGGATGTATTCAGAACGTAAGTTATGCGCGAAAGTGCAAACTTATGCACTTTTTGACGTTTTTAGTCTCTGAATGACCCAAAAGTTTATTTTAGCACACCGAACCTCTCAAAGCCTATTTCTAAGCTATGTAAAGGATATTTAAGGTGTTTTTAACTTATGGTCCTATTCCGGAATGTTTGTTACAGTTCATATTGGCATACTTTCGCAGTTTGTCAAGTTTAGTCCCTGTAAGCGAATTAACTTGTTTTTGCCATACCAAAGCCTTCAAAACTTATTTCTAAGTTATGTAAAGGTTATTTACGGTATGTTGAGTATATGTTGATGTTCCAGAGTATTTGTCGCATTAAACTGAGTACGTTTACGCACCAGTTTGTTTATAATTCTCCAGAAAGCGATGTAGAGTTTAAAATCGAACAAAAGTCAAAACATGAAAAATGTAAAACACAACCAAACAAACATTGGGATCAAATAACATTGTTTTATTGATAATTGAACTGTTCACAATGATTAAAAGCACAGATGTTACAATCACAACCGTACATGTGCACCCATGGTTTTGCAAATCCATGGGCACCTTAAAAATGGCCCATAGTAAGTTAGAAAACCATTTGCAAGTGCCCCAAACAGCTGGAACAGCTGGAAACAGGCTGGAAAATGATTCTGTGCAGATCTGGTGATCTCACACGGCCCGCGTAAGAGTCAGAAAAGGGCTACACGGCCCGCCTGAGTTCTGCAGATCAGCAAACAGTTTCAATCTTTGCAGTTTTGGTCCCTGCAAGCATGTAAGGCCCTTTTTGACATGTTTAAGGCCCGTTAAGCCAACCTTAAGGCCCTACAATAATTCCTAAACATAGTGGACATGAAACATGCTCAAAAATATGCCGGATGTCGGTTCGTTTGGTCGTACGGACGCGTTATTCGCTTAATTGTGACGAAATACGCACGAACGCGAAAACGATCCAAATTACGCGGCGAATGGATTTTTCTCATGCCAATCACTAAAATAAAATATTTTAATGATTACATAAATTTTTGGATGTCCGGATGTATTCAAAACATAAGATATGTGCGAAAATGCAAACTTATGCACTTTTTGACGTTTTTAGTCCCTGAATGACCAAAAAGTTTATTTTAGCACACCGAACCCCTCAAAGCCTATTTCTAAGCTATGTAATATTTAGGGTATGTTTAACTTATGATCATGTTCCAGAATGTCTGTTACAGTACAAATCGGCATACTTTCGCAGTTTGTCGAATTTAGTCCCTGTAAGCGAATAAACTTGATTTTGCCATACCAAAGCCTTTAAAACTTATTTCTAAGTTATGTAAAGATTTTTTTAAGGTATTTTAAGCATAAATTGATGTTCCGGAGTATTTGTTGCGTTATACTGATTATGTTTACGCACCAGTTTGTGTATAACTCTCCAGAAAGTGATTCAGAGTTTGAAATTGAACAAAACCCAAAACATGAAAAATGTCAAACATAAACAAACAAATATTGGGGTCAAACAACATTGTTTTATTGATAACAAATATTGTTTACAATGATTACAAGCATAGGTGCCACACAGCGAGGCCCAACGAGTGTGAAAGGGGTTCCGCTCTGTTGGCTGACGTAAACTCAGTAGTCTGTAGAAGTCCTGATGAGGTTTGAATCCTACCTTATCTCGAATCTTAACATTTTCCCTTTTCTTATATAGAATCTTGAGCGGACGAGGCCATGGGCGTGGTCGCATCGCGATGACTCAGGCTGAGTTGACAAACTTGATTAACACACATGTGGCTGACGCTTTGGCAGCCTACCATGTGACAACTGTGATCTGTAATCATCGTATTATGTAAAACACTGTCCGTTATCAATAAAACAATATGCGTTGGTGTTATTATGTGTATTTTGGTGTTACTACATGTGCAATTGTGTTTATTAATTTTACAATTTGATTTGATACCGATTTCAAGCTTTAAATGACTTTCTGGAAGGTTATACACAAACTGGTGCTTAAACGCAATCAGTTTAACGCGAGGTACACTCCGGAACTGTGACGTAAGCCAAACATACCCTAAATATCCTTTGCATAACTTAGAAATAAGTTTCGAAGGATTCGGTATGGCGAAAACATGTTTATTTGAACTAAAGAACTAATTACGACAAAACTGGGAAACGAACATTGGTGACCGCCCGGATAATATTTAAATCCCACAAATATTCTGTTATGATTAAAATTTTATTTTAATCAGGTTCGTGTTGAAAAATAAATTAAAAACATTATTTTTCAAGTTTAAGCGCGTACCGTGTATTCCTACGCGACACAGTGCTTACACTGCAAAACGCAGACAACGCAGCAAACCCAGGAATATACCAGGAATATGCCAGGAATATGCCAGGAATATGCCAGGAATATGCCAGGAATATACCAGGAATATACCAGGAATATGCTAGGAATATGCTAGAAATATGCCAGGAATATGCCAGGAATATGCCAGGAATATGCTAGGAATATGCTAGGAATATGCTATATGGAAGGTCTATAAATACCACCATTCCATCACTCCATCATTCCACACTCAACACTACACTCCATCTCCTCCCTCCTTCCCCAAATTGGCAGCCATCAACCACCACCCTACCACCATCATTCGACCTTGTTCCATCCATTCTATTACCATACAAGGGTGCAAGGAGACATACAACGAAGGACCGCTCTCGTTTTCTTTTATCCGCCACCTTTCTACACTCGAACTCCCCTAGCCTTGTGCTAGTAGTAAGTTCCTTAGATCTTCATCTTGTTCATGTTTTTATGTGGTTAATGATGTTTAAAGATCAAAAGATGGAAATCCTAATGAACATAAACAAGTCTTGAAGTGTAACTAACTAAAGATGGAGTATGGTTAAAGTAGTGTTAAAATGATGAATGAAATATGATATTGCTTGAAAAATCTGATATAAATAAGTAATAATCTGCTGTAAGTATTGTTGTGATCGCTAAACATGTTAACGGAATCAATCGAACGCACTTTATGATGATAAGAGACTGAAAACAGCATGCTGATCTGCTTTTCCAGCCACCTATAACTGGCTGTAACTGCATCGTAACTTAACAAAAACTTTATTTTCTTAAGTCTATAATGTGTTATTATAAAATACGGTTCTAATGACACCGGAATCCTAATTTTTGGACCCCGTTTACTATTTTTAAAGTGCCTTTCCGTAACAGCAGCTTAAGCTGAATTTTTCTGCTGAAAATGTGCGTCCTATTTTCAGTCATAATCTAGATTCTGTGTAGGATTAGATCATGAAACTTATACTGTAGGTGGTCACTTTTGTCTCCGTGACCCTCCAACTGGAATTACGTCAATCGGACTTGCGATTAATTTTTAGTGAATTATTCCGTAGACTGCAGTCAGAAAGTAACAAATCTGACTTTAGTACGGGAAAATGAATTTTTATAAAATAATGGTAATGAACTAGACCCCGATATTTTTACACAATAACATTTGGTTCGTGTAAGACGTTCTGTAAAAATTTGGGAATTTTTAGAATAAGTTAACCATTTTATTTAAATGTCCGAAAACAGTCTAGTTTCATATACATTAAAACAGAAGTGACATAAGTAGTAATTGCATGCCAAAGTGTGGTTCTTGATTATTAAAAATCATTCTTATTTAATTTAGGGCGGATAAACAATTGAGGGATTGTGTTAACGTTTAAAAATGCACCCGAAGGTGAGTACATAGTTCCCCTATTTTACTGTTTTCAATTGTTTTGGGGTGATTCATATGTATCAAAACGATTTCGATATTTTAACGATGGTTTCACAACGAGTAAGATGGTTTATATTAAACTAATAACGATTTCGATAATGTGAACGAGCTTGTTGGTTGTAATTACATAACAAATGACATTCATTAATTTCGGCCAAACTGACCAGTATTAGGTTATGGTACCATAGGATCCGACAAATCCCGTTATCAGACCGGACCCATGGTTATGTGTGGGTTAGGTGGGTAACGACCGAATCTGATGATTGTTAACTTACCCTTTGGTGGTTTGTTAATACGAGAACAAGTGGAACGATGAACAAGTCACAAAGGTTTGAATGTTGTTAACGAGACGACCAAAAGTAGTTTTCACAATTAAAACGAGAACGATTTGAACAATTGACACGATTAGAATGATTTAAACAAATGAACGATGATCTATAACAAGTACGGGTTGAACGATGTCACACAACGATGTTTACAAACTATATAAACCATACGAGTTTTATTACGAGAACGATTTCCGATTTGGTGTACAAAAACAAATGTTTTGGAGTAAGATTCATGGCATCGAGGTTTATAAGTTATAACCAAACTATTGGCTTGGTTATTTATTTTACAATACAAATATTTTACAAAAACAAGGTTTTCTAATGTCGAATAACGAAGTTATACGAGTCATTTCGACATGCAAACGAGCCATGAATCTGACACTCACGCAAAACCTATGTACTCGCCAGCATTTCTTTGCTGACTTTGTTTTTACATATGTTTCAGGTGAAGTTGCTTAGTCTTGATTGCGAATAGGAAGCATGCTCACTTAGGACCGGACGAGGACTTAGTGATTTAATAATGATATTAGTCTATGTTTGATTTGCTTGTTTAACTTTAAAACAATGTTTAATATTTAATGAAATGAAACTCTTCGTATCCATGGTTTGAAACAATAATTCTGTTACAACACTCCCCGGCGTTTCTGCCACGATATGTCGTTTTACGTGGTCGGGGTGTGACAGAAGAGTTGGTATTAGAGCCAATGGTTATAGAGAATTAGGTTATTAGTAAAATTTTTGACCTAGACTATAACTTTCTAGGACCCCAACGCAAGTTGATTTGCGTTTAGGAAAAAATAAAAAAAAAACGAAATCCGAATCTGCTTCGAAAATTGATCATCCGTTCTAGGATGATTGATTACTAGGTTTTGAACCCTCCCAGTTTGATTCATTTTTGGCTTAGTGCCTTCTGAGTTTTCAAAATCTCGTCAAAGTTTGGGTCTAAATAATGTGAACACGTGCAAACTGGAAGAGTGAATGCCTATACCCTGAGTTTTCTGTCTAAGGCTAGAGTGTTCGTACAAATCCACATAATCGGACCAGTCACTCTTACCTGGGAACTCTTGGGGTGAGTGTTCACTTATAGGCGAGCATGTCTTCGCGATACATTATTTCGATTCATTACTTTGATTAGTCACTGCGTGTCGTTTGTTTGTTCGAGGTAACGAACAAATGATCGCCTTCCTTATATTTAGTCAATATTTTCAAAACCTCTCTTGTTTTTCCTAATTGTCGACCTCACTCGTCTCTCATATTTTCTTGTTAGACGATGCCTCCTCGACGTGATGCACAATCTTTTACTGCTGAAGAAATCGCAGCCCTTCTCACTCAGCAAATGGCTGCGGTGCTTCCAGGCGTGGTGACCCAAATCCACGAGCTGTACAACAACAATAACAATGCACAATGCAATTTCAAGAGTTTCAACTCTGCTAAGCCGCTAAAGTTTTCTGGGAAACAAGGAGCGACTGCACTCCTGCAATGGTTCGAAAGCATCGAGAACACATTCAGACATGTGTGTAACAACTCTCACTAAAATCAATACTTAGGATGTTAATTATCTATTAAGGAAACCCTAATTAAGACACCCACGTAATTCTGCATAAACCCTAAAATTTTCTTAACAATCGGAATCAGGATCAGGACACCTAAAACTTAGGGGGGATAAACCCTAGTGAATGATTATCTTCACAATTGGCTGTAGAATTGGAATTTAGTCGTACAATCAACTCAGCCAAGCTACCCCTGAACGTGTCCACCCTAGGCTAGAATTGTTACCCGTCGCGCCACGCGACAGATACACATCTCCCTGTCGCGACACGCGAGGGAGTCAATTTTTCAGTATAAATAGAGGGCTTTGGGACTTGAATTTGGGAGTTGGAACGACGTACAAATTCTCTCTGTATGTTGAGTTATTGTCTGATTACTTCAAAAGACACACCAATCCCGAAACGCTGCTACGATTCAGGGTATTACTTCGATCGCTATTACGATTCAACGTCCGATCGATTGAAACTATCCAACGTATGATTAAGTGCTGCTCAAATTGAGTTTATACTTTGTTATTCGTCGTGATTTCGACTTGAATATTTGAGTATTATCCAATTTCGGACTATGCTCTGTTATTCGTTGTGAATCCGCTGAATTGTTAAGTATTGCACTTTGTTAATCGTTGTGAGGGTTTAATCTCGTGAATTGTCGTAAATGCTGTATTGGTTACTTACCTAATTTCGTGTGCATTAGATCATTAGGCTTATCAGTAGGCTAAACTCTATCCCATACCCTTACAATCAAAGAAGATAAGCAAACCGAGCAAAGCAAAAGCAAAGGTGAGTTCACAAACTTTCTACAAGGCACGGCCATCCTCCAGAGGTAGGATGCCACTCCACTAATCTTCGCACACATGCCTGTAGGGTCGCGACACGATGCGATACGATACGATGCGACGCGATACAGATACTAACCTTCGCACACATGTCTGGGAGACCGCGATATGGGCTAGTAAGCCAGTGAACCAACTGTGAATTCACCCAACTTTGTTGTTGACTCGTTGTTACATGCCTTGCAGGTCGTTAGGTCCCTAGCTTAAGGAGCTTGCACTGGGAGGCGTGGTCGTGTGGGAAAACATTTCAACTTATATTAAACTTATGTTTTGCTTCCGCTGTAAACTCAAACTATGTTTTTGACACCAATTGTATTGTGGTTGGTTTTATTTACTTAAATACGTTGTTCAATATGATTGGTGGCTATGATCCTGGGCATGTCACGCCTCCAAGGCGAGGTGGGGTTTTGGAGGGGTGTGACAGAGTGGTATCAGAGCCATTGGTTATAGTGAACTTGGTTTTTAAAAAGGGGAAAAACTTTTTGATAAAACCGGACTATAACCTGTACAGTAATCCGCAACGATGCTTCGCTCCAAGTGCAAGACTCAATACTTCACTGTGTTATTTATTTTTAGTGTTACAGCTAAAGTTAAGTCCTCCCTAAGTATTTCATAGATCCAACTTTAAGAAATATCTATCTGACGAATAGTTGGTAGTACCTCTTCAAGACATATAAGTGAATGAAAAATTTAAAGATTAGTTGAGAAACCACTTTATATAGAAGACAAAAAGGTTAAGTTCCTCGAGTATAAAAGATTAGTACTGGTCAAAGTCAAATAGGTTTCGAAGAAAGGACCGGAATATTCTTAGGAACTCGAAGCAGAAATAAAGCGAAAGTATCCTAACTTATTCTAATAAATCTCGAGGACGAGATTTAAATAAGGTGGGGAGAATGTAACAACTCTCACTAAAATCAATACTTAGGATGTTAATTATCTATTAAGGAAACCCTAATTAAGAAACCCAAGTAATTCTGCATAAACCCTAAAATTTTCATAACAATCGGAATCAGGATCAGGACCCCTAAAACTCAGGGGGGATAAACCCTAGTGAATGATTATCTTCACAATTGGCTGTAGAATTGGAACTCAGTCGTACAATCAACTCAGCCAAGCCACCCCTGAACGTGTCCACCCTAGGCTAGAATTGTTACCCGTCGCGCCACGCGACAGATACACATCTCCCTGTCGCGACACGCGAGGGAGTCAATTTTTCAGTATAAATAGTGGGCTTTGGGACTTGAATTTAGGAGTTGGAACGACGTACAAATTCTCTCTGTACATTGAGTTATTGTCTGATTACTTCAAAACACACACCAATCCCGAAACGCTGCTACGATTCAGGGTATTACTTCGATCGCTATTACGATTCAACGTCCGATCGATTGAAACTATCCAACGTATGATTAAGTGCTGCTCAAATTGAGTTTATACTTTGTTATTCGTCGTGATTTCGACTTGAATATTTGAGTATTATCCAATTTCGGACTATGTGTCACACCCCCAAAATCCACACGCGGAGTATCACCGCTTGGGAGCGTGACTGACCAGGATCAAGCCACCAATCATACAGAACATTGTATAAAGTAAAAGTAAATGCAATATAAACCAAACCAATTCCATATGAAAGGTGTTTCCAAAACATAAGTAAGTTGTCATTGTTTAGCGGAAGCGTATTATTGTAAAACCCAAAGCAAATAAATATCAAATATCAAAAGTGTTCAATAAGATGATCAAGATCCAAGCCCCACAACGACCTGCTCCTTCCTTGTGCAAGCTCCAATATGTACCTAAGGTCCTGCAAGGCATGCAGCAGATAATCAACAAACTAGTTGAGCGAGTTCACAGTTAATAGTTTAGTTTGGGTAATAGTGCGTTCGTTCAGTTAAGTTTCATATCGTATCAGTTCCATCGCGGCCTCCCAGGCAGGTGTGCGAAGATTAGTTTCGAATAGTTCGCGACCATAGTCTTTACCGACCAGGGTGTGTGCGAAGACGGTTAATCAGGTTAATCAGTTCGTTCACGACCATAGTCTTTACCGACCAGGGTGTGTGCGAAGGCAGTTGAGTAGTTCGTTCGCGACCATAGTCTTTACCGACCAGGGTGTGTGCGAAGGCAGTTTGTAAGTATCAACAGTTTAATCGTTCGTTATAATATCAAAGTATGCACAAGTAATCATCCAACCCATTCCCACCCTGGGAACCCATGCCTTGGCTGTGTGAACTCACCTTGGTTTGCTCGGTATGCTAAATAAGTGCTCACAGTTAATTAATCACGTCCTATGTATACACGTATAGCAAAATCAGTTCATGCTCGAAATGTTACGCATGCAATTAATTGGTTCACATAGCAGTCAGTTTGCATATCAGTACAACACGTAGTATTACACAAACATGTTCATCCCAAGCATGGCATGTCAATTAATTCAACATATGTTCAATTGTTCAAGACATTATGCAAAACCCTAACATCTTTCGATTCATACTTCATAATTCATCCTTCGACAGTCCATTATCTTTCGGACCGAAGGTTATCCTTCGGACCATGTTATCTCTCGGTCCAACTATCTGTCGGTCCAATTATCTTTCGGTCCAACTATCTGTCGGTCAAACTATGGTTCGGTCAACGAGTATCTTTCGGCCAAACAATCCTTCGGTCAACTACTATGGTTCGAGGGGTCGGTATCTTTCGGTGTATTGATAAGTAACTGTTACGTTTATCCGATTAACCATTAACACAATTTTCACAAATCTGCTAACATCAACAAGATCAACCAAGCATGATTCTCATGTTTATCAAGAACCCTAATCTGAAACAAGATCATTCAAAAATATCCGATTAACACATATGCGCCGATTACATAAACGTGTCCGATTACAATACTCTAAATCACAAGTTATCATCAAATCGTATTACCAATCATCCATTTAACAAACATAAATTTCCTATCCGATCGATCACCCTGACTGGATTAACTAGCCGATTAACAAAACGATTCGTAACACCGAACATGAAATCATTTGACCATAATCACAACAGATCCAATGTGCATACAATTCCGATTAATACCCATACACAATCATCTTACAAATCAGTTAACATACAACCAACATATTTACATACGATTGATAATTCAAGAAATCATGTAATGTGGACACTAACCGGGGTAGAAAATAAGAGAATCGATCAGCAAAGATCTCCGTATGAGTTGTGGTTGCCGTCACAGGTCAAAAGTGTTCTAGGGTTTTTCTCCAAAAACTGCCGACTATGCATGTGTTTCGTATATAACATTTCACAGTAATGGGCCAAGCCCATTTAAAATGACTGGGCCGAAACATATCGAAGGATATGTTTCGTGATGTTTGCGGGCCGAATGATGTCGAAGGATATGTTTCGTGCTCGAAGGATATGCTTCGTGGTCCTTCGAGTCCTTCGAATCCTTCGAACTATGTTTCGATCTAGACTAAGTGTTTAATAATAATTCTAATAATAATTCCAATATTATTTTCTATTATAGCAAGTAATCACATATAGGCACAATGACGATATGTCTCATTAAAACACAACGAGTACAATTACAAATCCATAATTCAAACAGCTAGACAGTCAAAGTCAATGCGCATTAAATGCGAAAGTGAAAGTCAGAAACTCGAGTTGTCACATTATCCCCAACTTGAAAGAAATTTCGTCCCGAAATTTGGTACGCACTCACTGAGGAAGCTAGGTAAGCTGTATTATTCACTGGTTTTTCCCTGGGGTGTCACATCATCCCCCCGTTGATTTGGAATTTCGTCCCGAAATTCAGTAGTCGTAGCTTCAGCCTCAGTAGTGGTTGCATGGTTTTCGAATAACTGGGGATACTTTTCTGTCATTTGATCTTCGCGTTCCCAGGTGTACTCTGGGCCACGTCGGGAGTTCCAACGAACTCGAACAAGAGGGATTCTCTCGTGTTTGAGGACCTTAGCATCCCGGTCCGTGATTTCAACTGGTTCCTCGACGAACTGCAACCGCTCGTCGATAGTGAGTTCCTTAAAAGGAACTATAAGGGTCTCATCTGATAGGCATTTCTTCAGATTCGACACGTGAAATACATTGTGAACTGCACCGAGTTCAGGAGGTAGGTTTAATCTGTAGGCTACTTTGCCAATCTTTTCTAAGATTTCGAATGGTCCGACGTACCGCGGATTCAGTTTGCCTCGTTTACCAAATCGAACCACACCCCTTCCAGGGTGAAACTTTCAATAAAACCCGGTCCCCGACCTGAAATTCCAAGGCTTGCTACGCTTGCCCGCGTAGGCTTTCTGACGGTCGCGTGCTGCCGTCATGCGTTGTCGTATCTGTGCAATCTTTTCTATAGCGTCCACTACAATCTCTGGACCCGTAATTCGACTATCCCCCACCTCTGCCCAACAGAGAGGTGACCGGCATTTACGTCCGTAGAATGCCTCGAATGGAGCGGCTTGAATGCTGGTGTGATAACTGTTATTGTACGAAAACTCCACTAAAGGGAGGTGCTTTTCCCAGCCGTTGCCGAAATCAATAACACACGCTCGAAGCATGTCTTGAATAGTTCGCTCAGACTGCCCATCCGTCTGAGGGTGATATGCTGTGCTCATGTCTAAACGTGAGCCAAACGCTTTGTGCATCGCATGCCGTAGTTCTGACGTGAATCGTGCATCCCGATCCGAAATAATAGAAATGGGCACCCCGTGCCTCGAAACAACTTCCTTGAGGTAGATATCTGCGAGAGTGGAGAACGTATCCGTTTCCTTAATAGCCAGGAAGTGTGCAGACTTGGTGAGTCGATCCACGATCACCCATATTGTGTCGTTCCCACGCTGAGATCTCGGTAGGCCTGTAACAAAGTCCATGGAAATTTCTTCCCATTTCCACTGTGGTATCATAGGCTGTTGAAGTAGGCCAGTTGGTTTCTGATATTCGACCTTGACTCTCGCACAGGTCAAGCATTTTCCAACGTACGTAGCAATGTGGGCCTTCATACTAGGCCACCAATATGTAGTGCTGATGTCGTGGTACATTTTATCCGACCCTGGATGTACCGAGTAGCGAGACTTGTGTGCTTCGTCCATTACGAGTTCGCGTAAACCGCCATAGAGAGGGACCCAAATCCGGCCCGTGACATAGTAGGCGCCGTCCGCCTTTTGTTCCATTTGTTGTCGTGAGCCGCGTAAGGCTTCAGCCTTGACGTTTTCGGGCTTCAGGGCTTCTGTCTGAGCAGCTCGTATCTGAGCAGGAAGGCTAGACTGAATCGTAAGCTGTAGCGCTCGCACGCGCCATGGTAAAGTGTCCTTTCGACTAAGGGCATCCGCCACAACATTGGCTTTGCATGGATGATACTTGATAGCGCATTCGTAATCGTTAAGTAACTCGACCCATCGTCGTTGACGCATATTCAAATCCTTTTGCTTAAGAATATGCTCGAGACTCCTGTGATCGGTGTAAATCGTGCACCTGGTACCGTACAGGTAGTGTCGCCATATCTTAAGCGCGAAAACAACAGCTCCCAGCTCTAGATCGTGCGTCGTGTAGTTCCGTTCATGAACCTTGAGTTGCCGAGAAGCGTAGGCTATCACTTTATCCCGCTGCATCAATACGCAACCCAGACCCTGTATTGATGCGTCACAATAAACCACGAAGTCATCCGTGCCCTCTGGCAATGAGAGAATAGGTGCGCTGCAAAGCCTATCTTTTAAGTACTGAAAAGCGGTCTCTTGCGTATTACCCCATCTGTAAACGACACCTTTCTGTGTTAGCATAGTAAGTGGTTGCGCGATCTTTGAGAAGTCTTTAATAAATCGCCTGTAGTAACCCGCCAAACCCAAGAATTGGCGTATTTCTGTCGGTGTACGCGGTGCTGGCCAGTTTCTGATCGAATCAACCTTGGATGGATCGACATGAATCCCATCCTTGTTCACCACATGGCCTAAGAAGTGGACTTCACGAAGCCAGAAGTCGCATTTTGAAAACTTTGCGTACAGTTGCTCTTTTCGAAGAAGTTCCAAGATAAGACGTAAGTGCTGCTCGTGCTCCTCCTGACTCTTGGAGTAAATCAAAATGTCGTCGATGAAAACAATGACGAACTTGTCGAGATAGGGTTTGCACACCCTGTTCATAAGATCCATGAAGACTGCTGGCGCGTTCGTAAGCCCGAATGGCATGACAAGAAACTCGTAATGACCGTAGCGAGTTCTGAAAGCGGTTTTGGAGACGTCCTCATCCCGGACTCTCAGCTGATGATACCCTGACCTTAAATCAATCTTGGAATAGTAACACGACCCTTGCAACTGGTCGAATAGGTCGTCTATGCGCGGAAGAGGATAACGGTTTTTCACCGTCACCTTATTCAGCTCGCGATAATCGATGCACATTCTGAAAGTGCCATCCTTCTTTTTCACCGATAATTGGTATCTAATAGTTCTTGTAGCTCCCAAGGCGAAGAGATAGGTCGGATAAATCCCTTATCCAAGATTCCTGGTAGCTGCGTCGATAGTTCTTCCGATTCTGGTGGAGCTAAGCGATACGGTACTCGAGCTATGGGTGCTGCTCCTGGAGCGAGCTCGATTTGAAATTCGACCTGACGATGAGGCGGTAGACCAGGTAAATCTTTAGGAAACACCTGAGGAAAGTCGCGTACAGCTGGATGGTCTTCCAACTTCTTTTCTTTGCATGGGATTTCTGCTTGCTGTTGCTGCTGGCGATTCCGATTTGCAGGCCGTGGACTCCTAAATCCTTAGCTTCATGGCCCATCTTGAGACACCTCTGGAAACGTCCCTCGTTGCACTAACCACCGTGGTGTCTGTTGCATTAGTTACACATTGGGTGAATTCCCCGATATCCACCCTGCCCCTGACCACCAGAAGTTGGCTGACTCGGCTCTGGTGATCACTATTCTTGCGCTGCTGCTGTGCTTGGGACTGAACGGTAGCTGAACCCTTGCTGGAATACCCATCCCATTTCCGCTTGCTGTCACTAGGGGTAGCGGGAGTAGCAGAAGAGGTAGCGGTAGTAATAGCGCTGATACAACTTGGCAGCCTGTTCTGTTCCACTGCCTGACCCGTGAGGCGATGAGCAAGACGCTGAATGTCTTGGATGTTGTCGAGGTTAACCGATGTAGCATGGCTCGGAATCTCTGAGGCTAGACCCTTGAGGTGCAATTCGATACACTTGCTTGGAGGGTCCACCATGGTTGGACACAAGATGGCCAGTTCGTTCGACCGTTTCGTATAAGCATCAATTTCCTGACCCTGTCATTTTCAAATGGTAAAGCTCCACTTCCAACTTGTGGATGTCATCACGCGTGCAGTATTCCCTTTTAATGCGTTCTTTGAATTCGTCCCAAGGGTGGCGTTAGCAGCTGCCAACCCTAGTATCCGTACTTGCGCGTTCCACCAGGTTAGCGCGATTTCTTCCAAAGTACCCGTGTCGTACTTGACCCTGCGAGCCTCAGGGCGTTCACACATGAAGTTCTTGAATGTGCCACTGAATGTGCTTGGACGACAGTCCATGATGTTCTGGAATGTGCAGAGAGGTTGATGTGCGTTCTGACCCGTTGCGCGAGAAAGATAGGTCAAGGTTAAGCGCGAGAGTTGGGTCACGAGTGTAGGATCTAACATCCTAGAATAGGTCTGGGATAGCAGGTTATACCTCCTGCTTGTGCGGCTGCAAGTGCCGCAGCAACTTGTTCGTTAATGAGAGCCGTCAACTGGGCTTGAGTCATGTCAACACGTCCAGACATGATCGAACAGTAAAGGTAGCATAGGTATGAAAGGTTCGCGAGTAATACGATGACAGAAAAGTGTAAGCACATAGGTGTTCTTAAGCAATAACAAGTAGTGAGCAAAGTAACGTAAGCATACTACGAGCAAAGTTCTATGCAATTCTATCAGGTAGGCAATAAACATAAACCTTATTACCTAGGAAGTTGAGCCTTGCACGTGGAGCGAAGCGTCGTTGTGGATCGTTGAGAGCACTGTTCTGGTTATAGTCTGGTTTTAATAAAAACGTTTTCCCATATTAAAACCAAGTTCTCTATAACCAATGGCTCTGATACCAATCTGTCACACCCCCAAAATCCACACGCGGAGTATCACCGCTTGGGAGCGTGACTGACCAGGATCAAGCCACCAATCATACAGAACATTGTATAAAGTAAAAGTAAATGCAATATAAACCAAACCAATTCCATATGAAAGGTGTTTCCAAAACATAAGTAAGTTGTCATTGTTTAGCGGAAGCGTATTATTGTAAAACCCAAAGCAAATAAATATCAAATATCAAAAGTGTTCAATAAGATGATCAAGATCCAAGCCCCACAACGACCTGCTCCTTCCTTGTGCAAGCTCCAATATGTACCTAAGGTCCTGCAAGGCATGCAGCAGATAATCAACAAACTAGTTGAGCGAGTTCACAGTTAATAGTTTAGTTTGGGTAATAGTGCGTTCGTTCAGTTAAGTTTCATATCGTATCAGTTCCATCGCGGCCTCCCAGGCAGGTGTGCGAAGATTAGTTTCGAATAGTTCGCGACCATAGTCTTTACCGACCAGGGTGTGTGCGAAGACGGTTAATCAGGTTAATCAGTTCGTTCGCGACCATAGTCTTTACCGACCAGGGTGTGTGCGAAGGCAGTTGAGTAGTTCGTTCGCGACCATAGTCTTTACCGACCAGGGTGTGTGCGAAGGCAGTTTGTAAGTATCAACAGTTTAATCGTTCGTTATAATATCAAAGTATGCACAAGTAATCATCCAACCCATTCCCACCCTGGGAACCCATGCCTTGGCTGTGTGAACTCACCTTGGTTTGCTCGGTATGCTAAATAAGTGCTCACAGTTAATTAATCACGTCCTATGTATACACGTATAGCAAAATCAGTTCATGCTCGAAATGTTACGCATGCAATTAATTGGTTCACATAGCAGTCAGTTTGCATATCAGTACAACACGTAGTATTACACAAACATGTTCATCCCAAGCATGGCATGTCAATTAATTCAACATATGTTCAATTGTTCAAGACATTATGCAAAACCCTAACATCTTTCGATTCATACTTCATAATTCATCCTTCGACAGTCCATTATCTTTCGGACCGAAGGTTATCCTTCGGACCATGTTATCTCTCGGTCCAACTATCTGTCGGTCCAATTATCTTTCGGTCCAACTATCTGTCGGTCAAACTATGGTTCGGTCAACGAGTATCTTTCGGCCAAACAATCCTTCGGTCAACTACTATGGTTCGAGGGGTCGGTATCTTTCGGTGTATTGATAAGTAACTGTTACGTTTATCCGATTAACCATTAACACAATTTTCACAAATCTGCTAACATCAACAAGATCAACCAAGCATGATTCTCATGTTTATCAAGAACCCTAATCTGAAACAAGATCATTCAAAAATATCCGATTAACACATATGCGCCGATTACATAAACGTGTCCGATTACAATACTCTAAATCACAAGTTATCATCAAATCGTATTACCAATCATCCATTTAACAAACATAAATTTCCTATCCGATCGATCACCCTGACTGGATTAACTAGCCGATTAACAAAACGATTCGTAACACCGAACATGAAATCATTTGACCATAATCACAACAGATCCAATGTGCATACAATTCCGATTAATACCCATACACAATCATCTTACAAATCAGTTAACATACAACCAACATATTTACATACGATTGATAATTCAAGAAATCATGTAATGTGGACACTAACCGGGGTAGAAAATAAGAGAATCGATCAGCAAAGATCTCCGTATGAGTTGTGGTTGCCGTCACAGGTCAAAAGTGTTCTAGGGTTTTTCTCCAAAAACTGCCGACTATGCATGTGTTTCGTATATAACATTTCACAGTAATGGGCCAAGCCCATTTAAAATGACTGGGCCGAAACATATCGAAGGATATGTTTCGTGATGTTTGCGGGCCGAATGATGTCGAAGGATATGTTTCGTGCTCGAAGGATATGCTTCGTGGTCCTTCGAGTCCTTCGAATCCTTCGAACTATGTTTCGATCTAGACTAAGTGTTTAATAATAATTCTAATAATAATTCCAATATTATTTTCTATTATAGCAAGTAATCACATATAGGCACAATGACGATATGTCTCATTAAAACACAACGAGTACAATTACAAATCCATAATTCAAACAGCTAGACAGTCAAAGTCAATGCGCATTAAATGCGAAAGTGAAAGTCAGAAACTCGAGTTGTCACACTATGCTCTGTTATTCGTTGTGAATCCGCTGAATTGTTAAGTATTGCACTTTGTTAATCGTTGTGAGGGTTTAATCTCGTGAATTGTCGTAAATGCTGTATTGGTTACTTACCTAATTTCATGTGCATTAGATCATTAGGCTTATCAGTAGGCTAAACTCTATCCCATACCCTTACAATCAAAGAAGATAAGCAAACCGAGCAAAGCAAAAGCAAAGGTGAGTTCACAAACTTTCTACAAGGCACGGCCATCCTCCAGAGGTAGGATGCCACTCCACTAATCTTCGCACACATGCCTGTAGGGTCGCGACACGATGCGATACGATACGATGCGACGCGATACGGATACTAACCTTCGCACACATGTCTGGGAGACCGCGATATGGGCTAGTAAGCCAGTGAACCAACTGTGAATTCACTCAACTTTGTTGTTGACTCGTTGTTACATGCCTTGCAGGTCGTTAGGTCCCTAGCTTAAGGAGCTTGCACTAGGAGGCGTGGTCGTTGTGGGAAAACATTTCAACTTATATTAAACTTATGTTTTGCTTCCGCTGTAAACTCAAACTATGTTTTTGACACCAATTGTATTGTGGTTGGTTTTATTTACTTAAATACGTTGTTCAATATGATTGGTGGCTATGATCCTGGGCATGTCACGCCTCCAAGGCGGGGTGGGGTTTTGGAGGGGTGTGACAATGTGCAATGTCCGAATGGGCGTAAGGTTGAATTTGCATCAAGTGTGTTCGAGAAGCGTGCTCTTGGTGGAACGGAGTGATGCGCGATAGGGGTGCCGAAGTGGCGTTGGCACAAACATGGGAAGATCTTCGAGCTCTCATGATGAGAGAGTTTTGTCCCTGTCACGAAATTCGAGCTTTGGAACGAGAGTTTGACGATCTAAAACAAGATGGGGGAGAACACCGTGCGTACACGGATCGATTTGAGGAGCTCAGTCTTTTGTGCCCTACTATGGTTACCCCGTTGGAGAAAGCGATAGAGAGGTATATCGATGGTTTACCCGATTCCATACAAGATATTGTGACTGGCGTTAATCCTACTACTGTTCGCCAAGCGATCGAGTTAGCTGCTACCCTGACTGAGTCGCAAGTCAGGAAGCGTAAACTTACCTGCAAGGGTGATAAGATGAAGTCAACTGATTCTGTTAAAGACAAGGAAAAGGGTAAGGGTAAGAAGGGTGAGTCTTCGAAGAAGTCGAGAAAGCGAAAGGATGCTCAGAATTTTGCAGTAACTACACAAACTGCTCAGAACCCTCAGAACCCACCAGCTCAACAACCCGCGAAGAAAGTGTATGCTGGTACCGCACCCCATTGTGCTCGTTGCAACGGTCATCATGTTGCGCAACAAGCTTGTAGACAATGCACAACGTGTGGTAAGCTTGGGCATCTGGCCAACGTCTGTTGTTCGGGTCAGAATCAGATTGTTCAGAATCAAGCTCCAGTTCAGGGGAATGCTGCTAGATTCCCACCGGGTTCATGCTTCAATTGTGGAGACTATGGTCACTTCCGCAACAACTGTCCGAGGTTGGCAAATGCAAATGCAAATCCGAACGTAAATGTCAATGTCAATGCGAATACGAATCCCGCTCGTGGACGAGTATTCAATCTGAATGCAAACGAGGCGCGAGCTGACAACCTCGTCGTCAATGTACGTTTCTTGTTAACAATCGACCTGCATCCATCCTTTTTTATTCTGGTGCCGATAGAAGTTTTGTTTCGTTATCTTTTGAGCCTTTGCTTGCGATACCTAGAACTAAACTAAGGAAACCCTTAACTGTCGAAGTTGCTACTGGTAAACCTCTTGTTCTCGATTCTGTTATCCGTGATTGTCAGGTAAACCTTGATAACCATCTTTTTCCCATCGACCTCACGCCAATGCAACTTGGTAGTTTCGATATTATCGTGGGGATGGATTGGTTAACCAAACATCATGCTGAGGTGATTTGTTTCGATAAAATTGTTCGTATTCCTCTTCCATCTGGTGATGTTCTGGAAGTTCGTGGCGAGAAACCATCTGGTGGATTGAAGCTTATGTCATGTACAAAGGCTCAAAGTTATTTGCGAAAAGGATATGTCGCTTTCCTGGCACATGTCACCGAGGAGAAGGGCGAGAGCAAGAGTATTCAGGATATTCCGATTGTTCGGGATTATCCAGAGGTGTTTCCCGATGAACTGCCTGGTTTGCCTCCAATTCGTCAAGTTGAGTTTCATATTAACCTTGTACCCAATGCCAACCCGGTTGCGAAAGCACCTTATCGTCTTGCACCGTCGGAAATGCAAGAGTTATCAAAACAGCTTCAAGAGTTGTCTGATAAAGGATTCATCTGTCCGAGCTTTTCACCTTGGGGAGCTCCTGTCCTCTTTGTGAAAAAGAAAGATGGATCTTTTCGAATGTGTATCGATTATCGTGAGCTTAATAAGCTTACCATCAAGAATCGATATCCCCTACCTAGAATTGATGACCTCTTCGACCAGCTGCAAGGTGCTTCATGCTTTTCCAGGATCGACCTGCGTTCCGGGTATCATCAACTTCATATTTTCGAAGAAGATATTCCCAAAACTGCTTTCTGTACAAGATATGGGCATTACGAATTCACTGTCATGCCTTTCGGTTTGACGAATGCTCTAGCTATCTTCATGGACTTAATGAATATGGTATGTAAACCTTATTTAGATAAGTTCATCATTGTGCTCATCGACGATATTCTCATTTATTCAAAGTCTCGAGCCGATCACGAACGACACCTTCGTTTGACATTGGAACTCCTAAGGAAGGAACAACTTTTTGCTAAATTCTCCAAGTGTGAATTCTGGCTTAAGGAAGTTCAGTTCTTGGGTCATATTATCAATGAGAAGGGTATTCATGTAGATCCATCCAAGATTGCTGCAATTAAGGATTGGAATACACCAACGACACCAACATAAGTTCGTTCTTTTCTTGGTCTTGCTGGTTATTATCGTCGATTCATTTCTAATTTCTCGAAGATCGCGGTTCCACTCACTGCTTTGACTCAGAAAAATAAGCCTTTTGAGTGGGGACCTAAGCAAGAAGAAGTGTTCCAAACACTGAAACGAAAGCTCTGTGATGCTCTTGTTTTATCTCTGCCTGAGGGAAACGATGATTTTCTTGTCTATTGTGACGCGTCGAATCTAGGACTTGGTTGCGTTCTTATGCAATGCGGTAAAGTCATAGCTTATGCGTCTAGACAATTAAAATTTCACGAGAAGAACTATACGACTCATGATCTTGAGTTAGGAGCTGTGGTTTTTGCGCTTAAAATTTGGGGACACTACCTCTATGGAACGAAGTGTGTGGTTTTCACAGACCACAAAAGTCTCCAACATATTCTCAATCAGAAGGAACTGAACATGAGGCAACGACGTTGGGTTGAACTCTTAAACGATTATGATTGCGATATCCGCTACCACCCTGGTAAGGCGAATATCGTAGCCGATGCGCTTAGTCGAAAGGAACGAGTTAAGCTTCATTCTGTTCAAACTCTATCTGATTTTCAATCTCGCGTCCTTCAAACTCAACGATCTTGTGTGATCAGAGACTTATTGAAGTACGAGCTACTGCTCCAACTTGAGCTTAAACTCGAAAGGAAAGACGATGGATTACTCTATTTTGAGAATCGTTTGTGGATTCCGAATCAGGACGATCTTCGTACCTTAGTAATGGACGAATCTCACAAGTCTCGATATTCTATCCATCCTGGTGCTGATAAAATGTACAAGGATCTTCGTACCCAGTATTGGTGGCCTGGTATGAAGAAAGATGTTGCCTTGTATGTATCGAAATGCCTAACTTGTCTCAAAGTCAAGGCGAAACATCAACGACCTTCTGGTTTGCTTGTACAACCAGAGATACCGGTTTGGAAATGGGAGAACATTGCAATGGATTTCATCACCAAGTTACCGCGTACGTCAGGTCACGATGCTATTTGGGTCGTAGTTGATCGTTTGACAAAATCTGCTCACTTCTTACCAATCCGTGAGGATTTCTCTGCTGAAAAGCTTGCCAAGATCTATGTAGACGAGATTGTATCACGACATGGTGTTCCCTTGGACATCATTTCTAATCGTGATGCTCGATTCTCATCTCATTTTTGGAAGACCATGCAATCTGCTTTGGGAACCCAACTGAATCTAAGCACTGCTTATCATCCCCAAACAGATGGTCAATCTGAGAGGACGATTCAAACTTTGGAGGATATGCTTAGAGCATGCGTGATAGACTTTGGTGGTAATTGGGATTCTCATTTACCATTGATCGAGTTCTCATACAATAATAGTTATCATGATAGCATTAATATGGCACCATTCGAAGCTCTCTACGGTCGAAAATGTCGTTCACCTGTCTGTTGTAATGAGACTGGTGAAGCTCAGCTTACTGGACCTGAGATCATTCTAGAAGCAACAGACAAAATCAAGAAAATTCGCGATAATCTTGTGACAGCTAGAAGCCGTCAAAAGAGTTATGCGGATTTGAAACGCAAGCCCGTAGAATTTCAAGTCGGAGACCATGTCCTACTCAAGGTGTCACCTTGGAAGGGAGTGGTGAGATTTGGAAAGAAAGGAAAACTTGCACCACGATATGTTGGACCATTTAAGATTGTTGAAAGAATTGGAAAGGTTGCCTATCGACTAGAGCTACCTCCAGAGCTTGGAAATGTTCATCCGACTTTTCACGTGTCCAATTTGCGAAAGTGTTTAGCTGATGCTGATCTTCACGTCCCTCTCGACGAGATTCAAATCAATGAAACGATGCACTTTGTCGAGAAACCTGTGGAGATAGTGGACCGTACATACAAACAGTTGAAAGGCAAACGGATTCATTTGGTCAAGGTTCGCTGGGAATCCAAACGTGGCCCCGAGTTTACTTGGGAACATAAGGACCAGATGAAGGAGAAATATCCGCATTTGTTTTCACAAGATTCCTCTAAGTAAAATTTCGGGACGAAATTTCCTAAAGTAGGGGAGACTGTGACAACTGTGATCTGTAATCATCGTATTATGTAAAACACTGTCCATTATCAATAAAACAATATGCGTTGGTGTTATTATGTGTATTTTGGTGTTACTATATGTGCAATTGTGTTTATTAATTTTACAATTTGATTCGATACAGATTTCAAGCATTAAATCACTTTCTGGAAGGTTATACGCAAACTGGTGCTTAAACGCAATCAGTTTAACGCGACGTACACTCCGGAACTGTGACGTAAGCCAAACATACCCTAAATATCCCTTGCATAACTTAGAAATAAGTTTCAAACGATTCGGTATGGCGAAAACATGTTTATTTGAACTAAAGAACTAATTACGACAAAACTGCGAAACGAACATTGGTGACCGCCAGGATAATATTTAAATCCCACAAATATTCTGTAATGATTAAAATTTTATTTTAATCAGGTTCGTGTTGAAAAATAAATTAAAAACGTTATTTTTCAAGTTTAAGCGCGTACCGTGTGTTCCTACGCGACACAGTGCTTACACTGCAAAACGCAGACAACGCAGCAAACCCAGGAATATGCCAGGAATATGCCAGGAATATGCCAGGAATATGCCAGGAATATGCTATATGGAAGATCTATAAATACCACCATTCCATCACTCCATCATTCCACACTCAACACTACACTCCATCTCCTCCCTCCTTCCCCAAATCGGCAGCCATAAACCACCACCCTACCACCATCATTTGACCTTGTTCCATCCATTCTATTACCATACAAGGGTGCAAGGAGACACACAACGAAGCTTGGTGCGTTCGGAAGTCGAAGGACCGCTCTCGCTTTCTTTTATCTGCCACTTTTCTACACTCGAACTCCCCTAGCCTTGTGCTAGTAGTAAGTTCCTTAGATCTTCATCTTGTTCATGTTTTTATGTGGTTAATGATGTTTAAAGATCAAAAGATGGAAATCCTAATGAACATAAACAAGTCTTGAAGTGTAACTAACTAAAGATGGAGTATGGTTAAAGTAGTGTTAAAATGATGAATGAAATATGATATTGCTTGATAAATCTGATATAAATAAGTAATAATCTGCTGTAAGTATTGTTGTGATCGCTAAACATGTTAACGGAATCAATCGAACGCACTTTATGATGATAAGAGACTGAAAACAGCATGCTGATCTGCTTTTCCAGCCACCTTTAACTGGCTGTAACTGCATCGTAACTTCACAAAAACTTTATTTTCTTAAGTCTATAATGTGTTATTATAAAATACGGTTCTAATGACACCGGAATCGTAATTTTTGGACCCCGTTTACTATTTTTAAAGTGCCTTTCCGTAACAGCAGCTTAAGCTGAATTTTTCTGCTGAAAATGTGCGTCCTATTTTCAGTCATAATCTGGATTCTGTGTAGGATTAGATCATGAAACTTATACTGTAGGTGGTCACTGTTGTCGCTGTGACCCTCCAACTGGAATTACATCAATCGGACTTGCGATTAATTTTTAGTGAATTATTCCGTAGAGTGCGGTCAGAAAGTAACAAATCTGACTTTAGTTTGGGAAAATGAATTTTTATAAAATAATGGTAATGAACTAGACCCTGATATTTTTACACAATAATATTTGGTTCGTGTAAGATGTTCTGTAAAAATTTGGGAATTTTTAGAATAAGTTAACCATTTTATTTAAATGTCCGAAAACAGTCCAGTTTCATATACATTAAAACAGAAGTGACATAAGTAGTAATTGCATGCCAAAGTGTGGTTCTTGATTATTAAAAATCATTCTTATTTAATTTAGGGCGGATAAACAATTGAGGGATTGTGTTAACGTTTAAAAACGCACCCGAAGGTGAGTACATAGTTCCCCTATTTTACTGTTTTCAATTGTTTTGGGGTGATTCATATGTATCAAAACGATTTCGATATTTTAACGATGGTTTCACAACGAGTAAGATGGTTTATATTAAACTAATAACGATTTCGATAATGTGAACGAGCTTGTTGGTTGTAATTACATAACAAATGACATTCATTGATTTCGGCCAAACCAACCAGTATTAGGTTATGGTACCATAGGATCCGACAAATCCCGTTATCAGACCGGACCCATGGTTATGTGTGGGTTAGGTGGGTAACGACCGAATCTGATGATTGTTAACTTACCCTTTGGTGGTTTGTTAATACGAGAACAAGTGGAACGACGAACGAGTCACAAAGGTTTGAATGTTGTTAACAAGACGACCAAAAGTAGTTTTCACAATTAAAACGAGAACGATTTGAACAATTGACACGAGTCGAATGATTTAAACAAATGAACGATGATCTATAACAAGTACGGGTTGAACGATGTCACACAACGATGTTTACAAACTATATAAACCATACGAGTTTTATTACGAGAACGATTTCCGATTTGGTGTACAAAAACAAATGTTTTGGACTAAGATTCATGGCATCGAGGTTTATAAGTTATAACCAAACTGTTGGCTTGGTTATTTATTTTACAATACAAATATTTTACAAAAATAAAGTTTTCTAATGTCGAATAACGCAGTTAGACGAGTCATTTCGACATGCAAACGAGCCATGAATCTGACACTCACGCAAAACCTATGTACTCGCCATGTTGGTGCAGTTGTCTGTCGACTACATCTTAGTTCGAGTCTTAGGCTAGGGCTGATTATATAGTGATCGGAAAACGAGAAATCTTGTATTATATAGGTCCGCTTATAGGTCATATCATAGAGGTTCGCTTATGTGTCACTCATGATAGGTCCGCTTATATGGACAAATCATGAAGATCCGCTTTTGTGTCAACGATGTAGTTCCGCTTATATGGACTGTCCATCTAAGCGAACCATCATGCCTATATATAGGTGTCTCATAAGCGGATCTGAAGTGTGTTTTTTGAAGGTGTAACGGCGAAGCCCTGCCGATTTGTCTCCGGATCTTGTATATCTGTCAGATTATCAATAAAAGAGACGTTAAATAGTGAAATAAAACTTTACGAAGACCGAATCAATGAATTCCGCCTCTGATTCTGTCTAAGCGCTCTTCTGATCGACTCGTCAGGTCGCGAAAACGTTCCTACAAGTGGTATCAGAGCTCAGGAGGAAGAGTTCTTACCGTTTAGCTCGATTTTCGCTCAAAATTCTTACTTCTACACCTTCTTTCTTCGTCAGACCGAGATTTTATGGTCGGAATTCGCTCAAAATTTCACAGATTGTGCGCAGTATGTTAACAACAAACCCTGGAAAGTTTCATGCAAAAATACAGTCTAAAAGTGGGTTAAAATGATGTCCGATTGAGGTCCGCTTTTACGGTCCGTGATTAGGAGATCCGTTGTTGTGTCAAGTCTGGTCCGCTGATAAGTCAATTTTATGGTCCGTTCGAAAGGCTAGTGTTTGGTCCGCTAGAACGAACCAATCTGGTCCGCTTTTAAGACATTATTTGGTCCGCTTTTGTGAACAAATCAGGTTCGCTTTTGTGTACCTGAGTTGTATCACTTTTGTGGTTCGCTTTTAAGGTTGTTGTCTGGCCCGCTTTTAGGAACATTCTGGTCCGTTTTTCTG
The DNA here is from genome assembly GCF_002127325.2 of Helianthus annuus. NCBI lineage: Eukaryota > Viridiplantae > Streptophyta > Magnoliopsida > Asterales > Asteraceae > Helianthus > Helianthus annuus. The sequence continues at coordinate 88,939,361 of NC_035448.2, forward strand.
TCATTCTTGAATGTGACAACTCGAATTCTAGACTTACTTTGTGAACCGTATGTGAACATGTTATGATTTTACGGGCTTTAATTTATATGAATGATACGTTATTGTGTGCATTATGTGTATGTATGTTATGTGTTGCACGAACCCAAACCACACACTAAAACCCGATCGCACAAGGCTAACCGGTCACACAAGCCCATTTGGGCCACACTTTGAAATCGGACCCCACTAGATAACCGAGTTGGGCTCGGCCCACTCCCCACTCGCAAACACTAAACCCTTTGGTAAGGGTTTGATTCTCATTATTGTTACAAAACATAACACACACACAACCCTAGAAGCTCTTGCTCTCTCTCTCTCGTTTTGCTTGGAACCCGACGGCAAGAACACCCCCGACTCGGATCACCCTTTTCTCCTTCTTTAATCCGGTTAGTGACTATGTTATTGGTTGTGTGTTATTATTTGTGTGTTGATGATGGCTTGTTACCCGAAGGATTCTTGTTATGTTGTTTATGATAATAGTTATTATGATTGTGAACCGGTTGCATGATCATCGAATTGAATTGGTTCGGATGTTGTTTGATAACCGGCTGTGATTAAAGAATTAGGATGCATGATAGGGTTACAAGATTTAAAACCAACCGATTGCTATATGTTTTGATTATGATCCGATTGTTTATTCTTGATACTGTTATGCAGTTGTTTAAAGATGAACACGTTGAATATGATATAAAAATCTGCAAATTATTAGGTTTGATCTGAATTGTGAAACTGCTTAGTTGTTTGCATAAATTACGGAATGATTGTTGCTTATGATTATGGAAACCAGTTACACACACGGTTGCGACTCGGTATCACTCATTGCGAGTCGGTACCCCACTCGAGACCACAACAGCACAAGCCGAGACCATGGTTGCGAGTCCCGTTGCGACTCGTAACCAGACCATGATTAGCCGAAATCACCAGTTGCGACTCGCAATCTCCTGATTGCGACTCGTAATCTCCTGCTGTGACTCGTAATCCCGGTTGCGACTCGAGATCGCTGGTTGCGACTCGAGACCTCCTTTGCACGCACACTGTTTTGGGCCTACACTGTCACGGGCCCAACCTTATGACTGTTATGTTATTGGACTTGTTTACATAGTTGCTAATTGGACTGCTTATGTTAATTGGGCCGACTACTTGGACTCGTTACTTGATATGAACTACTGATACGTTTATGTGATTTGCCATGATCATACTTGATACCATACGTGATACAAACGTGCTACATACGAACCTAACTTGCATAGTAACCATGATAGGACGTGGTTGATTCCTTACTTGTATACTTGAGCATTATACTGTCTGCCGAGCAAACCCAGGTGAGTTCACACTCCTACTAAGGCATGGGATTCCCGGGTCGTGGGAATGGGTTAAAGGTTTCAATTGACTTAGAACGTACAAATGCTTTTCCTAGACTATCACCTACCATGATCCTCGGATGTCAGGACGGTTCCGTAGGTTAGGATAACACCTACGTGGTCATATGCCAATTACTGCCTCGGATGTCAGGCACGCACGTAAAACCTACGTGTACGCATTTCTTACTTCTATCCTCGGTACAAAGGATACGTACGTGAAACCCACGTACACCCCCGCGTCTCCTATCCTCGGTTGTGAAGGATACGTGCGTAAAACCTACGTACACCCCATACGCGCTACTGTTCTCGGAAGAAGAACAGGGATGATACGAGTAGTTGATACGAATAGTCTAGTGGTTACATAACATGGGAAGCCCCCACCTATACAACGTACTAACGGCCCAGTAGAGCCGCCCTTTACTTACTGTTACGCACTTACTTACTGTGAACTCGCTCAACTAGTTTGTTGATCATTCTGTTACATGCCTTGCAGATCGTTAGGTACTTGGAGCTTGCACAAAGAGGAGCCGGTCGTTGTGGACAAGGATCGTATTGCTTTTCAGTATTTTTAACTTAGGTTTACAACAATGCTTCCGCTACTCAAACAAATGCTTGGTTTTGGAACATCGATCATGTCATGATAAACTACTTTAATGACTTTTATTATTATTAAATGCTATGTTTGATATGATTGATGGCTTGATCCTGGTCACGTCACGCTCCCAAGCGGTGGTACTCCGCGTGTGGATTTTGGGGGTGTGACAGATTGGTATCAGAGCCATTGGTTATAGAGAACTTGGTTTTAATACGGGGGAAAAAGTTTTTATTAAAACCAGACTATAACCCGAACAGTGCTCTCAACGATCCACAACGACGCTTCGCTCCACGTGCAAGACTCGACATTTTAGGTAATAAGGTTTATGTTTATTGCCTACTTGCTAGAATTACTTAGAACTTTGCTCGTGGTATGCTTAGACTACAATGCTCACTATTTGCTATTGCTTAAGAACCCTTACGTGCTTACACTTTTCTGTCATCGCACTATTCGCGAACTTTTCTCACCTATTTCGCCTTTGACATGAAGATCAATGGCTGGAAGAATTAACATGACACAAGCCCAGTTAGAGGCTCTTGTTCAAGCCCAAGTTGCTGCGGCAGTTGCAGCAGCTCAAGCAGGTAGTATACCCTGCAGTATAGGCACACACTAGGATCTTTAGATCCTACATTAACTCTCGTATTTAACTTCGTCCTATTCATACACAATAGGTCAACACGCGCAGCAGCCTGTCTGCACTTTCAAGAACTTCATGGACTGTCGTCCAAACTCTTTCAGCGGCACAGAAGGAGCGGTTGGACTCCTCCACTGGTTCGAGAAGCTAGAATCAGTATTCGAGATGTGCGAGTGCCCTGAGGCTCGCAAGGTCAAGTTTGCTACTGGCACCTTGGAAGGAATCGCGCTAACCTGGTGGAACGCGCAGGTGCAGATTCTTGGGTTGGCAGCTGCTAACGCCACCCCATGGAACGATTTTAAGGAACTCATCAAGCGTGAGTATTGCACGCGTGAAGATATTCACAAGCTAGAAGACGAGCTGTATAATCTGAAAATGGTTGGGTCGGAGATTGAAGCGTATACCAAGCGGTCAAACGAGCTGGCCGTGCTGTGTCCAACTATGGTGGACCCTCCATACAAGCGTATCGAGATGTATCTCAAGGGGTTGGCACCAGAAATCCAGAGCCACGTTATGTGACAACTCGAGTTTTCAAGATTCCATCTTCGCACTATTGCACGTTAATTGTTTAGATTGTTTGTTGTCACGACTTGTTTGTTTCACAACTGTATACGTTGTAATATTTTTAAATCGTATTGTTGTTTGTATGTTATATATGGTGGGTGTTAACTGTGCTTTTATAATTACTTGATGTGCAATACACATGTTGGGTGTAGATTGTAGTATACATGATATGTATATAGATGTTATATGTATATTGTATTGATTATTTGCTTGTATGATGGAAAACATGATAGTGGAACACTACACCCGAAAACACCCCACTTGAAGACACCCCTCCCCATGAAAACAACTTAGTGTTGTGATATTATTTGCTTGAAGACACCCCAAATGGGCTTCGGCCCAGTAGAGAGCAAATTTCAATGTTGTGATATTACCTGTTACGATAGAATATTATTTAGTAAACCCTAACCTCTCTTACCCTACTTCAAAGTCAACGGCAGCCTTCCTCTCTCTTGAAGCTTTACCTTCTCGTCTAGCACAACCCTCAAACGCTACATCACCGGTTAGTGTGTCGTCCTTATTTGATTTAGTTTTTGATTTGAACTTAAATGCATGCGACCGTGATGCTTGATTAAATTGATTACACAATCGGCATAATAGAGTCTGATGGTGATCAGTATTAGTAATATTCAAAATAAGATATAGTCTTGCATGATCTTGTTTATGCTAGGGATGGTTGTAGCCGAATTATAGTGAACAAAAGCAACTATCAGATTTAAAATGGAAAACATATGTCATGCTAATTGAGGAGTGGTGATTCGGTCCAATAGTATAAGGATTAGGGGCATGGTTGTCAGCCACTTATATAAAACCTTTTTGACTATTTGTTGTTATGCATGTGCAGCAAATAATAAGAATATGATGATCGGCTGCTAGGTTATTACTTGCATACTTCCTTTTGATTCCCACTTAATGAATTTTCTATTGGACCTCACTTGTATTCTAATAATATTCCAAAGAAATAGCATGTGACATAAAGTGCCAAATGAATCTAATTGGGCCGATAGAGACATCAGTAATTGTACATTGACTGAATCATTTTAAGTATTGAAAGAATCAAAATGTGTTGCTTGTTTATTACTGGACCGAAAACTGCACATGTTGATTGTTTGCATATGAGTGGGTCGCACATGTTGATGAATTGTTATGCATAGGGTTTCTAGTTGCAACTGTTGATGATGGAAAGCATATCCGACTTTTGTAACATGGACGTTAGGTCCGACTTTTGTAACAAGGACCCTATGTCCGATTTTCTTTTTATGAAATAAGGGGGGTCCGAGCTTCATGACCTCTTATGGTCCGAGCTTTGATTCCCTAACTCTAGTCCGACTTTTATATGTGAAAGGGGCTGCCCGAGTTTTATACCAAGTACAAGGTCATGTCCGAGTTTAAGTCCCCACTTTCTGACCGAGTTTTAGTGAGGGAGCTAGTCCGAGTTTTGTGATAATAATATGGTTGTCCGACTTTGTTTGATGGTAAGGTGAAAGATCCGAGATTATTATGTAAAGGGGTAGGGTCCGACTAAACAATAAATTGCGATATCATATGGATAGGTTATCGGCCAGTTAATATACAACAGCAACTAATCCACTTCATGCTTGAACATGTGACAAGATTTTAGTTTCAATAAAACTTTATGGATAATAGTGTGTGTCATATAAATTGTCGGCTATTACTTGAATTAGACAAGTCTTTTATATTTTATTAGCCTGGTTTGCATGAAAGTTCTGGTCAGCATTGATTAATTACATGCAGTTAGTGTGCATGTGGTCAGCATTGATTATTAGCCTTGTTTACATGTATTTCATTAGCCCAAGTATCAACTCTATTAATTTGTTAAGTCTGCTAGTCTGTAGGTGTTGGTAAATACCAGCTATGTTTAGCCTGATAGCTCTTATATGAAACCATAAGTTGCATGAAATTGTTTCACGGGTTACATGAAAATAAGATGCCAACTGATATGCACACTCTGTGTTATGCTGTGTTTTTACTTGCATACGAATCATTGCGAATATGAACTGACTGTGAGTAAATGCATTACCCTAGGCATTGATTGATTGATTGATTTGTTTCGAGCACATAGTTAAGCATACCGAGCAAATCAAGGTGAGTTCACACCCTTACTAAGGCATGGGATTCCCAAGGGCTTGGGAATGGGATTAAAGAAATGAGATTGACTAGATACACTGATACTAGACTACCATACCACTGTCCTCGGTTGTGCAGGACACATACTTATGCTATTCACTGTCCTCGGTTGTGCAGGACACTTACTTACAATCTACGTAGACTTATACATATTACTATCCTCGGTTGTGAAGGATACCTACACCTATTACTATCCTCGGATGTGAAGGATACTTATACTTATTACTATCCTCGGATGTGAAGGATACTCATGCTTATTACTATCCTCGGATGTGAAGGATACTTATGTTTACGAGTAGTCTAGTGGTTATACAACGTGGGAAACCCCCACCAATAGAATGTACTAACGGCCCAGTAGAGCCACCTGTTACAAACGAACTTTCTATTACGCATTTACTTTCTGTGAACTCGCTCAACTAGTTGTTGACCCTCTGTTACATGCCTTGCAGGACGTTAGGTATATGGAGCTTGCACACGGAGGAGCTGGTCGTTGTGGGGCTTGGATCGTGATCATCTTGTTAAATACTTATGATATTTGATACTTACCTACTATGGGATTTACAATAATACGCTTCCGCTAAACAATGATAACTTACCTATGTTTTGGAAACACCTTTCATATGGATTTGTTTTGGATTATATTGCAATTACTTTTACTTTATACAATGTTCTATATGATTGGTGGCTTGATCCTGGTCAGTCACGCTCCCAAGCGGTGATACTCCGCAGGGGGATTTTGGGGGTGTGACAGATTGGTATCAGAGCCATTGGTTATAGAGAACTTGGTTTTAATATGGGGAAAACGTTTTTATTAAAACCAGACTATAACCAGAACAGTGCTCTCAACGATCCACAACGACGCTTCGCTCCACGTGCAAGACTCGACATCCTAGGTAATAAGGTTTATGTTTATTGCCTACATGCTAGAATTGCATAGAACTTTGCTCGTAGTATGCTTACATTACTTTGCTCACTACTTGTCACTCCTTGAGAACACCTATGTGCCTACACTTTTCTGTCATCGCACTACTCGCGAACCATTCATACTTATGCTACCTTTACTGTTTAATCATGTCTGGGCGTGTTAACTTGACACAAGCCCAGTAGACGGCTCTCATTAAGGAACAAGTTGCTGCGGCGCTTGCAGCCGCACAAGCAGGAGGTATAACCTGCTATTCCAGGCCTATCCTAGGATGTTAGATCCTACTCTCGTGACCCAACTCTCGTGCTTAACCTTGACCTATCTTTCTCGCGCAACGGGTCAGAACGCATAGCAACCTGTCTGCACATTCAAGAACTTCATGGACTGTCGTCCAAGCACATTCAGTGGCACAGAAGGAGCAGTGGGACTACTCCATTGGTTTGGGAAGCTCGAGTCGGTATTCGAGATGTGTGAATGCCCTGAGGCTCGCAGGGTCAAGCACGCCACTGTTACGTTGGAAGGAATCGCGCTAACCTGGTGGAACGCGCAAGTTTAGATATTAGGGCTGGCAGCTGCTAACGCCACCCCTTTGAACGATTTTAAGGAACTCATCAAAAAGGGAATACTGCACGCGTGATGACATCCACAAGTTGGACGTGGAGCTTTACCATTGGAAAATGACGGGGTCAGAAATTGAAGCTTATACGAAACGGTCGAACGAACTGGCCAGCTTGTGTCCAACCATGGTGGACCCTCCAAGCAAGCTTATCGAATTGTACCTCAAGGGTCTAGCCTCAGAGATTCAGAGCCATGCTACACTGGCTAACCTCGACAATATCCAAGACATTCAGCGTCTTGCTCATCGCCTCACGAATCAGGCAGTGGAACAGAACAGGCTGCCTAGTTGTATCAGCGCTATTACTACCGCTACCACTTCTACTACTTCTGCTATTCCCAGTGACAACAAGAGAAGGTGGGATGGAATCTTCAGCAAGGGTTCAACTTCAGTTCAGTCTCAGGCTCGGCAGCGAAAAATTGATGACTATCGGAGCACTGGTCAGCAATCTTCTGGTAGTCAAGGGTTGTAACCTCGTCTTAGTTGGTCAGACACTCTCCGTCAACCTCATTCCCTAGTCTTGGGTAGTTTCGACATCGTCATTGGGATGGATTGGTTATCCCAACAGCAAACGGAGGTCCTATACAAAGAGCAAGATTGTTCGCATTCCTCGTTCTGGTAAAAAAAAAAAAAAAAAAAAAAAAAAAAAAAAAAAAAACCCTCTCGAAGTTCAAGGCGACAAGAGTGGTGCTGTGGTTGGCATCATCTCTTTCTGGAAGGCTCAGATATGTTTGCGGAAGGGCCACACCGCAATTTTGGCTCTTGTTACTGACGCATCAACGAAAGAAAAAAAGTTGGAAGACCATCCAGTTGTACGCGACTTTCCTCAGGTGTTTCCTGAAGATTTACCTGGTCTACCGCCTCATCGTCAGGTCGAATTTCAAATCGAGCTCGCTTTAGGAGCAGCACCCATAGCTCGAGCACCGTGTCGTTTAGCTCCAACCGAACTGGAAGAACTGTCAAAGCAGCTACAAGAGCTCTTGGAAAAGGGCTTTATTCGTCCTAGCTCTTCGCCTTGGGAAGCTCCAGTGTTATTTGTGAAAAAGAAGGACGGTACTTTCAGGATGTGCATAGACTACCGTGAATTGAACAAAGTGACAGTGAAGAACCGCTACCCTCTTTCTCGTATCGACGACTTATTCGACCAGTTGCAGGGGTCGAGTTACCACTCCAAGATTGATCTAAGGTCAGGGTATCATCAGCTGAGAGTCCGGGATGAGGACGACTCCAAGACAGCATTCAGAACTCGCTACGGTCACTACGAGTTTCTAGTCATGCCATTCGGGCTTACGAACGCGCCTGCAGTCTTCATGGATCTTATGAATAGGGTGTGCAAACCCTACCTTGATAAGTTCGTCATTGTCTTCATCGACGACATTCTGATCCACTCCAAGAGTCAGGAGGAGCACGAGCAGCACTTACGTCTTATCTTGGAACTCCTTCGGAAGGAGCAATTGTACGCAAAGTTTTCTAAATGCGACTTCTGGCTTCGAGAAGTCCACTTCTTAGGCCATGTGGTGAACAGGGATGGGATTCATGTCGATCCATCCAAGGTAGATTCGATACGGAACTGGCCTGCACCGCGTACACCAACAGAAATACGCCAATTCTTGGGTTTGGCGGGATACTACAGGCGGTTTATCAAAGACTTCTCCAAGATCGCGCAATCGCTTACTATGCTGACACAGAAAGGTGTCGTTTACAGATGAGGTAATACACAAGAAACGGCTTTTCAGTACCTGAAGGATAGATTATGCAGCGCACCTATTCTCTCATTGCCAGAGGGCACAGATGATTTTTGTCGTCTATTGTGACGCGTCGATACAGGGGCTTGGTTGTGTATTGATGCAGCGGGATAAAGTTATTGCCTACGCCTCTCGTCAACTCAAGGTTCATGAACGGAACAACACGACGCACGATTTAGAGCTGGGAGCTGTTGTGTTTGCGCTTAAGATATGGCGACACTACCTGTACGGTACCAAGTGCACAATTTACACCGATCACAGGAGTCTCGAGCATATCTTCAAGCAGAAGGAATTGAATATGCGTCAACGACGATGGGTCGAACTGCTTAATGATTGCGAATGCGCTATCAAGTATCATCCAGGCAAGGCCAACGTTGTGGCCGACGCCCTTAGTCGGAAAGACACCTTACCTAAGCGCGTGCGAGCGCTACAGCTTACTATTCAGTCCAGTCTTCCTGCACAGATACGAGCTGCTCAGATAGATGCTTTAAAACCCGAGAATGTCATGGCTGAAGCCTTACGCGGCTCAAGACAACGCATGGAACAAAAGGAAGACGGCGCCTACTATGTAACGGGGCGTATTTGGGTCCCACTTTATGGAGGTCTACGAGAGCTTGTGATGGACGAAGCACACAAGTCTCGCTACTCGGTACACCCAGGGTCGGATAAAATGTACCACGATATCAAAACAACCTACTGGTGGCCAAGCATGAAAGCCCACATCGCCACCTATGTTGGCAAGTGCTTGACCTGTGCGAGAGTCAAGGTCGAATATCAGAAACCCGCAGGTCTACTACAACAACCCAGGATACCACAGTGGAAATGGGAAGAAATTTCCATGGATTTCGTTACAGGCTTACCTAGATCCCAGCGTGGGAATGATACTATTTGGGTAATCGTTGATCGACTCGCAAAGTCTGTTCATTTCTTGGCTATCAAAGAAACGGATAAGTTCTCTACGTTAGCAGATATATACTTGAAAGAAGTTGCTTCGAGGTACGGAGTGCCAACCTCTATTATTTCGAATCGGGACGCACGATTCACCTCAGCACTGTGGCAAGCGATGCACAAATCTTTTGGCTCTCGGTTAGACATGAGCACAGCTTATCACCCTCAGACGGATGGGCAGTCTGAGCGCACGATTCAAACTCTTGAAGACATGCTTCGGGCGTGTGTTATCGATTTCGGCAACAGCTGGGAAAAGCACCTCCCGTTAGTGGAGTTCTCGTACAACAACAGTTACCACATCAGCATACAAGCCGCTCCATTCGAGGCAATGTACGGGCGTAAAATGCCGGTCACCTCTCTGTTGGGCAGAGGTGGGGGAATAGTCAGATTTCAGGACCAGAAATGGTAGTTGACGCTACTGAACGCATTGCACAGATACGACAACGCATGGCGGCGGCTCGTGACCGTCAGAAAGCTTACGCAAACAAACGCAGAAAACCGCTCGAATTCCAAGTTGGGGATCGAGTGCTACTCAAAGTCTCACCCTGGAAGGGTGTGGTTCGTTTTGGTAAACGAGGCAAGCTCAATCCACGGTATGTTGGACCGTTCGAGATCATTGAGAAAATAGGCAAAGTAGCCTACAGACTAAACCTACCAGCTGAACTCGGTGCAGTTCACAACGTATTTCACGTGTCGAATCTGAAGAAGTGCCTGTCAGGTGAGACCCTCATAGTTCCTTTTAAGGAACTCACTATCGACGAGCGGTTGCAGTTCGTCGAGGAACCAGTTGAAATCACGGACCGGGATGTTAAGGTCCTCAAAAGCAAGAGAATCCCTCTTGTTCGAGTTCGTTGGAACTCCCGACGTGGCCCAGAGTACACCTGGGAACGCGAAGACCAAATGAAAGAAAAGTACCCCCAGTTATTCGGAACCAATGCAACCACTACTGAGACTGAAGCTACTACTGCGGAATTTCGGGACGAAATTCCAAATCAACGGGGGGATGATGTGACACCCCAGGAAAACCAGTGAACGATACAACTTACCTAGCTTCCTCAGTGAGTGCGTACTAAATTTCGGGACGAAATTTCTTTCAAGTCGGGGATAATGTGACAACTCGAGTTTTCAAGATTCCATCTTCGCACTATTGCACGTTAATTGTTTAGATTGTTTGTTGTCACGACTTGTTTGTTTCACAACTGTATACGTTGTAATATTTTTAAATCGTATTGTTGTTTGTATGTTATATATGGTGGGTGTTAACTGTGCTTTTATAATTACTTGATGTGCAATACACATGTTGGGTGTAGATTGTAGTATACATGATATGTATATAGATGTTATATGTATATTGTATTGATTATTTGCTTGTATGATGGAAAACATGATAGTGGAACACTACACCCGAAAACACCCCACTTGAAGACACCCCTCCCCATGAAAACAACTTAGTGTTGTGATATTATTTGTTTGAAGACACCCCAAATGGGCTTCGGCCCAGTAGAGAGCAAATTTCAATGTTGTGATATTACCTGTTACGATAGAATATTATTTAGTAAACCCTAACCTCTCTTACCCTACTTCAAAGTCAACGGCAGCCTTCCTCTCTCTTGAAGCTTTACCTTCTCGTCTAGCACAACCCTCAAACGCTACATCACCGGTTAGTGTGTCGTCCTTATTTGATTTAGTTTTTGATTTGAACTTAAATGCATGCGACCGTGATGCTTGATTAAATTGATTACACAATCGGCATAATAGAGTCTGATGGTGATCAGTATTAGTAATATTCAAAATAAGATATAGTCTTGCATGATCTTGTTTATGCTAGGGATGGTTGTAGCCGAATTATAGTGAACCAAAGCAACTATCAGATTTAAAATGGAAAACATATGTCATGCTAATTGAGGAGTGGTGATTCGGTCCAATAGTATAAGGATTAGGGGCATGGTTGTCGGCCACTTATATAAAACCTTTTTGACTATTTGTTGTTATGCATGTGCAGCAAATAATAAGAATATGATGATCGGCTGCTAGGTTATTACTTGCATACTTCCTTTTGATTCCCACTTAATGAATTTTCTATTGGACCTCACTTGTATTCTAATAATATTCCAAAGAAATAGCATGTGACATAAAGTGCCAAATGAATCTAATTGGGCCGATAGAGACATCAGTAATTGTACATTGACTGAATCATTTTAAGTATTGAAAGAATCAAAATGTGTTGCTTGTTTATTACTGGACCGAAAACTGCACATGTTGATTGTTTGCATATGAGTGGGTCGCACATGTTGATGAATTGTTATGCATAGGGTTTCTAGTTGCAACTGTTGATGATGGAAAGCATATCCGACTTTTGTAACATGGACGTTAGGTCCGACTTTTGTAACAAGGACCCTATGTCCGATTTTCTTTTTATGAAATAAGGGGGGGTCCGAGCTTCATGACCTCTTATGGTCCGAGCTTTGATTCCCTAACTCTAGTCCGACTTTTATATGTGAAAGGGGCTGCCCGAGTTTTATACCAAGTACAAGGTCATGTCCGAGTTTAAGTCCCCACTTTCTGACCGAGTTTTAGTGAGGGAGCTAGTCCGAGTTTTGTGATAATAATATGGTTGTCCGACTTTGTTTGATGGTAAGGTGAAAGATCCGAGATTATTATGTAAAGGGGTAGGGTCCGACTAAACAATAAATTGCGATATCATATGGATAGGTTATCGGCCAGTTAATATACAACAGCAACTAATCCACTTCATGCTTGAACATGTGACAAGATTTTAGTTTCAATAAAACTTTATGGATAATAGTGTGTGTCATATAAATTGTCGGCTATTACTTGAATTAGACAAGTCTTTTATATTTTATTAGCCTGGTTTGCATGAAAGTTCTGGTCAGCATTGATTAATTACATGCAGTTAGTGTGCATGTGGTCAGCATTGATTATTAGCCTTGTTTACATGTATTTCATTAGCCCAAGTATCAACTCTATTAATTTGTTAAGTCTGCTAGTCTGTAGGTGCTGGTAAATACCAGCTATGTTTAGCCTGATAGCTCTTATATGAAACCATAAGTTGCATGAAATTGTTTCACGGGTTACATGAAAATAAGATGCCAACTGATATGCACACTCTGTGTTATGCTGTGTTTTACTTGCATACGAATCATTGCGAATATGAACTGACTGTGAGTAAATGCATTACCCTAGGCATTGATTGATTGATTGATTTGTTTCGAGCACATAGTTAAGCATACCGAGCAAACCAAGGTGAGTTCACACCCTTACTAAGGCATGGGATTCCCAAGGGCTTGGGAATGGGATTAAAGAAATGAGATTGACTAGATACACTGATACTAGACTACCATACCACTGTCCTCGGTTGTGCAGGACACATACTTATGCTATTCACTGTCCTCGGTTGTGCAGGACACTTACTTACAATCTACACAGACTTATACATATTACTATCCTCGGTTGTGAAGGATACCTACACCTATTACTATCCTCGGATGTGAAGGATACTTATACTTATTACTATCCTCGGATGTGAAGGATACTCATGCTTATTACTATCCTCGGATGTGAAGGATACTTATGTTTACGAGTAGTCTAGTGGTTATACAACGTGGGAAACCCCCACCAATAGAATGTACTAACGGCCCAGTAGAGCCACCTGTTACAAACGAACTTTCTATTACGCATTTACTTTCTGTGAACTCGCTCAACTAGTTGTTGACCCTCTGTTACATGCCTTGCAGGACGTTAGGTATATGGAGCTTGCACACGGAGGAGCTGGTCGTTGTGGGGCTTGGATCGTGATCATCTTGTTAAATACTTATGATATTTGATACTTACCTACTATGGGATTTACAATAATACGCTTCCGCTAAACAATGATAACTTACCTATGTTTTGGAAACACCTTTCATATGGATTTGTTTTGGATTATATTGCAATTACTTTTACTTTATACAATGTTCTATATGATTGGTGGCTTGATCCTGGTCAGTCACGCTCCCAAGCGGTGATACTCCGCAGGGGGATTTTGGGGGTGTGACACGTTACTTCGGCTAACCTCGACAACATCCAGGAAATCCAGCGTCTCGCTCATCGCATCACCGATCAGGCAGTGGAACAGAATAAACTGCCTAAGCGTGTCAGCGTTACTGCTACAGTCACTCCTTCAGCTACTCCCGTTACTCTCAGTGACAACAAGAGGAAATGGGAGGGGGATTCAAGCAAAGCATCAGTTTCGGTTCAGTCCCAGAATCAGCAGCGAAAGACTGACAACTATCAAAGCCCTAACCAGCAGTCGTCAGGTAGCCACAGGCAGGGTGGATATCGCGGAAATCTTCCAAAGTGCAACAACTGCAACAAGCACCACAACGGTCAGTGTAACAAGGGTCGTTGTCAAAGATGCCTCAAGATGGGTCACGAGGCCAAAGACTGTAGAAGCCTTCGTCCTGCGAACCAAAATCAGCAGCAGCCTCACGCTCAGCCTAACCAACAACAGGGCAACAAGGGATGCTACAATTGTGGTGCTGAAGGCCACATCAAGAGACACTGCCCACAGCTCAACAGGAACCAGAACAACAACAACAACAACCAGGGCAACGGCAACAACAACAATGGGGGAAACAACAACGGCAACGAGGCAAGGGGCCGTGCATTCGTACTAGGTCGTGGCGACGCAGTAAACGATCCCAACGTTGTCATGGGTAAGTTTCTCCTCGACAATATTTACGTTACTGTTTTGTTTGATTCGGGTGCGGATACAAGCTATATGTCTGTGAAAATGTGTCAACTGCTAAAACGTGCACCAACACTTTTACCCACCAAACATGTAGTAGAGTTAGCTAACGGTAAAAGTTTAGAAGCCACGCACGTAGTCCAGGGTTGTAATCTTATCCTAGCTGGTCAAGCCTTCTCTATTGATCTCATTCCCATAGTTTTGGGAAGTTTCGACGTCGTGATTGGGATGGATTGGTTATCCCAACACCAGGCAGAAATCCTATGCAGCGAGAAGATTATTCGCATTCCTCGTTCTGGTCAGGAACCTCTTGAAGTTCAAGGCGACAAGAGTGGTGCAGTGGTTGGCATCATCTCATTCTTGAAGGCTCAGAAGTGCTTACGTAAAGGTCACACAGCCATTTTGGCTCTTGTTTCAGACGCATCAGTAAAGGAAAAGAAATTGGAGGATATTCCAATTGTACGCGATTACCCTCAGGTGTTTCCTGAAGATTTACCTGGCTTACCGCCTCATCGTCAGGTTGAATTTCAGATCGAGCTCGCTCCAGGAGCAGCACCCATAGCTCGCGCACCATATCGTCTAGCTCCATCAGAATTGGAAGAATTGTCAAAGCAGCTACAAGAGCTCTTGGAAAAGGGCTTCATTCGTCCAAGCTCTTCGCCTTGGGGAGCTCCAGTGCTTTTCGTGAAAAAGAAAGACGGTACGTTCAGGATGTGTATAGACTACAGGGAACTGAACAAGGTGACGGTGAAGAACCGTTATCCTCTTCCACGCATAGACGACTTATTCGACCAGTTGCAAGGGTCGTGTTACTATTCCAAGATCGACCTACGGTCAGGTTATCATCAACTGAGAGTCCGCGAGGAGGACGTCTCTAAGACAGCATTCAGAACTCGCTATGGTCACTACGAGTTCTTGGTTATGCCGTTCGGACTTACGAACGCGCCTGCTGTATTTATGGATCTTATGAACAGGGTGTGCAAACCCTATCTCGACAAGTTCGTCATTGTTTTCATCGACGACATCCTGATTTACTCCAAGAGTCAGGAGGAGCACGAGCAGCATCTTCGTCTTATTTTGGAACTCCTTCGAAAGGAACAGTTGTACGCCAAGCTTTCAAAATGCGACTTCTGGCTTCGTGAAGTCCACTTCTTAGGCCACGTGGTAAACAAGGATGGGATTCACGTCGATCCATCCAAGGTAGATTCGATCAGGAACTGGCCTGCACCGCGTACACCAACAGAAATACGCCAATTCTTGGGTCTGGCAGGTTACTACAGACGGTTTATTAGAGACTTTTCGAAGATTGCTCAGCCGCTTACGCTACTGACACAGAAGGGTGTTACCTATCGCTGGGGAGAGCCCCAGGAGACTGCTTTTCAGCACTTAAAGGAAAGACTTTGCAGTGCACCTATCCTCTCATTGCCAGAAGGCACAGAAGACTTCGTAGTATATTGTGATGCATCCATCCAGGGTCTTGGATGTGTGTTAATGCAACGTGATAAAGTGATAGCCTACGCTTCTCGGCAACTCAAGGTTCATGAACGCAACTACACGACGCACGATCTAGAGCTGGGAGCTGTTGTTTTCGCGCTTAAGATATGGCGACACTACCTGTACGGTACCAGGTGCACGATTTACACCGATCACAGGAGTCTCGAGCATATCCTTAAGCAGAAGGATTTGAACATGCGTCAACGACGATGGGTCGAGTTACTTAACGACTACGAATGCGCCATCAAGTACCATCCAGGCAAAGCCAATGTTGTGGCTGACGCTCTAAGTCGAAAGGACACCTTACCGAAGCGCGTGCGAGCGCTACAGCTTACGATTCAGTCTAACCTTCCAGCGCAGATACGAAATGCTCAGGTAGAAG
Source organism: Helianthus annuus (assembly GCF_002127325.2). NCBI lineage: Eukaryota > Viridiplantae > Streptophyta > Magnoliopsida > Asterales > Asteraceae > Helianthus > Helianthus annuus. The sequence goes on from NC_035448.2 coordinate 88,955,556, forward strand.
CATTGAAGCCCGAAAACGTCAAGGCAGAAGCCTTACGCGGCTCACGACAACAAATGGAACAAAAGGAAGACGGCGCCTACTATGTAACGGGCCGGATTTGGGTCCCTCTCTATGGCGGTTTACGCGAACTTGTAATGGATGAAGCTCACAAGTCTCGCTACTCGGTACATCCAGGGTCAGATAAAATGTACCACGACATCAGCACTACTTATTGGTGGCCTAGTATGAAGGCCCACATCGCTACGTACGTTGGAAAATGTTTGACCTGTGCGAGAGTCAAGGTTGAATATCAGAAACCAGCTGGTCTACTTCAGCAGCCTAAAATACCACAATGGAAATGGGAAGAAATTTCCATGGATTTGGTTACAGGCTTACCTAGATCTCAGCGTGGGAACGATACGATATGGGTCATAGTTGATCGACTCACCAAGTCTGCACACTTCCTGCCGATTAAGGAAACGGACAAGTTCTCCACTTTCGCAGACGTCTATCTTAAAGAAGTTGTTTCGAGGCACGGAGTGCCCACCTCTATTATTTCGGATCGCGATGCACGATTCACGTCAGAGCTATGGCAAGCAATGCATAAATCTTTCGGCTCACGATTAGACATGAGCACAGCATATCATCCTCAGACGGATGGGCAGTCTGAGCGAACGATTCAAACACTTGAAGACATGCTTAGGGCATGCGCTATCGATTTCGGCAACGGCTGGGAAAAGCACCTCCCATTGGTGGAGTTTTCGTACAATAACAGTTACCATACCAGCATTCAAGCCGCTCCATTCGAGGCATTGTACGGACGTAAATGCCGGTCACCTCTCTGTTGGGCAGAGGTGGGGGATAGTCAGATTACGGGTCCAGATATTGTAGTGGACGCCACAGAAAAGATAGCACAGATACGACAACGCATGGCGGCAGCACGCGACCGTCAGAAAGCCTACGCGGACAAGCGTAGAAAGCCTTTGGAATTTCAGGTCGGGGACCGGGTTTTACTAAAAGTTTCACCCTGGAAGGGTGTGGTACGTTTTGGAAAAAGGGGCAAACTGAATCCGCGGTACGTCGGACCATTCGAAATCATCGAAAAGATTGGCAAGGTAGCCTACAAGTTGAACCTACCAGCTGAACTCGGAGCAGTTCACAATGTCTTTCATGTATCGAACTTAAAGAAGTGCCTATCAGATGAAAACCTCATCATTCCTTTTAAGGAACTCACTATCGACGAGCGTCTGCAGTTCGTCGAGGAACCAGTAGAAATCACGGACCGGGATGTGAAGGTCCTCAAAAGCAAGAGAATCCCTCTTGTTCGAGTTCGTTGGAACTACAAACGTGGCCCAGAGTACACCTGGGAACGCGAAGACAGGATGACAGAAAAGTACCCCCAGTTATTCGAAACCAATGCTACCACTACTGAGGCTGAAGCTACTACTTCGGAATTTCGGGATGAAATTCCAGATCAACGGGGGGAGGATGTGACACCCCAGGAAAATCAGTGAACAATACAGTTTACCTAGCTTCCTCAGTGAGTGCATACCAAATTTCGGGACGAAATTTCCAATTAGTTGGGGATAATGTGACAACTCGAATTCTAGACTTACTTTGTGAACCGTATGTGAACATGTTATGATTTTACGGGCTTTAATTTATATGAATGATACGTTATTGTGTGCATTATGTGTATGTATGTTATGTGTTGCACGAACCCAAACCACACACTAAAACCCGATCGCACAAGGCTAACCGGTCACACAAGCCCATTTGGGCCACACTTTGAAATCGGACCCCACTAGATAACCGAGTTGGGCTCGGCCCACTCCCCACTCGCAAACACTAAACCCTTTGGTAAGGGTTTGATTCTCATTATTGTTACAAAACATAACACACACACAACCCTAGAAGCTCTTGCTCTCTCTCTCTCGTTTTGCTTGGAACCCGACGGCAAGAACACCCCCGACTCGGATCACCCTTTTCTCCTTCTTTAATCCGGTTAGTGACTATGTTATTGGTTGTGTGTTATTATTTGTGTGTTGATGATGGCTTGTTACCCGAAGGATTCTTGTTATGTTGTTTATGATAATAGTTATTATGATTGTGAACCGGTTGCATGATCATCGAATTGAATTGGTTCGGATGTTGTTTGATAACCGGCTGTGATTAAAGAATTAGGATGCATGATAGGGTTACAAGATTTAAAACCAACCGATTGCTATATGTTTTGATTATGATCCGATTGTTTATTCTTGATACTGTTATGCAGTTGTTTAAAGATGAACACGTTGAATATGATATAAAAATCTGCAAATTATTAGGTTTGATCTGAATTGTGAAACTGCTTAGTTGTTTGCATAAATTACGGAATGATTGTTGCTTATGATTATGGAAACCAGTTACACACACGGTTGCGACTCGGTATCACTCATTGCGAGTCGGTACCCCACTCGAGACCACAACAGCACAAGCCGAGACCATGGTTGCGAGTCCCGTTGCGACTCGTAACCAGACCATGATTAGCCGAAATCACCAGTTGCGACTTGCAATCTCCTGATTGCGACTCGTAATCTCCTGCTGTGACTCGTAATCCCGGTTGCGACTCGAGATCGCTGGTTGCGACTCGAGACCTCCTTTGCACGCACACTGTTTTGGGCCTACACTGTCACGGGCCCAACCTTATGACTGTTATGTTATTGGACTTGTTTACATAGTTGCTAATTGGACTGCTTATGTTAATTGGGCCGACTACTTGGACTCGTTACTTGATATGAACTACTGATACGTTTATGTGATTTGCCATGATCATACTTGATACCATACGTGATACAAACGTGCTACATACGAACCTAACTTGCATAGTAACCATGATAGGACGTGGTTGATTCCTTACTTGTATACTTGAGCATTATACTGTCTGCCGAGCAAACCCAGGTGAGTTCACACTCCTACTAAGGCATGGGATTCCCGGGTCGTGGGAATGGGTTAAAGGTTTCAATTGACTTAGAACGTACAAATGCTTTTCCTAGACTATCACCTACCATGATCCTCGGATGTCAGGACGGTTCCGTAGGTTAGGATAACACCTACGTGGTCATATGCCAATTACTGCCTCGGATGTCAGGCACGCACGTAAAACCTACGTGTACGCATTTCTTACTTCTATCCTCGGTACAAAGGATACGTACGTGAAACCCACGTACACCCCCGCGTCTCCTATCCTCGGTTGTGAAGGATACGTGCGTAAAACCTACGTACACCCCATACGCGCTACTGTTCTCGGAAGAAGAACAGGGATGATACGAGTAGTTGATACGAATAGTCTAGTGGTTACATAACATGGGAAGCCCCCACCTATACAACGTACTAACGGCCCAGTAGAGCCGCCCTTTACTTACTGTTACGCACTTACTTACTGTGAACTCGCTCAACTAGTTTGTTGATCATTCTGTTACATGCCTTGCAGATCGTTAGGTACTTGGAGCTTGCACAAAGAGGAGCCGGTCGTTGTGGACAAGGATCGTATTGCTTTTCAGTATTTTTAACTTGGGTTTACAACAATGCTTCCGCTACTCAAACAAATGCTTGGTTTTGGAACATCGATCATGTCATGATAAACTACTTTAATGACTTTTATTATTATTAAATACTATGTTTGATATGATTGATGGCTTGATCCTGGTCACGTCACGCTCCCAAGCGGTGGTACTCCGCGTGTGGATTTTGGGGGTGTGACAGTGGTAAGCTTTTGTGTTCACTAAAGATTTGTCGGGAGTGTTTGAAAATGACAATGAGATTTGATGAGCAGGAAAACAATGATCTTGAAAGCTTTAATAATTGGTATATGAGAACTGTGGATACCAATTATAAGAATGTGAGTACGGACATTTGGGTTAAAAGTTTTGAACTTTTCATATGTCAAAAGGATGAAACATTGATTGAGATGGAAGCACGATTTAAAGCTCTAACGGACAATTTGTGGAGAAAGGGTATTAAAATGTCAACTGATGAACATATATTGAAACTGACAACTGCATTACCTGCTAAATGGGATGAATTCATTGTTGAGCTAAACAAGCAAGATTTTTTTCAAGAGCTTTATCCACATCAGTTCTTTAATGAGGTTAATGCAGAAGTTCGTAAGGAAGGAAAGAAAAGAAGGGAATTCTTGAATGAGATAGGAAAGAATTTACAAGAATTGGAACTGGATGTGATTACAGAAATCGATAAAAGAGTTCGGATATGTCTTGTAACAAAGAGGATTCTGAAATATGATATTAAAAGGAAATGTTATATTGATGAAAGTATGAATCCTTTTAATTTTGTTAAACTTTTTGGTGCAGGAACATACAAGATGGAAAAAGATCAAGATTCAAAGATTGAAAAATCTGTGAAGAATGACTCTTCATGTTCTGCATCAGTGTGCTCAAAATGTGACAACTTCAAGACTGAAAATGACAAATTCTTGAAGGATGCGGAAAGTTTGACATCAGAAGTCAAGAAGTTGAAAGAAGAAAAGCAAACTGATGAAAAGCAGATTCTTATTCTGAAAGAAAATTGTGAGAAACTGAAGGTTGAAAATGACAAACTGTTAAGTAATTTTAACAGTTTGACATTGAAAAATCAGAAGTTTGAAGAAAAGATTAAAAATTGTGAAATTGAAAAATCAAAAATTGAGAAAGATTTTCAAAATCAAATGAAAATCCTTCAAGATGGGAGAGATGTGTTTAGCAAAAACAACATTGAAAAACAGAAATTGATAAATTCCCATCTTCAGAAAATTATAAAATTGGAAAAAGAATGTGAATATGCTAGAAAGAAAATTGAAGAGTTGGAAAAAGAGCTTGAAAAGAAAAAGAAATCTTCAGAAGATGAGGATTTCTGGATTAAGCTAGAAAACAAGAATCTGAAAGCGAATGAATCAAAATTTCAGTAACAGATAAAAGTTTTGATGAATGAAAAATCTGTTCTTGAAAATTTGAAGAATGAGAATGAGAAAACAATCAAGTCTCATTTTGGGAGAATATCTCGGCTTGAAAGTGAAGCTGAGAATTCGAGGAGCAAAATTGAGGAACTTGAAAAGAAATTGAAAGGTTTTGTGACTTCATCTGAGTGTTTGAATATCCCCTGTCCAAAACCTATCAATTCTGTTCCAATAAGTGACGATGTCACAAATTTTGACAATGTCAAAGTTGAAGATTGCGATGAGAAATCTGATGATGTAAATGAAAAAATAGAAAAACAAAAATTGTTTTTGAAATTAAAAGAAAAATTTCAGAAAACTGTTCTACAATCGACTGAAAAAGGTGAATGTTCTAAACAAAGACCTTTGAAGAAGAAAGTGGAACATAAACAAAAAGATAATAAAATTTCATCATATCGATCATCCAATCAAAATAAAAAATTACAAAAAGTAAAAAATGAAAACTCAAAAACTGTTGGTAATAAGTGGTGCAGGTTGGACCACAGTGCTTCAAAGCCAAATTCAGCAAATTTGAGAAAGGAATATCACCAAGCCAAACAATGCTTTGATCTGAGCGTTTGGACTCAAAATGGTGATTGGTACGATAACAGAGTGTGTTACAGTTGCGGATATCACGGACACATTGATGTTAACTGCCAGTATTGGAGTTATGAGACCAGGAGGTGCTTTAACTGCAACATCAAAGGTCACATTGCCAGAGATTGCCCAAGGAAATCAAGTGAAAGATTGAGGGTTAATTCTCAGAAAGTGGCAAAGATTCCAGTCAAAGTCAAGCCCCAGGAACAGAAGGTTCTGAAACCTAAAGTTCAAGAACAGTCAATTCAAGAAAAGAAAGTTAAACTTTCACAGGGGCAGAAAGACAGACAGAGGAAGAAAAGAAAGAAAGCAAGAGAATATCTTGAGAAGATTTTGTCCTCGGGTTCATCCGTTGGAAAGAATAAGAGTTCTGATGAATCAGCTTCCTCGGCTGCAAAGTCAAGCAAGATGAATTCATCAGATACAAATCTGAGGACAAAAGAGGAAAAGAGGAAGAAGAAAATGGTCGGCGATGAATCTGACAGGTCAAAGTCAGACAAGCCACCTGCAGGAAATGATTCTGGTTCGTCAAAACCAGAGGAGCCATTGGTTGAGGTAAAAAAAGGAGAATTCTGGTTTAACAATGGATGATGCAAATTTTCCACCATTGTTGAATAAGAATTTGAAATCACCCAAGGACCGTCAGGCTTGGGTGAATCTGTTTAAATAGAAAAACTTGACTTGCCGGAGTTCCCAGGTTGGTAAGCGTGGAACATGAATCGGCATATTTCTTGAGAAATTTCACTTTGGTGATTTTTCGCCTCAAATGTGGTAAATCAGGGACATTAAGTTTTACTTGATTTTCTACAAATGTTGTTTGGGTCTTGAAACTGAAATTGTAAAATTTGTCATGTGTCTGAAGAAAACAATATGATGAAGTAACCCCGAACCTACAAATGTTTGGTAAACAAACTAATTTTTCCGGAAAAACCATTTTGATTTAAATAAACTTAAGTGTTTTGAGATCATAATGGGAAAATAGTTTGTTGTGAGAGGGAGTTCTGATTGTTTACGCCATGTGGATGGAGAATTGATGCGATTCTCATCAAGTTGTCAAATTTGTACAGTTTGTTTCAAATTTTCCTAGAAAATCAAAATTGAAACATATTTTGATTTTAGGGGTAGAAAAATTTAAAAAAAAAATCAGAAAATTTGAAAATGTCAAAAACATCGAAAAATTAAAAATGAGTTTTTGGTGCGAATAAGAGGAAATGATAGTACATCAGCTAGACTGGCACAATACGCTAAAGATTTGTAATGTATGAATGCAATTAAGCAGTCTCGCTAAAGATGTGTCGATAGGTTTTCACAGAATTAGTAGATCAGTTTGGGATATAAACATAAATTTCACTTACGTCTATGTGGGGAACACCTCCAGGATATATAGGTAGCCCCTGAAATTCTGTTTGAAGGGTCCCGTATGCTGAGATACTAGGTCTTTATGCTCAGTGATATCTGGGGTATTATCCCGGGACTTCTGCTGTATGGAAGTACTGACCTAGTCCCCGGATAATACTTTCTGCAAAAAGCTTTGAAACATAAGCTCGCCCTCAGCAATCTGATTAAACAATAAAATTGATAATCTTTGCTGTTGTAACAAAAGATCCTCTAAAGGGGACCCACTTTAAAGTCGAAGCCGTCATCTCTCTGCGTATACGGAAGTATCGACCTGAGCTCTCACGACCCTCGCACCTACCCCTTAACAGATATCAGCTGTGGTATACTCACCTGTAAGACTGAATACTGGGGTCTGGATACGGGAGTATATACTGAGGTGGGACACATGTAGATGTTTAAGTTTTAAAACACTAATTCAGTATCCCGAACAGGTTGAACATTTTGTGAGAATTTAAGTGGATCAAAATATCGACAATCAACGCGAACTGTTTAAAAGCTTAAAATGAAATAACAGCTTAACGGTGCTTGTGTCTAGTCAGCGGCTGATATGATCTTCTTGCACGAACTCACAAAAATATGTTTGTACATATTTCATTTCTGCATTTAATTTCTGTTATTGCATTTATGTTTCTTATTTTGAAAAATCCAAAAAGATTTTCGACAACTGATGTTGAAAAGCTGACATTCAAAATCTCAAAGGCTAAACTTAATGAACAGACAGGTTGGTTAAGTGGTTTGAAATGTTTAAAATGATTCATTAGGTTGAATCAGTAATTGGAATGTGTCAAATGTTGAAAAAGTTTTAATTGTGAATAGCCTCAAATGATTAGTTGACTCATTAAGTTGAATCACAATTATTTTGGTTTGTTATAGAGTGGTTGAGTTTTGCAGGTTTCTGATCCTGTTGCTACGGAAATCCAGGAGGTACAGCAGAACCTGAGGAGAGCTTAAAATGATAAAGCCAGGATTTGATTTCAATGGTGATAACAAATGCCAGACGGCGATCCCAGCTTGATAATAGGGGGAGTCTGATGAAAGTTAGAGCCAGTGAAAGATCCAAGCATATAATTCAAGGAGGAAGTTACTAAAGAAGAAAATGATTCCAGGCAGAGTTCCTGAAGAAGACTGAACAAGATTGAAGAGCTGTCAATGTTTGAAGACTCTCACTGAAGATTACGTCAACATTCAAGGGGGAGTCTGTTGGTGCAGTTGTCTGTCGACTACATCTTAGTTCGAGTCTTAGGCTAGGGCTGATTATATAGTGATCGGAAAACGAGAAATCTTGTATTATATAGGTCCGCTTATAGGTCATATCATAGAGGTTCGCTTATGTGTCACTCATGATAGGTCCGCTTATATGGACAAATCATGAAGATCCGCTTTTGTGTCAACGATGTAGATCCGCTTATATGGACTGTCCATATAAGCGAACCATCATGCCTATATATAGGTGTCTCATAAGCGGATCTGAAGTGTGTTTTTTGAAGGTGTAACGGCGAAGCCCTGCCGATTTGTCTCCGGATCTTGTATATCTGTCAGATTATCAATAAAAGAGACGTTAAATAGTGAAATAAAGCTTTACGAAGACCGAATCAATGAATTCCGCCTCTGATTCTGTCTAAGCGCTCTTCTGATCGACTCGTCAGGTCGCGAAAACGTTCCTACACGCCAGCATTTCTTTGCTGACTTTGTTTTTACATATGTTTCAGGTGAAGTTGCTTAGTCTTGATTGCGAATAGGAAGCATGCTCACTTAGGACCGGACGAGGCCTTAGTGATTTAATAATGATATTAGTCTATGTTTGATTTGCTTGTTTAACTTTAAAACAATGTTTAATATTTAATGAAATGAAACTCTTCGTATCCATGGTTTGAAACAATAATTCTGTTACAACACTCCCCGGCGTTTCCACCACGATTTGTCGTTTTACGTGGTCGGGGTGTGACATACCAAGCCGGTACGAAATGTGCCAAATACTCTTTATTCTTGTGTCGCATACTCAACTCTTACCTGTGTGCTGTACTTTCTTTCGTCCTTAGGACAATAAGCAAATCAGAATCAAAACAATCTGCCTGCTTGTACGTTTAAGATGTTCATGGATTGTAAGCCACAGACATTCAAGGGGACTGAGGGATCTGTGGGGCTACTTTGTTGGTTTGAGAAAGCTGAATCAGTATTTGCTATGTGTAACTATCTCGTGGGGGACCGGGTGAAGTATGCTACAGGCACTTTGGAGGATGGTGCCTTAACTTGGTGGAATGCCCAGGTGCAAATGTTGGGCATCGAGATGGCAAACGCAACTACTTGGGATGATTTCAAGGAGTTGATGCAGGAGGAGTACTGTCCCCGTGACGAGATACAGAAACTTGAGAACGCATCCTACAATCTGAAGATGGAAGGGTCCAAAATTGAAGCATACACGAAGAGGTCACATGAGCTAGCAAACATGTGCCCTAACCTGTCTCGACCCCCACCTCGAAGAAATGAGCTATACATGTTAGGAAACTTTATTTGTAAGCATTGAAGAAAATCTCAATCAACTAGATCGCTGAAGAAGATAACAGTCCTGAAGATCACAACAAGAAGAAGAAGATCAGATAGGACAACTGAAATGCAAAGCATCTACTTCAAAGAATCACAAGTTGATCAAGAGTTGTTTTGGATTATCAGAGAAGGTCATTTCTGATGGATCTGATGATATTTCTAATGAAATATCATTAGTTTCTGACAATTCTGATCATCAGACTTTCTGATGATTTGTTCACCAGAATTTCTGATGAAGTGGTTTATCAGAAATTCTGATGAAAACCCCACTTGTCTAAAATCACAACTCTATCCTGCCACCAATGACCGAAGCATGACATTATTGGCTATCATGATTACAAATGCAACTTGAACGATGCATTCAATGAATATGTCAAATTGCTACTTTACGCATGACTTATTGCATGTCACACCCCCAAAAATCCACCTGCGGAGTATCACCGCTTGGGAGCGTGTGTGACAACTCGAAATTCCAAGATTTGATTTCATAGGTATTACACGAACATGTATTGACTAATTGCTTAATTGCACATTTGATTGACATATTGTGAAACTTGTATTATGTGTTAACTAGTTAGTATGATACATGGCCCAACTTTCGAAGGATGTCCCTCGAAACATGATGCATGAATCGAAGGATGTCGAAACACATCCTTCGATCCGAAAGATCATCCTTCGGAATGATGAATCACGAAACATATCCTTCGATATGTTTCGGCCCAGCTATTCTAATGGGCTTGGCCCATTTCTGTGATATGTTTAAATACGTGAATGCATGTTAGACAACAGTTAGTTTCCGGAAAACCCTAGTTCCATTGTGTGTGTTACGGCATATAGCAGGCATATAGCAGACCTACTCTCTGTTCGAAGGAATTCATTCCGTAATCCAGATTTCCGGTTAGTGTGTGGTGTTGTTTACGATGCTTTGATTTCACGATGCTTTGATTCCATGATTTATCTATTGTCTTGCAATCTATCATTGTATGTTAATCGGATATGCATGATTATCGGATCCGTTTTGATGATGTTCAATGATAATATTTTATGAATCGGTTATGATAAACCGGATATGTATGTTAGATAGTTGAACCAAATGATGATTATGTTTACATGACACATAGATGACGATTCGGATTGGTTGATGATTGATTTTGTTACCGTTAAATGATTTCTAGGAATGATAGTAACTGTCGTAGATGATCTTGTGCCTTCTGTGTAATGTAACTGTTGTGATGATGATTGTTAATGATGATGACGGCTGTAGATGATTAGGGTTTCTGTTTCTGTGATATTCGTAACTGATGGTGATATACGTAACTGTTGATTGATCGAAAGATGCTTGTAGTCGAAACATAGTTGTGACCGAAAGATATCTGTTGACCGAAAGATATCTGTTGACCGAAAGATATCTGTTGACCGAAAGATATCTGTTGACCGAAAGATATCTGTTGACCGAAAGATACCTGTTGACCGAAAGATATGTGTGTGATCGAAAGATGACATAGGATTCGGAACATAACATTGGCCCGAAGGATAATTGTGGTAATTGTTTCCGAAAGATAATTGTGATTACTGTTGTCGAAAGATAGTGACTGGATTCGAAGGATGTTAGGGATTATGAACATACTTTGACTGATTGAACATATGTTGAATTAATTGTCATGCCATGCTTGGTGGTGAACATATTCGTGTAATACTACGTGTTGTGCCGATATGCAAACTGACTGCTATGTGAACAATTAACTGCATGCGTACAATTTTGAACATGAACTGATTTGTTATACGTGCATACACTAGGACGTGATTAATTACTTGTGAGTGCATAACTTAGCATACCGAGCAAACCAAGGTGAGTTCACACTCCTACTAAGGCATGGGATTCCCGGGTTGTGGGAATGGGTTAAAGGTTGTTATTGAAAGGAACGTACATATGCTTTACTAGACTGTCACCTATCATGTCCTCGGATGACAGGACGGTTACGTAGGTTGGGGTAACACCTACGGGTTCACATGCCATTCTATCCTCGGTTACGAAGGATACGCACGTAAAACCTACGTGTACGCATTACTTACTCCTATCCTCGGTTACGAAGGATACGCACGTAAAACCTACGTGTACGCATTACTTACTCCTATCCTCAGGTTACGAAGGATACGTGCGTAAAACCTACGCACACTTTATACACACTTCTGTTCTCGGACGAAGAACAGGGATAATAATACGAACAGTCTAGTGGTCACTTAACATGGGAAGCCCCCACCAGCATAACTTACTATCGGCCCTGTAGAGCCACCTGTTACTTACTGTTACACATTTACTTACTGTGAACTCGCTCAACTAGTTTGTTGACCATTCTGTTACATGCCTTGCAGATCGTTAGGTACTTGGAGCTTGCACTGGAGAAGCGGGTCGTTGTGGACAAGGATTCGTGGTTTCTATGCTGAACTATTATAACATTTGAACTATTTACTAGTGTTGGATTATTACTATGCTTCCGCTACACTTTAAAACAATAACATGTTTTGAACACCTTTTGTATTGAACGGATGGTTTTCTTTTATTTTACCTGATACTATATGCATGTTCAATATGATTGGTGGCTTGATCCTGGTCAGTCACGCTCCCAAGCGGTGATACTCCGCAGGTGGATTTTGGGGGTGTGACAGATTGGTATCAGAGCCATTGGTTATAGAGAACTTGGTTTTAATATGGGAAAACGTTTTTATTAAAACCAGACTATAACCAGAACAGTGCTCTCAACGATCCACAACGACGCTTCGCTCCACGTGCAAGACTCAACTCCCTAGGTAATAAGGTTTATGTTTATTGCCTACATGCTAGAATTTGCACAGAACTTTGCTCGTAGTATGCTTACATTACTTGCTCACAACTTGACATTGCATGAGAATACTTATGTGCTTACACTCTTCTGTCATCGCACTATCCGCGAACCTTTCTCACTTATGTTGCCTTTGATGTGAAGATCAATGGCCGCACGAATTACCATGACTCAAGCCCAGCTAGAGGCTCTCGTTGCTGCGGCAGTTGCAGCCGCCCAAGCAGGTAGTATATCCTGCGGTATAGATTCATACAAGGATCTTTAGATCCTACAATAATTCTCGTATTTAACCTTGTCCTATTCGTACACAATAGGTCAACCCGCTCAGCAACAACCTGCGTGTACCTTCAAGACTTTCATGGACTGTCGTCCTAGCTCGTTCAGTGGCACGGAGGGGGCAGTTGGACTCCTCCACTGGTTTGAAAAGCTCGAGTCGGTTTTCGAAATGTGTGAATGCCCTGAGGCTCGCAGGGTGAAGTTCGCCACTGGCACACTTGAAGGGATTGCGCTCACTTGGTGGAACGCACAAGTGCAGATCTTAGGGTTGGCAGCTGCTAACGCCACACCTTGGAATGAATTCAAAGAACTGATCAAGAGGGAATACTGCACTAGAGAAGACATTCACAAGTTGGAGGACGAGTTGTATAACTTGAAAATGGTTGGTTCGGAAATCGAAGCTTACACCAAAAGATCGAATGAGTTGGCTGTGCTGTGCCCAACTATGGTAGATCCTCCATACAAGCGAATTGAGTTGTATCTCAAGGGGCTCGCGTCAGAGATTCAGAGCCACGTAACGTCGGCTAACCTCAACAACATCCAGGAAATCCAGCGTCTCGCTCATCGCATCACAGATCAGGCAGTAGACCAGGGCAAACTGCCAAAGCGTATCAGTGCTACCGCTACTGCTACTACTACACTTGCTACTCCCAGCGAAAGTAAGAGAAAGTGGGAGGGGGATTCAAGCAAAGCATCAGTTTCGGTTCAGTCCCAGAATCAGCAGCGAAAGACGGACAGTTACCAAAGTCCCAGTCAGCACTCATCGAGCAGCCACAGACAGTATCGCGGAAATCTCCCAAAGTGTAACAACTGCAACAGGCATCACAGCGGCCAGTGCAATAAGGGCCGTTGTCAAAGGTGTTTAAAGATGGGTCACGAGGCCAAAGATTGTAGAAGCGCTCGCCCTGCAAATCAGAATCAGCAGCCTCAGCAACCAGCTCCACAGAATCAGCAGAATCAGCAACAGGGCAACAGGGGGTGTTATAAGTGTGGGGCTGAAGGTCACTTCAAACGCGATTGCCCACAGTTGAACCAGAACCGCAACAACAACCATCAGGGCAACGGGAACCATAACAATAATGGGGGCAACAACAGCAACAACAACGGCAATGAAGCTCGTGGTCGAGCATTTGTGTTGGGTCGAGGTGATGCAGTGAATGATCCCAATGTGGTTATGGGTAAGTTTCTTCTCGACGATATTTATGTTACTGTCTTATTTGATTCGGGTGCTGATACAAGCTATATGTCATTGAAAATGAGTAACTTATTAAAACGTACACCAACACCTCTAGACACTAAACACGTCGTGGAACTAGCGAATGGTAAAAGTGTAGAAGCCGCTCATGTAGTCAAGGGTTGTAGCATTGTTCTGGCGGGTCAGACTTTCACGATTGATCTCATACCCATAGTCTTGGGTAGCTTCGACGTCGTCATCGGCATGGATTGGTTATCTCAACATCACGCAGAGATCTTATGCAAGGAAAAAGTTATTCGTATTCCTCGCTCCAGTCAAGAACCTCTCGAAGTTCAGGGCGACAAGAGTGGTGCTGTGGTTGGCATCATCTCTTACCTGAAGGCGCAGAAATGTTTACGAAAGGGGCATACTGCCATTCTGGCTCTCGTTACTGATGCATCGGCAAAGGAAAAGAAGCTGGAGGATATCCCAGTTGTACGTGACTTCCCTCAGGTGTTTCCTGAAGATTTACCTGGTTTACCTCCTCATCGTCAAGTCGAGTTTCAGATGGAGTTAACTCCTGGAGCAACACCAATAGCCCGCGCACCGTATCGTTTAGCTCCAACCGAACTGGAAGAACTGTCGAAGCAGCTGCAAGAGCTCTTGGAAAAGGGCTTTATTCGTCCAAGCTCTTCGCCTTGGGGAGCTCCAGTGTTATTTGTGAAGAAGAAAGACGGCACGTTCAGGATGTGCATCGACTACCGTGAACTCAACAAGGTGACGGTGAAGAACCGTTATCCTCTTCCACGCATAGATGACTTATTCGACCAGTTGCAAGGGTCGTGTTACTTTTCCAAGATCGATTTGAGGTCAGGGTATCATCAGCTGAGAGTCCGGGATGAGGACGTCTCCAAAACTGCTTTCAGAACTCGTTATGGTCACTACGAGTTTCTGGTCATGCCATTCGGGCTTACAAACGCACCTGCAGTCTTCATGGATCTTATGAACAGGGTGTGCAAACCGTATCTCGACAAGTTCGTCATCGTTTTCATCGACGACATTTTGATTTACTCCAAGAGTCAGGAGGAGCACGAGCAGCATCTACGTATTATCCTGGAACTTCTTCGAAAAGAGCAACTGTATGCAAAGTTTTCTAAATGCGACTTCTGGCTTCGTGAAGTCCACTTCTTAGGCCATGTGGTAAACAAGGATGGGATTCATGTCGATCCATCCAAGGTTGATTCAATCAGAAACTGGCCAGCACCGCGTACACCGACTGAAATACGCCAATTCTTGGGTTTGGCGGGTTACTACAGGCGATTTATTAAAGACTTCTCAAAGATCGCGCAACCACTCACTATGCTTACACAGAAAGGTGTCGTTTACAGATGGGGTAATGCACAGGAAACCGCTTTTCAGTACTTAAAGGATAGGCTTTGCAGCGCACCTATTCTTTCATTGCCAGAGGGCACAGATGACTTCGTGGTATACTGTGATGCATCCATCCAGGGTCTTGGATGTGTGTTGATGCAACGTGATAAAGTGATAGCCTACGCTTCGCGGCAACTCAAGGTTCATGAACGGAACTACACGACGCACGATTTAGAGCTGGGAGCTGTTGTTTTCGCGCTTAAGATATGGCGACACTACCTGTACGGTACCAAGTGCACGATTTACACCGATCACAGGAGTCTCGAGCATATTCTAAAGCAAAAGGATTTGAATATGCGTCAACGGAGATGGGTTGAACTTCTGAACGACTACGAATGCGCCATCAAGTATCATCCAGGCAAGGCCAATGTTGTGGCTGATGCCCTCAGTCGGAAAGACTCTCTACCTAAGCGCGTGCGAGCGCTACAGCTTACCATTCAGTCCAGTCTTCCTGCACAGATACGAGCAGCTCAGATAGAAGCACTAAAACCCGAAAACGTCAAGGCTGAAGCCTTGCGCGGTTCAAGGCAACAAATGGAACAAAAGGAAGACGGCGCCTACTATGTAACGGGGCGTATTTGGGTCCCACTTTATGGCGGTTTACGCGAACTTGTAATGGATGAAGCTCACAAGTCTCGCTACTCGGTACATCCAGGGTCGGATAAAATGTACCACGACATCAGCACTACTTATTGGTGGCCTAGTATGAAGGCCCACATCGCCACCTATGTTGGCAAATGCTTAACCTGTGCGAGAGTCAAGGTTGAATATCAGAAACCAGCTGGTCTACTTCAGCAGCCTAAGATACCACAATGGAAATGGGAAGAAATTTCCATGGATTTTGTTACCGGTCTGCCTAGATCTCAGCGTGGGAACGATACAATATGGGTCATAGTTGATCGACTCACCAAGTCTGCACACTTCCTACCGATCAAGGAAACGGATAAGTTCTCCACTCTCGCAGACGTTTATCTTAAAGAAGTTGTTTCGAGGCACGGAGTGCCCACTTCTATTATTTCGGATCGCGATGCACGATTCACGTCAGAGCTTTGGCAAGCGATGCACAAATCTTTCGGCTCACGATTAGACATGAGCACAGCATATCATCCTCAGACAGATGGGCAGTCTGAGCGAACTATTCAAACTCTAGAAGACATGCTTCGAGCGTGTGTTATCGATTTCGGCAACGGCTGGGAAAAACATCTCCCTCTGGTGGAGTTCTCGTACAATAACAGTTACCATACCAGCATTCAAGCCGCTCCATTCGAGGCATTGTACGGACGTAAATGCCGGTCACCTCTCTGTTGGGCAGAGGTGGGGGATAGTCAGATTACGGGTCCAGATATTGTTGTGGACGCCACAGAAAAGATAGCACAGATACGTCAACGCATGGCGGCAGCACGCGACCGTCAGAAAGCCTACGCGGATAAGCGTAGAAAACCATTGGAATTTGAGGTCGGGGACCGGGTTTTATTGAAAGTTTCACCCTGGAAGGGTGTGGTACGTTTTGGCAAACGGGGCAAACTAAATCCGCGGTACGTCGGACCATTCGAAATTTCAGAAAAGATTGGCAAGGTAGCCTACAAGTTGAACCTACCAGCTGAACTCGGTGCAGTTCACAATGTATTCCACGTGTCGAATCTGAAGAAATGCCTATCAGATGAGACCCTTATAATTCCTTTTAAGGAACTCACTATCGACGAGCGGTTGCAGTTCGTCGAGGAACCAGTTGAAATCACGGACCGGGATGTTAAGGTCCTCAAACACAAGAGAATCCCTCTTGTTCGAGTTCGTTGGAACTCCCAGCGTGGTCCAGAGTATACCTGGGAACGCGAAGATCAGATGAAAGAAAAGTACCCCCAGCTATTCGAAACCAATGCATCCACTTCTGAGGCTGAAGCTACTACTACTGAATTTCGGGACGAAATTCCAAATCAACGGGGGGATGATGTGACACCCCAGGAAAACCAGTGAACGATACCTAGCTTCCTCAGTAAGTGCGTACCAAATTTCGGGACGAAATTTCTTTTAAGTTGGGGATAATGTGACAACTCGAAATTCCAAGATTTGATTTCATAGGTATTACACGAACATGTATTGACTAATTGCTTAATTGCACATTTGATTGACATATTGTGAAACTTGTATTATGTGTTAACTAGTTAGTATGATACATGGCCCAACTTTCGAAGGATGTCCCTCGAAACATGATGCATGAATCGAAGGATGTCGAAACACATCCTTCGATCCGAAAGATCATCCTTCGGAATGATGAATCACGAAACATATCCTTCGATATGTTTCGGCCCAGCTATTCTAATGGGCTTGGCCCATTTCTGTGATATGTTTAAATACGTGAATGCATGTTAGACAACAGTTAGTTTCCGGAAAACCCTAGTTCCATTGTGTGTGTTACGGCATATAGCAGGCATATAGCAGACCTACTCTCTGTTCGAAGGAATTCATTCCGTAATCCAGATTTCCGGTTAGTGTGTGGTGTTGTTTACGATGCTTTGATTTCACGATGCTTTGATTCCATGATTTATCTATTGTCTTGCAATCTATCATTGTATGTTAATCGGATATGCATGATTATCGGATCCGTTTTGATGATGTTCAATGATAATATTTTATGAATCGGTTATGATAAACCGGATATGTATGTTAGATAGTTGAACCAAATGATGATTATGTTTACATGACACATAGATGACGATTCGGATTGGTTGATGATTGATTTTGTTACCGTTAAATGATTTCTAGGAATGATAGTAACTGTCGTAGATGATCTTGTGCCTTCTGTGTAATGTAACTGTTGTGATGATGATTGTTAATGATGATGACGGCTGTAGATGATTAGGGTTTCTGTTTCTGTGATATTCGTAACTGATGGTGATATACGTAACTGTTGATTGATCGAAAGATGCTTGTAGTCGAAACATAGTTGTGACCGAAAGATATCTGTTGACCGAAAGATATCTGTTGACCGAAAGATATCTGTTGACCGAAAGATATCTGTTGACCGAAAGATATCTGTTGACCGAAAGATACCTGTTGACCGAAAGATATGTGTGTGATCGAAAGATGACATAGGATTCGGAACATAACATTGGCCCGAAGGATAATTGTGGTAATTGTTTCCGAAAGATAATTGTGATTACTGTTGTCGAAAGATAGTGACTGGATTCGAAGGATGTTAGGGATTATGAACATACTTTGACTGATTGAACATATGTTGAATTAATTGTCATGCCATGCTTGGTGGTGAACATATTCGTGTAATACTACGTGTTGTGCCGATATGCAAACTGACTGCTATGTGAACAATTAACTGCATGCGTACAATTTTGAACATGAACTGATTTGTTATACGTGCATACACTAGGACGTGATTAATTACTTGTGAGTGCATAACTTAGCATACCGAGCAAACCAAGGTGAGTTCACACTCCTACTAAGGCATGGGATTCCCGGGTTGTGGGAATGGGTTAAAGGTTGTTATTGAAAGGAACGTACATATGCTTTACTAGACTGTCACCTATCATGTCCTCGGATGACAGGACGGTTACGTAGGTTGGGGTAACACCTACGGGTTCACATGCCATTCTATCCTCGGTTACGAAGGATACGCACGTAAAACCTACGTGTACGCATTACTTACTCCTATCCTCGGTTACGAAGGATACGCACGTAAAACCTACGTGTACGCATTACTTACTCCTATCCTCAGGTTACGAAGGATACGTGCGTAAAACCTACGCACACTTTATACACACTTCTGTTCTCGGACGAAGAACAGGGATAATAATACGAACAGTCTAGTGGTCACTTAACATGGGAAGCCCCCACCAGCATAACTTACTATCGGCCCTGTAGAGCCACCTGTTACTTACTGTTACACATTTACTTACTGTGAACTCGCTCAACTAGTTTGTTGACCATTCTGTTACATGCCTTGCAGATCGTTAGGTACTTGGAGCTTGCACTGGAGAAGCGGGTCGTTGTGGACAAGGATTCGTGGTTTCTATGCTGAACTATTATAACATTTGAACTATTTACTAGTGTTGGATTATTACTATGCTTCCGCTACACTTTAAAACAATAACATGTTTTGAACACCTTTTGTATTGAACGGATGGTTTTCTTTTATTTTACCTGATACTATATGCATGTTCAATATGATTGGTGGCTTGATCCTGGTCAGTCACGCTCCCAAGCGGTGATACTCCGCAGGTGGATTTTGGGGGTGTGACAGCGTGACTGACCAGGATCAAGCCACCAATCATATAGAACAATATATATAGTAAAAGTAATTGCCATTAAACCCAAACCAAATCCATATGAAAGGTGTTCCAAAACATAAGTAAGTTATCATTGTTTAGCGGAAGCGCATAAGTAAAACCCAATGTAAATAAGTATGTAATGTCATAAGTGTTTAAAGAAACAATCACGATCCATGCCCACAACGACCAGCTCCTCCCTGTGCAAGCTCCATGTACCTAACGACCTGCAAGGCATGTAACAGAGGATCAACAACTAGTTGAGCGAGTTCACAGAAAGTAAATGCGTACTAGTAAGTTCGTATGTAACAGGTGGCTCTACTGGGCCGTTTGTACGTTCTATTGGTGGGGGCTTCCCATGTTGTATAACCACTAGACTACTCGTAACCATAAGTATCCTTCACAACCGAGGATAGTAGTAAGTATAAATACACGTAGGTTTTACGTGAGTATCCTTCACAACCGAGGATAGTAATAAGTATAAGTACACGTAGGTTTTACGTGAGTATCCTTCACAACCGAGGATAGTAATAAGTATAAGTACACGTAGGTTTTACGTGAGTATCCTTCACAACCGAGGACAATGGTATGGTAGTCTAGTATTTGTGTCGGTACGAATCTATTCAACCTTATTCCTTCAATCCCATTCCCAAGCCCTTGGGAATCCCATGCCTTAGTAAGGGTGTGAACTCACCTTGGTTTGCTCGGTATGTTAAACTATGTGCTCACGAATACTCAATCACGTCCTATAGTATGCACGTATACACAATCAATTAAGTTCTCAAGGATTTCGCATGCAGCACATGTCACGAAGTGTCTTTAGGCAATCATCATCATGCAACGTCTAACAGTTATATTTCACGTTCATCGGTCTAACGTAGTAAATCAATAACACGCTTTATGTATTATCAGACTAAACAACAGTTGCATGCTTTAAAATCTAACGAATATAACACAGTCAACACTTAACAGGTTCAATCATGTAATAACTGATAACATACATTCAGCTTCACTTAACATCATATAAAGTTAGACATGACCTTGCCCTATTCAAAGCTCGGACAAACAAGTGTGGGGGGGGGGCTTCCCCTGTTTAAAAGTCGGATCAAGTGGCAAGGTTAAAAACTCGGATTAGGGGGTGTGGGATCAAAACTCGGATCACATGGTGGGGAGTTAAAAGTCGGACTAGGGAGTGGGGGTTAAAAATTCGGACAACATGGGTGGAGGGTCACAAGGTCGGACATGGGGAGGTGTGGGTTTGAAACTCGGACCAAGGGTTCCAAAGCCCAAAGCTCGGACCCAACAACCCACCAAAACTCGGAAATATAAGATCCAAACTCGGACATATATGCTTTAAGTATAAAGTTCGGACTAGTAGACATGAATATACTCGGACCAGTTTTAATTCAATTGAAACTCGGACTCATGATGCCCTTACAATCCCGGACCTTTTATGTTTTATATAAAACCTCGGACTGTGACGATATAATAAGAGTTCGGACCATATTCATGATTAAGAAACTCAGATCCTTTCGTCTAATAAAACTCGGACATTCACAATAATAAGAAACTCGGATCTAATACATTATGTAAAGGTCGGACTATAGCATGCTTAAAACTCAAACTATCAGTAATACATACGAACATTCAAGTTCAATGCGATTGCATCAGTTACGTTCTAGTTCTTCATGCGATCGTGAATCCTTATTTTCACATATATTTACGGTACAATAATCTTAATCAAAATCAATGATTTTAGCACATCACGTATCCAATCATCAGGCAGTCGATTATACAACCAATCAACAACATTATCACAATAGACAGAATCAAATCAACAACTACAAAACTAGCATGAGAAGAACTAGGGTTTACAAGAATTACAAGAATCAAGGATTAATAACAATCAAACAATCACAAACAATGATTAAACAATTGCCTTGATTCGATTCTAGATGGATTGGCAATCAAACTTGATGCAAAAGAACTTGTGAATCCAAGAATGATGAGAAGGTGGTTGTAGAGAGGATTAGGGAATGTGGGTGTATGTGTTTTGATTCTTGTGATGATTAGTGAATGATTAGTGAAAGAGATTAGGGTTAAGTATGGTTTAATTTTCACTAATTACTCTATACACCCTGAATTACTATGTTTTACACAAGTACACCATCTCATAACAATTTCACAATTCCACTACCAAGTTCACATATTTGACAAGTCTTTCACAATTAACACATAACCATGCATACTCACACAATACACTTCATTGTATCAAAACGTTACAGTTCTATAGCCAATTACTTGTGCAATTAGACAAATAAACAATACATGAACGTGCAATAAATGCGAAATAGGAATCTTGGGAATTCGAGTTGTCACATTATCCCCAACTTGAAAGAAATTTCGTCCCGAAATTTAGCATGCGGTTACTGAGGAAGCTAGGTAAGTTATGTAGTTTACTGGTTTTCCTGGGGTGTCACATCATCCCCCCGTTGATTTGGAATTTCGTCCCGAAATTCCGCAGTAGTAGCTTCAGCCTCAGTAGTGGTTGCACGGTTTTTGAATAACTGGGGGTACTTTTCTTTCATTTGGTCTTCGCGTTCCAAGGTGTACTCTGGGCCACGTCGGGAGTTCAACGAACTCGAACAAGAGGGATTCTCTTGTGTTTGAGGACCTTAACATCCCGGTCCGTGATTTCAACTGGTTCCTCGACGAACTGCAACCGCTCGTCGATAGTGAGTTCCTTAAAAGGAACTATGAGGGTCTCATCTGACAGGCACTTCTTCAGATTCGACACGTGAAATACATTGTGAACTGCACCGAGTTCAGCTGGTAGGTTTAGTCTGTAGACTACTTTGCCTATTCTTTCTATGATCTCGAACGGTCCAACATACCGTGGATTGAGCTTGCCTCGTTTACCAAAACGAACCACACCCTTCCAGGGTGAGACTTTGAGTAGCACTCGATCCCCAACTTGGAATTCGAGCGGTTTTCTGCGTTTGTTTGCGTAAGCTTTCTGACGGTCACGAGCCGCCGCCATGCGTTGTCGTATCTGTGCAATCTTTTCCGTAGCGTCAACTACCATTTCTGGTCCTGTAATCTGACTATCCCCCACCTCTGCCCAACAGAGAGGTGACCAGCACTTACGTCCGTACAATGCCTCGAATGGAGCGGCTTGGATGCTGGTGTGGTAACTGTTATTGTATGAAAACTCCACTAAAGGGAGATGCTTTTCCCAGCCGTTGCCGAAATCGATAACACACGCTCGAAGCATGTCTTCTAGAGTTTGAATCGTGCGCTCAGACTGCCCATCCGTCTGAGGGTGATATGCTGTGCTCATGTCTAAACGAGAGCCAAACGCTTTGTGCATCGCTTGCCATAGCTCTAACGTGAATCGTGCATCCCGATCCGAAATGGTGGAGGTGGGCACCCCGTGCCTCGAAACAACTTCTTTAAGATAAACGTCTGCGAGAGTGGAGAACTTATCCGTTTCCTTTATAGCAAGGAAGTGTGCAGACTTGGTGAGTCGATCCACGATCACCCATATGGTATCATTTCCACGCTGAGATCTAGGTAGGCCTGTAACGAAATCCATGGAAATTTCTTCCCATTTCCATTGCGGTATCGTGGGTTGCTGAAGTAGGCCCGCTGGTTTCTGGTATTCCACCTTGACTCTCGCACAGGTCAAGCACTTGCCAACGTAAGTAGCGATGTGGGCCTTCATGCTAGGCCACCAATATGTTGTTTTGAGATCGTGGTACATCTTATCCGAACCTGGATGTACTGAATAGCGAGACTTATGAGCTTCATCCATCACAAGTTCTCGTAAACCGCCATACAGTGGGACCCAAATACGCCCCGCTACATAGTAGGCGCCGTCTTCCTTTTGTTCCATTCGTTGCCTTGAGCCGCGTAAAGCTTCAGCCTTTACGTTTTCTGGTTTCAATGCTTCCACCTGAGCAGTTCGTATCTGTGCGGGAAGACTGGACTGAATAGTGAGCTGCAAGGCTCGTACGCGTCTAGGTAGAGTGTCTTTCCGGCTGAAAGCGTCAGCCACAACATTGGCCTTGCCTGGATGGTACTTGATGGCGCATTCGTAATCATTAAGTAACTCGACCCATCGTCGTTGACGCATATTCAATTCCTTCTGCCTGAAGATATGCTCGAGACTCTTGTGATCGGTGTAAATAGTGCACTTGGTACCGTACAGGTAGTGTCGCCATATCTTAAGTGCGAAAACAACAGCTCCCAGCTCTAAATCGTGCGTCGTGTAGTTCCGTTCATGAACCTTGAGTTGACGAGAGGCGTAGGCAATAACTTTATCTCGCTGCATCAATACACAACCAAGCCCCTGTATCGATGCGTCACAATAAACCACGAAGTCATCCGTGCCCTCGGGCAGTGAGAGGATAGGTGCGCTGCATAGTCTATCCTTCAGGTACTGGAAAGCAGTTTCTTGTGTATTACCCCAACGATAGGTAACACCTTTCTGTGTCAACATAGTAAGCGGCTGTGCGATCTTGGAGAAGTCTTTAATGAATCGCCTGTAATACCCCGCCAAACCCAAGAATTGGCGTATTTCCGTTGGTGTACGCGGTGCAGGCCAGTTCCTGATCGAGTCTACCTTGGATGGATCGACATGAATCCCATCCCTGTTCACCACATGGCCTAAGAAGTGGACTTCAAGAAGCCAGAAGTCACATTTAGAAAACTTTGCGTACAATTGCTCCTTTCGAAGAAGTTCCAAGATAAGACGTAAGTGCTGCTCGTGCTCCTCCTGACTCTTGGAGTAGATCAGAATGTCGTCGATGAAGACAATGACGAACTTGTCAAGGTAGGGTTTGCACACCCTGTTCATAAAATCCATGAAGACTGCAGGCGCGTTCGTAAGCCCGAATGGCATGACAAGAAACTCGTAATGGCCGTAGCGAGTTCTGAATGCTGTCTTGGAGACGTCCTCATCCCGGACTCTCAGCTGATGATAACCTGACCTTAGATCAATCTTGGAATAGTAACTCGACCCTTGCAACTGGTTGAATAAGTCGTCAATACGAGGAAGAGGATAGCGGTTCTTCACTGTGACCTTGTTCAGTTCGCGGTAATCGATGCACATCCTGAAAGTGCCATCCTTCTTTTTCACGAATAGTACTGGAGCTCCCCAAGGCGAAGAGCTTGGATGAATGAAGCCTTTATCCAAGAGCTCTTGTAGTTGCTTTGACAGTTCTTCCAGTTCGGTTGGAGCTAAACGATACGGTGTGCGAGCTATAGGTGCTGCTCCTGGAGCTAGCTCGACTTGAAATTCGACCTGACGATGAGGCGGTAGGCCAGGTAAATCTTCTAGAAACACTTGAGGAAATTCTCGTACAACTGGAATATCCTCTATCCTTTTCTCTTTCGTCGCTGCATCAGTAACTAGTGCCAAGATAGCCGTATGACCCTTTCGTAAACATTTCTGAGCCTTCAAGAAAGAGATGATGCCAACCACAACACCACTCTTGTCGCCTTGAACTTCGAGAGGTTCCTTTCCCGTACGAGGAATACGAATGATCTTCTCCTTGCATAGGATCTCCGCCTGTTGCTTGGATAACCAATCCATGCCGATGACGATGTCGAAACTACCCAGAACTATAGGAATAAGGTCGATGGAGAAAGTCTGACCCGCTAGAACGATGTTACAACCCTTGACTACATGCATGGCTTCTACGCTTTTACCATTTGCTAGTTCTACGACATGTTTGGTGTTTAGGGGTGTTGGTGTACGTTTTAACAATTTACTCATTTTCAAAGACATATAACTCGTATCCGCACCCGAATCAAACAAAAGAGTAACATAAATATCGTCGAGAAGAAACTTACCCATGACGACGTTGGGATCATTTCTGGCATCACCCTGCCCCAACACAAACACACGACCCCTTGCTTCATTGCCATTGTTGTTCCCTCCGTTGTTGTTGTTGTTGCCATTTTCCTGATTGTTGTTATGGTTGTTGTTGTTCTGGTTCCTGTTCAGCTGAGGGCAGTGCCTTTTGAAGTGACCCTCTGCACCGCAATGAAAACACCCTTTGTTGCCCTGCTGTTGATTCTGCTGTGCTGGTGGCTGCTGCTGGTTCTGATTCGCAGGTCGAGGGCTTCTACAATCTATGGCCTCATGACCCATCTTGAGGCATCTTTGACAGCGACCCTTTTTACACTGGCCACTGTGGTGTCTGTTGCAGTTGTTGCACTTTGGTAAGTTCCCTCGATACCCGCCCTGCCTGTGGCTGCCTGAGGAGTGCTGACTGGGACTCTGGTAACTGTCTGTCTTTCGTTGCTGAACTTGTGACTGCACTGAAGCTGATCCCTTGCTAGAATCCCCATCCCATTTTCTCTTGTTTTCACTGGGAGTAGCAAGTGTAGTAGAAGCAGTAGCGGTAGCAGTAGCGCTGATACGCTTTGGCAGTCTGTTCTGATCCACTGCCTGATCTGTGATGCGGTGAGCGAGGCGCTGAATAGCCTGAATGTTGTCAAGATTAGCCGATGTTACGTGGCTCTGGATTTCTGGTGCCAAACCCTTGAGATACAACTCAATACGCTTGTATGGAGGGTCCACCATGGTTGGACACAGCACAGCCAACTCGTTCGACCTCTTGGTATAAGCCTCGATTTATGACCCAGTCATTTTCAAATGATACAGCTCGTCTTCCAACTTATGAATATCTTCCCGAGTGCAGTATTCGCGTTTAATCAGTTCCTTGAAATCATTCCAAGGGGTGGCGTTAGCAGCTGCCAACCCTAAGATCTGCACTTGCGCGTTCCACCAAGTTAACGCGATCCCTTCCAAAGTGCCGGTGGCGTACTTAACCCTGCGAGCCTCAGGGCATTCACACATCTCGAACACAGACACGAGCTTTTCAAACCAGTGGAGGAGTCCAACCGCTCCTTCAGTGCCACTGAACGTGCTAGGGCGACAATCCATGAAATTCTTGAAGGTACACACAGGTTGCTGAACGTGTTGACCTAGTGTGTAAGAACAGAATGAGGTTAAACATAAGAGTTGATTAGGAACGTAGGATCTAAAGATCCTAGAATGAGTTACGACTGCAGAGTATACCTCCTGCGTTTGCAGCTGCAAGTGCCACAACAATTTGTTCTTGAATGAGAGCCGCCAACTGGGCTTGAGTCATGTTCACACGTCCGGACATGATCTTCATAGTGCAGGTAAAATAAGTGAGATTGGTTCGCGAGTAGTGCGATGACAGAAGAGTGTAAGCACGCAAGTGTGTTCAAGCAATAACAAGTAGTGAGCAATGTAATCTAAGCATACTACGGGCAAAGTTCTATGCAATTCTAGCATGTAGGCAATAAACATAAACCTTATTACCTAGGATGTTGAGTCTTGCACGTGGAGCGAAGCGTCGTTGTGGATCGTTGAGAGCACTGTTCTGGTTATAGTCTGGTTTTAATAAAAACGTTTTCCCATATTAAAACCAAGTTCTCTATAACCAATGGCTCTGATACCAATCTGTCACACCCCCAAAAATCCACCTGCGGAGTATCACCGCTTGGGAGCGTGACTGACCAGGATCAAGCCACCAATCATATAGAACAATATATATAGTAAAAGTAATTGCCATTAAACCCAAACCAAATCCATATGAAAGGTGTTCTAAAACATAAGTAAGTTATCATTGTTTAGCGGAAGCGCATAAGTAAAACCCAATGTAAATAAGTATGTAATGTCATAAGTGTTTAAAGAAACAATCACGATCCAAGCCCACAACGACCAGCTCCTCCCTGTGCAAGCTCCATGTACCTAACGACCTGCAAGGCATGTAACAGAGGATCAACAACTAGTTGAGCGAGTTCACAGAAAGTAAATGCGTACTAGTAAGTTCGTATGTAACAGGTGGCTCTACTGGGCCGTTAGTACGTTCTATTGGTGGGGGCTTCCCATGTTGTATAACCACTAGACTACTCGTAACCATAAGTATCCTTCACAACCGAGGATAGTAGTAAGTATAAATACACGTAGGTTTTACGTGAGTATCCTTCACAACCGAGGATAGTAATAAGTATAAGTACACGTAGGTTTTACGTGAGTATCCTTCACAACCGAGGATAGTAATAAGTATAAGTACACATAGGTTTTACGTGAGTATCCTTCACAACCGAGGATAGTAATAAGTATAAGTACACGTAGGTTTTACGTGAGTATCCTTCACAACCGAGGATAGTAATAAGTATAAGTACACGTAGGTTTTACGTGAGTATCCTTCACAACCGAGGACAATGGTATGGTAGTCTAGTATTTGTGTCGGTACGAATCTATTCAACCTTATTCCTTCAATCCCATTCCCAAGCCCTTGGGAATCCCATGCCTTAGTAAGGGTGTGAACTCACCTTGGTTTGCTCGGTATGTTAAACTATGTGCTCACGAATACTCAATCACGTCCTATAGCATGCACGTATACACAATCAGTTAAGTTCTCAAGGATTTCGCATGCAGCACATGTCACGAAGTGTCTTTAGGCAATCATCATCATGCAACGTCTAACAGTTATATTTCACGTTCATCGGTCTAACGAAGTAAATCAATAACACGCTTTATGTATTATCAAACTAAACAACAGTTGCATGCTTTACAATCTAACGAATATAACACAGTCAACACTTAACAGGTTAAATCATGTAATAACTGATAACATACATTCAGCTTCACTTAACATCATATAAAGTTAGACATGACCTTGCCCTATTCAAAGCTCGGACAAACAAGTGTGGGGGGGGGGGGGGCTACCCCTGTTTAAAAGTCGGATCAAGTGGCAAGGTTAAAAACTCGGATTAGGGGGTGTGGGATCAAAACTCGGATCACATGGTGGGGAGTTAAAAGTCGGACTAGGGAGTGGGGGTTAAAAATTCGGACAACATGGGTGGAGGGTCACAAGGTCGGACATGGGGAGGTGTGGGTTTGAAACTCGGACCAAGGGTTCCAAAGCCCAAAGCTCGGACCCAACAACCCACCAAAACTCGGACATATAAGATCCAAACTCGGACATATCTGCTTTAAGTATAAAGTTCGGACTAGTAGACATGAATATACTCGGACCAGTTTTAATTCAATTGAAACTCGGACTCATGATGCCCTTACAATCCCGGACCTTTTATGTTTTATATAAAACCTCGGACTGTGATGATATAATAAGAGTTCGGACCATATTCATGATTAAGAAACTCAGATCCTTTCGTCTAATAAAACTCGGACATTCACAATAATAAGAAACTCGGATCTAATACATTATGTAAAGGTCGGACTATAGCATGCTTAAAACTCAAACTATCAGTAATACATACGAACATTCAAGTTCAACGCGATTGCATCAGTTACGTTCTAGTTCTTCATGCGATCGTGAATCCTTATTTTCACATATATTTACGGTACAATAATCTTAATCAAAATCTATGATTTTAGCACATCACGTATCCAATCATCAGGCAGTCGATTATACAACCAATCAACAACATTATCACAATAGACAGAATCAAATCAACAACTACAGAACTAGCATGAGAAGAACTAGGGTTTACAAGAATTACAAGAATCAAGGATTAATAACAATCAAACAATCACAAACAATGATTAAACAATTACCTTGATTCGATTCTAGATGGATTGGCAATCAAACTTGATGCAAAAGAACTTGTGAATCCAAGAATGATGAGAAGGTGGTTGTAGAGAGGATTAGGGAATGTGGGTGTACGTGTTTTGATTCTAGTGATGATTAGTGAATGATTAGTGAAAGAGATTAGGGTTAAGTATGGTTTAATTTTCACTAATTACTCTATACACCCTGAATTACTATGTTTTACACAAGTACACCATCTCCTAACAATTTCACAATTCCACTACCAAGTTCACATATTTGACAAGTCTCTCACAATTAACACATAACCATGCATACTCACACAATACACTTCATTGTATCAAAACGTTACAGTTCTATAGCCAATTACTTGTGCAATTAAACAAAGAAACAATACATGAACGTGTAATAAATGCGAAATAGGAATCTTGGGAATTCGAGTTGTCACATTGCATGAATAAACAATTGTTTATTCATGTACACAATCGTCTATAAAAAGAAGGCTCGAGAGGCAGAAGATAATTGAGTTTGAAGCTTAGCATTCATATACAAACACCCAAACTCCACTGCTCTTCTCACCCACAGAATTCAAGATTCATTTGTATTAAATAATAATCTTACAATCACCTTGTTAAACTAATTTGTTTCAAAGTGATATAAACTTGATAATTCTGTAGGTCTTGTTTCTTGAAAGTCTGATTTCCATTTCCGCACATCTTTTTCACATATACTGAAATCACTTGCCATATTACGTAAAAAGAAGTTGTTAAGGCCATACTAGGTCCAACAATTGGTATCAGAGCAGACTGAATAAATTATTTTCAAACGATCAATCGCTCATCTTCTTTTTTCTAAATATGGCCAGCTTTCAATCCTGGAATAATGCTTTTAACATTGGTTTTATGTCTAAACCTCTGACTCTGGTCAGAGAGGAATAGTCTATGTTTGATTTGCCTGTTTAACTTTAAAACAATGTTTAATATTTAATGAAATGAAACTCTTAGTATCCATGGTTTGAAACAATAATTCTGTTACAACACTCCCCGTCGTTTCCGCCACGATTTGTCGTTTTACGTGGTCGGGGTGTGACATACCAAGCCGGTACGAAATGTGCCAAATACTCTTTATTCTTGTGTCGCATAGTCAACTCTTACCTGTGTGCTGTACTTTCTTTCGTCCTTAGGACAATAAGCAAATCAGAATCAAAACAATATGCCTGCTTGTACGTTTAAGACGTTCATGGATTGTAAGCCACAGACATTCAGTGGGACTGAAGGATCTGTGGGGCTACTTCGTTGGTTTGAGAAAGCTGAATCAGTATTTGCTATGTGTAACTATCTCGTGGGGGACCGGGTGAAGTATGCTACAGGCACTTTGGAGGATGGTGCCTTAACTTGGTGGAATGCCCAGGTGCAAATGTTGGGCATCGAGATGGCAAACGCAACTACTTGGGATGATTTCAAGGAGTTGACGCGGGAGGAGTACTGTCCCCGTGACGAGATACAGAAACTTGAGAACGCATCCTACAATCTGAAGATGGAAGGGTCCAAAATTGAAGCATACACGAAGAGGTCACATGAGCTAGCAAACATGTGCCCTAACCTGTCTCGACCCCCACCTCGAAGAAATGAGCTATACATGTTAGGAAACTTTATTTGTAAGCATTGAAGAAAATCTCAATCAACTGGATCACTGAAGAAGATAACAGTCCTGAAGATCACAACAAGAAGAAGAAGATCAGATAGGACAACTGAAATGCAAAGCATCTACTTCAAAGAATCACAAGTTGATCAAGAGTTGTTTTGGATTATCAGAGAAGGTCATTTCTGATGGATCTGATGATATTTCTAATGAAATATCATTAGTTTCTGACAATTCTGATCATCAGACTTTCTGATGATTTGTTCACCAGAATTTCTGATGAAGTGGTTTATCAGAAATTCTGATGAAAACCCCACTTGTCTAAAATCACAACTCTATCCTGCCACCAATGACCGAAGCA
Organism: Helianthus annuus; assembly: GCF_002127325.2. Classification (NCBI taxonomy): domain Eukaryota; kingdom Viridiplantae; phylum Streptophyta; class Magnoliopsida; order Asterales; family Asteraceae; genus Helianthus; species Helianthus annuus. The sequence continues at coordinate 88,986,666 of NC_035448.2, forward strand.
TGACATTATTGGCTATCATGATTACAAATGCAACTTGAACGATGCATTCAATGAATATGTCAAATTGCTACTTTACGCATGACTTATTGCATGAATAAACAATTGTTTATTCATGTACACAATCGTCTATAAAAAGAAGGCTCGAGAGGCAGAAGATAATTGAGTTTGAAGCTTAGCATTCATATACAAACACCCAAACTCCACTGCTCTTCTCACCCACAGAATTCAAGATTCATTTGTATTAAATAATAATCTTACAATCACCTTGTTAAACTAATTTGTTTCAAAGTGATATAAACTTGATAATTCTGTAGGTCTTGTTTCTTGAAAGTCTGATTTCCATTTCCGCACATCTTTTTCACATATACTGAAATCACTTGCCATATTACGTAAAAAGAAGTTGTTAAGGCCATACTAGGTCCAACAATTGGTATCAGAGCAGACTGAATAAATTATTTTCAAACGATCAATCGCTCATCTTCTTTTTTCTAAATATGGCCAGCTTTCAATCCTGGAATAATGCTTTTAACATTGGTTTTATGTCTAAACCTCTGACTCTGGTCAGAGAGGAATAGTCTATGTTTGATTTGCCTGTTTAACTTTAAAACAATGTTTAATATTTAATGAAATGAAACTCTTCATATCCGTGGTTTGAAACAATAATTCTGTTACAACACTCCCCGTCGTTTCCGCCATGATTTGTCGTTTTACGTGGTCGGGGTGTGACATACCAAGCCGGTACGAAATGTGCCAAATACTCTTTATTCTTGTGTCGCATACTCAACTCTTACCTGTGTGCTGTACTTTCTTTCGTCCTTAGGACAATAAGCAAATCAGAATCAAAACAATATGCCTGCTTGTACGTTTAAGACGTTCATGGATTGTAAGCCACAGACATTCAGTGGGACTGAAGGATCTGTGGGACTACTTCGTTGGTTTGAGAAAGCTGAATCAGTATTTGCTATGTGTAACTATCTCGTGGGGGACCGGGTGAAGTATGCTACAGGCACTTTGGAGGATGGTGCCTTAACTTGGTGGAATGCCCAGGTGCAAATGTTGGGCATCGAGATGGCAAACGCAACTACTTGGGATGATTTCAAGGAGTTGACGCGGGAGGAGTACTGTCCCCGTGACGAGATACAGAAACTTGAGAACGCATCCTACAATCTGAAGATGGAAGGGTCCAAAATTGAAGCATACACGAAGAGGTCACATGAGCTAGCAAACATGTGCCCTAACCTGTCTCGACCCCCACCTCGAAGAAATGAGCTATACATGTTAGGAAACTTTATTTGTAAGCATTGAAGAAAATCTCAATCAACTGGATCACTGAAGAAGATAACAGTCCTGAAGATCACAACAAGAAGAAGAAGATCAGATAGGACAACTGAAATGCAAAGCATCTACTTCAAAGAATCACAAGTTGATCAAGAGTTATTTTGGATTATCAGAGAAGGTCATTTCTGATGGATCTGATGATATTTCTAATGAAATATCATTAGTTTCTAACAATTCTGATCATCAGACTTTCTGATGATTTGTTCACCAGAATTTCTGATGAAGTGGTTTATCAGAAATTCTGATGAAAACCCCACTTGTCTAAAATCACAACTCTATCCTGCCACCAATGACCGAAGCATGACATTATTGGCTATCATGATTACAAATGCAACTTGAACGATGCATTCAATGAATATGTCAAATTGCTACTTTACGCATGACTTATTGCATGAATAAACAATTGTTTATTCATGTACACAATCGTCTATAAAAAGAAGGCTCGAGAGGCAGAAGATAATTGAGTTTGAAGCTTAGCATTCATATACAATCACCTTGTTAAACTAATTTGTTTCAAAGTGATATAAACTTGATAATTCTGTAGGTCTTGTTTCTTGAAAGTCTGATTTCCATTTCCGCACATCTTTTTCACATATACTGAAATCACTTGCCATATTACGTAAAAAGAAGTTGTTAAGGCCATACTAGGTCCAACAATTGGTATCAGAGCAGACTGAATAAATTATTTTCAAACGATCAATCGCTCATCTTCTTTTTTCTAAATATGGCCAGCTTTCAATCCTGAAATAATGCTTTTAACATTGGTTTTATGTCTAAACCTCTGACTCTGGTCAGAGAGGAATACCCCCAATGGAAAATCTGGACGGTCAATTTCCTTAATGGTCATGACCGAGCTCTGTTTCAATCCATCGAAAGGGGTCCACATATACCAATGACTAATATACCAGCAGCTCCAGCAACTGACCAAACACTAGAAATTCCTGCCTCCCGTGCTCCTAAAAGTGAAATAAACTGGAGCGCGGAAGACAAGGAACTGGTAGCTGGGGATGAAAGAGCAAAATCACTCTTAATTATGGCCATCCCCAATGACATATTTTCACAAGTTGATGTCTGTGCATCAGCCAAGGAAATATGGTATCAGTTGGAAAATCTTTGTGAAGGAGGAGAAAGGATGAGAAGAAACAGTAGAACAAACAATGTCTCATCTTATGAAAGGCTTAAAAGTTTACCTAATGAAAAATTAAATGACACATATCAAAGGTTCACAAAACTTTTAAACGAGTTAAAGAAATTTGGTATAACTAAATCAAATGATGAAAGAAACATAAAATTTCTTGATGCTTTGCCTAGAGAATGGAGGAGTCTAACAATGACTTTGTCCTCAACCTTAGAACTAGGAAACATGAGTCTTCATGACTTGTACAGCATCTTGATCCCCAGAGAGGAACAAATATTTGAAGAAACCATTTAAAGAGGAGGATCTTTAGCTCTTATCTCAAACCCACAAAGACCAACAACTTCCAATGCTCCACAACCATCAAACAGCCAGAGTTTTGAAACTTCTGACACATCATCAGATTTTTCAGCTTTTGCTGAAGCTATTGTAACATTTGTGCTCGAAATCATTATGAACAGTTCAATTATCAATAAAACAATGTTATTTGATCCCAATGTTTGTTTGATTGTGTTTTACATTCTTCATGTTTTGACTTTTGTTCGATTTAAAATCTACATCGCTTTCTAGAGAACTATACGCAAACTGGTGCGTAAACGTACTCAGTTTAATGCGAAAAATACTCCGGAACATCAACATATACTCAACATACCTTAAATAACCTTTACATAACTTAGAAATAAGTTTTGAAGGCTTTGGTATGGCAAAAACAAGTTAATTCGCTTACAGGGACTAAACTTGACAAACTGCGAAAGTATGCCAATTTGAACTGTAACAAACATTCCGGAACATGTCCATAAGTTAAACATACCATAAATATCATTTACATAGCTTAGAAATAGGCTTTAAGGGGTTTGGTATGCTAAAACAAACTTTTGGATCATTCAGGGGCTAAAAGTGTCAAAAAGTGCACAAGTTTGCACTTTCGCGCATAAGTTACGTTCTGAATACATCCGGACATCCAAAAATTTATGTAAGCATCCTAATATTATGCCTTAGTGTTTGGCATGAGAAAAATCCATTCGTCGTGCAATTTGGATCATTTTTCGCGCTTATGCGCATTCCGTCGTAATTAACCGAACGTCGCGATTGTACGGCCAAACGAACCAACATCCGACATATTTTTGAGCATGTTTCATGTCCACAATGTTTAGACATCATTTTAGAGCCTTAAAGTTGGCTTTACGGGCCTTAGAAGTGTCGGAAATGGCTTAAATATGCAACAGGGACTAAAACTGTAATTTCTGAAAGTTTGTGCTGATCAGACAAGGCCAGGCAGCCCGCCTGGGTTTTGTGTGTATCCTGACGCGGGCCGCGTCATACATACAGACCAGATTCAATGTTTTCTGATCCACTTGCAATGGCCTTTCGATCACCTAAAGGGCAACGACACGTGTCAAATTCCTATGGTGGGGGCAAAATAAGCTACCACAACTTTGCGACAAGTGTATGGCTTAGATCGTGGCACGTTATTCAAGAAACGATCCTAACGGTCTTGCTTTTCCTATAAATACCCCCCCCCCTTTTGGTTAAAATCCCACAAAATCTGATCTAAAGCTCTAAGTTGAGGCCTTTGCTTCATACCTGAGCTCCTGGATCGAGATTAGCTTTCGGGGACCCTTCGTAAGTGTTCTTTCGTTCTTTTATTCGCTTTTCAAGTCCGAATGTCAAAGTTTTCTTTTACTTTCTGCGTTGACCAACCTATGGTCAACACGAAGTTCGTTGGAACTTCATAACGTGAGCGTGATCACGATAGTTATAGTCCGTAGTGACTATACCTACTGATTACCACGTTATCTAGGCTCAGTAACGAGTCGTAGTTTCGGGCAAAATGCGCATTCTTGCGTATTTTGTAACCAAACTACTCGTGGGTATCAAAACCGTTTGTTTTGATACCAAACCTGTTTTCTAAACTTAGTTAAGCATGTTCTAACATGCTTAGCTCGTCACTTTTAGTTTAGTGCTTATATAGGGTCGTAAGGTAAGCGATCTAAACAATCGCTTACACTTTCGAACCCGACCCATTTGGTCGATCATTAGGATCCGACCAAACACATTAGGTGACCATAGCTGTAACCTTCCGAGGTTATACCTTATGGTCACGATGTTAGGCGTTCCAAACGCGTTCTACGCGAACGACGCGTTAAGGTAGCATAAGCTACCTAAACGGGTCGTAAGCACTTAGGTTCGGTTTCATTTTAGTATGTAGGCTTTGTTAAACCATATTACACGATTCTCCATACTCGTTTGGTTTACGAACCCGCATACTATCTGATCCTTCCGATTTTGGTCCGGTATATTAATATAGCTACCTATTAGGTGCCGTTTAATATTCCGTGATCTCTAGCATTATTTGGTTATTATACAAGAACTTCAAAGCAATCTCAGGTGAGTACATTGAACCCCTCTTTTACTGTTTTCCAAACTGTTTTCGGGTGAAACACATGTGCCTACTTGTTACTTTCATGCTTTCCTGTTTTCACATCATATACTTGCTATGTTCTTTAGTACACTGATTAGTACATGATTTACATTACATTATTCTGCTACATATGTTTACTTAGCATATTAAGCACATTGTTTTACATTACCTTTTCTGCTATGTATGTTGACTGAGCATGCTAGCACATTGATTTACATGACTTTTATGCTATGTATGCCCATTGCGTGCGTACTTAGTACATCATTTTACACTACATTTTATGCTATGTATGCCCATTGTGTGCGTACTTAGTACAATTATTCAATCACATGCCTACATTTTGGTATGACATTTGGTTTGTTTAAATTATACAATATACATTCATTAACACCGATCATGCCGCCCGTTAGTAGGTAGTGGTACCATAGGAATTGACAACTCTCGTTCCAGACATCCTGGGTTGGTTTGGATGAAAGGAATGACCGAATTCGATACACATAACTTAGATAAACCTTTAATTTGTTTAAGGGTTTATCGCCACAGTCTCAAGGCTTGGATGTATGCATTTTCACAATACCGCGTAAATGTTTGTATCAGGATAGCATGCATTTGTTCCACAAAACATAACTTTGATTTAAACCATGTTTTACTTCAATACCTTGTTTTTGTGCATTTTACATACGGTTTAGTTGATATATTTCACTTACCATACATGATATATTTTGGGTATATATTACATGATCTACATTGAACATAAACATTTTGAAATTAATATACACATTTGGTGGTTTACATTGAACATAGACATTTCGGTATGATTTACACAATAACACTTGACAATTGATTTATACATGAACAATTTACATGGTAGTTGGTTTGGGTAAATGGTTTGAGTAACGTGGCGTATGTAATATGATACAAACATGGTGGATACGCCGCTGGTACTTCCTATATATAAATGTTTGTATAATATTACCTATCGTAGCATTATTTAAATCATTTCAGTATAGACATGTTACCTTTTTCACAAATAACATATTTTTCACAAGACATTGTTTTACAAACAAACTTATCTCATACAAACTCATTTTACTAGGTTATTCATTTAACCTTACATTTTATCTATACATACATCTAATCTTATCGTTTTTCATATGATTTACAAAACAAAACAATTTACAAGGTTCATGACTGACTGTTATTAAACGTTTTCTTTAAACTCAAGTCATGAATCCCATTTTCACAAAACCTATGTATCTCACAGGCATTTTTATGCTGACGTACCTACTTTCACATGTGTTTTCAGGAGCTACCGCTTAGGATGATGATTGTGATACTAGGGCGGACCTGTGCTTTAGAGACATAAAACGAAGATAGACTAGTTTAATTTTGTTATAAACTCTTTATTTCCTGTTTAAGGACAATGTAATACGCTTGTTTGATAAATAAAATGTAACTTTAATTTCCATGGTTATGAAACAATTAATTCTGTCAACAACACTCCCCGGCGTTTCCGCCGCGGTTGCATGTTATACGCGGCCGGGGTGTGACAGAAGAGTTGGTATCAGAGCCAATGGTTATAGGGAATTAGGTTATTAGTAATGCTTTGACCTAGACTATAACTTTCTAGGACCCTAACACAAGTTATCTTATGTTTAGATTTTAAGACATGCACGTCACCTATCCTTAGGTGATAACCACAGCGGGAACTTCGATTCCGAATCCGCTTTGAAAATTAATCGTCTGTTCAAGGATGATTGATTACTAGGTTTTGAACCCTATGTTATAAGGTTTTGAACCCCTTTGGATTTTCAAAAATCTCGTCAAGGTTTTCGGGTTTTAATAGTGTGAACACGTGCAAACTGGAAGAGTGAATGCCTGTACCCTGAGTTTTCTGTCTAAGGCTAGAGTGTTCGTACAAATCCACATAATCGGACCAGTCACTCTTACCTAGGAACTCTTGGGGTGAGTGTTCACTTATAGGCGAACATGTCTTCGCGATACTTTATTTTTGACCCATATACTTTGACCAGACATTTCGTGTCGCTTGTTTGCTTTGCGATGCGTAACCACCATCTTTGCTTTTGTTAATTTTGCTTCATCTCATTCTCTTCGTCCAAACATCTCACTCGTTTCCTTTCATGTTTTCCTCTTTTAGAATGCCTCCTCGACGTTAAAACCAGATAGCTACTGCGAAGCTGGCAGAAATTATTGCACAGCAGATGGCTGCTCAATTCCCAAATCTCTTTGCTCAATGGAACCAAGCCAACAACAACAACAATGCTCCATGCAATTTCAAAAATTTTAACTCGGCTAAACCACTCAAGTTTAGTGGTTCTGAGGGAGCAACTGGGCTTCTTCAATGGTTCGAGAGCATTGAGAATACTTTTCGCCACGTTCAGTGTCCGGATAATCGCAAGGTCGAGTTTTCTTCGAGCATGTTTCAGAAGAGGGCTCTTACATGGTGGAATGGGGTAATGAGAGACCGTGGTGCAGAAGTTGCTCTAGCACAGACATGGGCTGAACTCAGAGCTCTTATGATGAGGGAGTTTTGTCCTCGTCATGAGCAACGAGCGTTGGAGAAAGAGTTTGATGACTTGAAACAAGATAGTGGCAAGCACAGGGCATATACTGATTGGTTTGAGGAGTTGAGTCTGCTTTGCCTGACTATGGTTGCCCCACTCGACAAGGCTATCAAAAGGTACATCGACGGCCTGCCTGACTCGGTACAAGACATCCTTACTGGTAGTAACCCTACCACACTCCGGCAGGCGATCGAGTTATCAGCGACATTGACTGAGTCGCAGATTCGGAAGAATAAATTACACAGGAAGGGTGACAAGGGCAAGAAACAGTCGTCTGACAAGGAAGATAGCAAGAAAGGTCAAAACAAAAATGGAAAGGATTCTGGTTCATCGAAAAGAACAAAGAAGCGTAAGGCTTCCCAAAACTATGTTGTCACTGCCCAAGCTAACCAGGCAGCTCCCAACCAACCTGCACAGCCTCCAGCCAAGAAGCCTTATCTTGGCAATGCACCTTTGTGCAACAGGTGTAACGGCCATCACCCACCACAGGTTCAGTGTCGTCAATGCACCAACTGTGGAAGAAATGGTCATCTTGATGCCACCTGTCGCATTCCTGCTAACCAGAACCAAGCTCAGCCTCCTGCTCAGCAATAGGGTCAAGCTGCACGACCACAAGACCCACCAGGTGCTTGTTATAACTGTGGGGATCTGACCCATTACAGAAATCGGTGCCCAAGGCTAGCCAACCAGAATCAGAATGCCAATCAGAATCAGGCTCAGGCTCGAGGTCGAGTCTTCAACATGAACGCACAAGAGGCACAAGCAGATGATAATGTGGTGAACGGTACGTTCTTTATTAATAATCAACCAGCATCTGTTCTTTTTGATTCAGGTGCCGATAAGAGTTTTGTGTCGTTATCTTTTGAACCATTGCTTCGAGTGTCTAGAACAAAACTAGGTAAACCATTGACAGTAGAAGTGGCGAGCGGTGAACCCATTGTTCTTGATTCTGTTCTCCGCAACTGCCAGTTGAACCTTAATAACCATCTTTTTCCTATTGACCTCATGCCTATGCAACTTGGAAGCTTCGACATTATTGTGGGTATGGATTGGTTAGCCAAGTATCGCGCAGAGATAGTTTGTTTCGAGAAGATCATTCGTATGCCGCTTTCGTCAGGTGAGATCCTACAGGTTCGTGGTGAGAAACCTGCTGGTGGTCTCAAACTCATATCTTGTTTTAAAGCTCGGAAGTATCTGCGGAAGAACTATGTGGCATTTTTGGCACATGTCATAGCAGATAAGGGCAAAGGTAAATCTATTCAAGATATTCCTGTTGTTCGGGATTATTCTGAGGTATTCCCTGAAGATTTACCTGGTCTACCCTCGGCACGCCAAGTCGAGTTCCGTATTGATCTCATACCTGGTGCAAATCCCATTGCCAGAGCTCCATATCGTCTTGCACCGTCTGAGATGCAAGAGTTGTCTAAGCAGCTACAGGAACTCTCTGACAAAGGTTTTATCCGTCCTAGCTTTTCACCTTGGGGTGCTCCCATTCTCTTTGTCAAGAAGAAGGATGGATCTTTTAGGATGTGTATCGATTATCATGAGCTTAACAAGCTTACCATCAAGAATCGATATCCCCTACCTCGCATTGATGATCTCTTTGATCAATTACAAGGCGCTTCTTATTTTTTAAAGATTGATCTGTGATCTGGATATCATCAACTCCATGTGCATGAAGAAGATATTCCAAAGACAACATTCTGCACTCGTTATGGACATTATGAGTTCACAGTCATGCCATTCGGTTTGACTAATGCTCCTGCTGCTTTCATGGACTTGATGAATAGGGTTTGCAAACCTTATTTAGATAAGTTCATCATCGTTTTCATTGATGACATTTTGATATATTCTAAGACGCGAGCTGATCATGAGCAACATCTTCGTCTTACTCTGGAACTCCTAAAGAAAGAGCAACTTTTCGCCAAATTCTCCAAGTGTGAATTCTGGCTTAAAGAGGTTCAATTCTTAGGACACATTATCAACGAACAAGGTATTCATGTAGATCCCTCCAAGATCAGTGCGATTAAGGATTGGGATACACCTACTACCCCTACTGAAGTTCGTTCTTTTCTTAGTCTAGCGGGTTATTATCGTCGCTTCATTGAAAATTTCTCAAAGATTGCAGTTCCTCTAACTGCTCTAACTCAGAAGAACAAACCCTTTGATTGGGGATTCAAGCAAGAGGAAGCGTTTCGGACTTTGAAACAAAAACTTTGCGACGCGCCTGTCCTAACTTTGCCCGAGGGCAATGATGATTTCGTCGTTTATTGCGACGCATCTAAATTGGGTCTTGGCTGCGTCCTAATGCAAAGGAACAAAGTCATAGCATACGCATCGAGACAGTTGAAGATACATGAGAAGAACTACACCACTCATGATCTTGAGTTGGGTGCCGTTGTCTTCGCTCTTAAGATTTGGAGACACTACTTGTACGGTACAAAATGTGTGGTTTTCACAGACCACAAAAGTCTTCAACATATCTTCAATTAGAAAGAACTCAACATGAGGCAACGACGCTGGGTGGAGCTTCTAAACGACTATGACTGCGAAATTCGCTACCATCCTGGTAAGGCGAACGTCGTAGCCGACGCTTTGAGTCGCAAGGAACGTACTAAGCTTCATTGTGTTCGTGTCCAATCTGTTATCCAAGCTCAATCCGATATCCAAGCACGTATTTCTCAGGCCCAACAATCTTGTGTTTCACAAGGTCTGATGGATCAGGAATTTCCCTATCACATAACACCTGCTCTGGAACTGAAGGACAATGGTTCGTATTACTTCATGGACCGTTTGTGGGTCCCAAGCCAAGATAACCTTCGTACCTTGCTTATGGATGAAGCCCATAAATCTCGTTAATCTATTCATCCTGGCTCAGATAAGATGTATAAGGATCTTCGTATTTAGTATTGGTGGCCTGGTATGAAGAAGGACATTGCCTTATACGTATCAAAATGCCTTACTTGCCTTAAAGTTAAGGCTGAACATCAGCGTCCTTCCGGTTTATTGGAGCAACCAGAGATCCCAGTTTGGAAATGGGAAAATATTACTGTGACACCTGTGTCACCGCGACCATCAAACAAATACCAAGCCGATGAAATATTGTATTTCATACTTGGGATCTTGTATAAATATGTGTATGTTTTGCACATATCAATTATTGTTCAAATTCAAACTCTACATCGCTTTCTGGAGCATTATACGCAAACTGGTGCGTAAACGTACTCAGTTTATTGCGACAAATACTCCGGAACATCAACATACACTCAACGTACCTTAAATAACCTTTACATAACTTAGAAATAAGTTTTGAAGGCTTTGGTATAGCAAAAACAAGTTAATTCGCTTACAGGGACTAAACTTGACAAACTGCGAAAGTATGCCAATCTGAACTATAACGAACATTCCGGAACATGTCCATAAGTTAAACATACCATAAATATCCTTTACATGGCTTAGAAATAGGCTTTGAGGGGTTTGGTATGCTAAAATAAACTTCTGGGTCATTCAGGGACTAAAAGTGTCAAAAAGTGCACAAGTTTGCACTTTCGCGCATAACTTACGTTCTGAATACATCCGGACATCCAAAAATTTATGTAAGCATCCTTATATTATGCCTTAGTGTTTGGCATGAGAAAAATCCATTCGTCGCGTCATTTGGACCGTCTTTCACACTTATGCGCATTCCGTCGTAATTAAGCGAACACCGCGATCGTACGGCCAAACGAACCAACATCCGACACATTTTTGAGCATGTTTCATGTCCACAATGTTTAGGCATCATTTTAGGGCCTTAAAGTTGGCTTTACGGGCCTTAGAAGTGTCGGAAATGCTTAAACACGCAACAGGGACCAAAACTGTCATTTTTCAAAGTATGTGCAGATCAGACGGGCTCAGGCGGCCCGCCTGAGTTTTTGCATATCCTGATGCGGGCCGCGTGAGGATGTCTGACAGAAAGATTTTGCATTAAATGCAGAATCTGGCCTTTCGTTCGATCAAGAGGCGATGCCTTTTTCACCCAATGAAGGGCCAAGAGCCAAGTTCAGTGAATTTAACCCCTGGACACATGTACGCACGAGATCAAGGCACGATATTCGATAAAACGATCCTAACGGTTCCACTTTTCCTATAAATACCCCCCCCTTAGTGTAAAAATCACAACAATCTGATCTTGAAGCTCTAAGTTGAAACCATTGTTTCATACCTGAGCTATTTGATCTAGATTAGCACTCGGGGACCCTCCGTAAGTCTTCTTTCGCTCTTTTATTCGCTTTTCGAGTCCGAAAGTCAACGTTTTGTTGACTTTCTGCATTGACCAGCTTATGGTCGATGCGAAGTTCATGGAACTTCATAACGTGAGCGTGATCACGATGGTTATGGTCCGTAGTGACCATACCTACTGATTACCCCGTTATCTAGGCTCAGTGACGAGTCGTAGTTTCGGCCAGAATGTGCATTCTTGCATATTTTGTAACCAAACTACTCGTGAGCATCAAAGCCGTTTGTTTTGATGTCAAACCTGTTTTCAAACTTAGTTAAGCATGTTCTAACATGCTTAGCTCGTCACTTTTAGTTTAGTGCTTATATAGGGTCGTAAGGTAAGCGATCTAAACCATCGCTTATACTTTCGAACCCGACCCATTTGGTCGGTCATTAGGACCTGACCAGACACATTAGGTGACCATAGCTATAACCTTCCGAGGTTATACCTTGTGGTCACGATGTTAGGCGTTCCAGACGCGTTCTACGCGAACGACGCGTAAGGTAGCATAAGCTACCTAAACGGGTCGTGATGGACCGTAAGCACTTAGGTTAAGTTTCATTTTAGTATGTAGGCTTTGTTAAACCATATTACACGAGTCTCCATACTCGTTTGGTTTTCGAACCCGCGTACTGTCCGATCCTTCCGATTTGGTCCGGTATATTAACATAGCTACCTATTAGGTGCCGTTTGATATCCCGTGATCTTTAGCATTATCTGGTTATTATACAAGAACTCCAAAGCAATCTCAGGTGAGTACATTGAACCCCTCTTTTACTGTTTTCCAAACTGTTTTGGGGTGAAACACATGTGCCTATCTGTTACTTTCATGCTTTCCTGTTTTCACATCATATACTTGCTATGTTCAATAGTACATATATAGTACATGATTTCAGTGTGTTTATGCTATGTATGTCCATCGTGTGCATACTTAGCACAACACTTTACATTACATTTTTATGCTATGTATGCCCATTGTGTGCGTACTTAGTACATCGTTTTACATCACATGCTATGTATGCCCATTGTGTGCGTACTTAGTACATTGTTTTACATTACATGCTATGTATGCCCATTGTGTGCATACTTGGTACATTGTTGCACATTGCATTACTGTTGCATATGCTCATCCAGCATATGAACGCATCACACTACATTTTGAACCGTTGTACTCTACAATACATTTCATGCTACGTACGCCCATTGTGTGCATTACATTGTTTCACATTGCATTACTGTTGCATATGCTCATCCAGCATATGAACACATTACACTACATTTTGAACCGTTGTAACCATTTGACTATGTGAACCGTCTTAACCCTTCAATTTCATGAACCGTCTGTAACCATTGAACCGTGTAAACCAGTTGTATCCGTTGACATGGATTACATTTGACAATAGACATTTGACTATACATGAACATTTCTACCGTTGTTAAACATTTCATCTTGATGGTTTGGTTTGAGTAAGTGATTTAAGTAACGAGGCATGTGTAATATGATACAAGCATGGTGGATACGCCGCTGGTACTTCCTATATATAAGTGTTTGTATGGTATTACATATCGTAGCGTTATTTGAATCATTTCAATTTGAAACATAGAACATTTTATACAAATAACACGCTTTTCACAAGACATTGATTTACAAACAACAAATCTTATACAAACTCTTTTTACATGGTTATTCAGTTAACCATGCATTATTCTCTTATTTATACATATCATTTGAACTTACCGTTTTTCAAATGATTTACAAGACAAAGCAAAATACGAGGTTCATGACTAAACATTTTCTCAAACTCAAGTCATGAATTCCGTTTTCACAAAACCAATGTATCTCACAGGCATTTTTATGCTGACGTACCTATTTTCACATGTGTTTTCAGGAGATGATGCATAGGACTTATCAAGACATACTTAGGCGGACCTGTGCCTTAGTGACTTAAAACGAGACAAGAACTAGTTAATTTATGTTATGTACACTTTGATTCTTGTTTAGACAATGTAAACCTTCATGTTTGATTTATAAAACGAAACTTCATTTGCCATGGGTTTGAAACAATTGATTCTGTTACAACACCCCCCGACGTTTCCGCCACGTTTTGTATGTTCTACGTGGTCGGGGTGTGACAGAAAAGATGGTATCAGAGCCAATGGTTATAGTGAATTAGGTTATTAGTAATGCTTTGACCTAGTCTATAACCTTCCTAGGACCCTAACGCGAGTTTACTTGCGTTTAGTCACAAAACAATACCGTCACCTATCCTTAGGCGACGACCACAACAAGAACATAAATTTCAAAACCGCTTTGAAAACCAATCATCTGTTCTAGGATGATTGATTACTAGGTTTTGAACCCTTTGTTATAAGGTTTTGAACCCCTTTGAATTTTCAAAACTCCCGTCAAAGTTTTGGGTCCTAAATAGTGTGAACACGTGCGAACTGGAAGGGTGAATGCCTGTACCCTGGGTTTTCTGTCTAAGGTTAGAGTGTTCGTACAAATCCGCATAATCGGACCAGTCACTCTTACCTGGGAACTCTTGGGGTGAGTGTCCACTTATAGGCGAGCATGTCTTCGCGATACACTATGAGGATCTATTTGCTTTGATTCAGCCCTGGTGTTGTTTGTTTGCTTCATAATTCAAACAAGTGACCATCAACCGTGATTATGGTCAGTGATTGTAACATCCTATTCTTACCCAATACCATTTTATTTGTTTCCTTTCATGTTTTCCTCTTTTAGAATGCCTCCTCGACGCGAACACCAGATAGCAACTGCCGAGCTGGCAGAAATTATTGCGCAGCAGATGGCTGCTCAATTCCCAAATCTCTTTGCTCAATGGAACCAAGCCAACAACAACAACAATGGTACATGCAATTTCAAGAACTTTAACTCGGCTAAACCACTCAAGTTTAGTGGTTCTGAGGGAGCAACTGGGCTTCTCCAATGGTTCGAGAGCATCGAGAATACCTTTCGCCACGTGCAGTGTCCGGAAAATCGCAAGGTCGAGTTTTCTTCGAGTGTGTTTCAGAAGAGGGCTCTTACATGGTGGAACGGGGTAATGAGAGACCGTGGTGCAGATGTTGCTCTAGCACAAACATGGGCTGAACTGAGAGCACTTATGATGAGAGAGTTTTGTCCTCGTCATGAACAACGAGCGTTGGAGAAGGAGTTTGATGATTTGAAACAAGATAGTGGCGAACACAGGGCATATACTGATAGGTTTGAGGAGTTGAGTCTACTTTGCCCGACTATGGTCGCCCCACTCGACAAGGCTATCGAAAGGTACATCGACGGCCTGCCTGACTCGGTACAAGACATTATCACTGGTAGCAACCCTACCACACTCCGTCAGGCCATTGAGCTATCTGCAACCTTGACTGAATCGCAGATCAGAAAGCATAAACTTTTTCGAAAGGATGACAAGAAGCCAATCGAGGAATCAAAGACCATGGATGAACAGACTGAATCTCCTAAGAAGTCATAGAAGCGAAAGGCTTCTCAAAACTTCGCCGTGGTCGCTCACAATGGTCAAGCCGTCCCCAACCAACCAGCTCAACCCCCTGCTAGAAAACCATACAATGGAACTGCACCCTTGTGCAACCAATGTAGCCTCCATCATCACGCCAATGTACAATGCCACAAATGCCAAACTTGTGGACTTATAGGCCAC
The DNA here is from genome assembly GCF_002127325.2 of Helianthus annuus. Taxonomy (NCBI): domain Eukaryota; kingdom Viridiplantae; phylum Streptophyta; class Magnoliopsida; order Asterales; family Asteraceae; genus Helianthus; species Helianthus annuus. The sequence continues at coordinate 89,002,084 of NC_035448.2, forward strand.
ACAGCAAGAGTCTGCCCAGCTGCAGCTGCGCCAAACCAAGCTGGCAACAATCCTGCTCAAGGTCGTTTTCTACGAGGCTCTTGTTTCAACTGTGGCGAGATGGGTCATTTCCGAAGAAATTGCCCAAAGCTTGCTAATGCAAATCCAGCACAGGGATAAGCATCTGACTGACTAGAAGACAACATCGTTTAGAAATAATCACGTCTTATGTATTATTTTGTTGTCAAGGTCCAAGAAACCGTTGTTATCGTTGTTTATAAATAAATCTTTTATTTACATTGCAACGTATTTCTGTGGTTGCATGTATAAACGACATATCCATTAAAATACCGACAATCAAGGGACCGTATTCCTTAAAGAACAAACTACCCCCAAAATTCTCCCATTCTATAATCGCTTGCGTCTTCCACGAAATTCCTAAGTACCCGTTTATTCAAAGGAAATGAAGTACAAGGCGCAAGTTACAACACATGACGAATACCCAAAGTACCACTATATATCCTTAATAGGGTACCTAAGGATTTCCCGTAAGTCTTTAATTGTTGTATACCTTCATTCGAATGTGGTGATTCCTTGTAATCAAAAATCGAATTTTGGGAGATCTTTCTATCTTCTCAGATAGATTCCAGTGAACCTTGAGATCCGTCGACAGGTTTCCATATCCGTATTCAATCGATAACAAGTTAATAACAATTATGATCAAATTAAACAATTATGTGACCCTGTGCTTATGTGTGTCCTTATGTATTGTTGTGTGATCCAAATTATGTTATCCAAATCTTCGTAGAATCTTACATATCCGTGTACAAGAGATTCATAGTAGGATGCCCAAAGGTATTACTTAAAATCCTCAATGGACTTCTATGTTATAGTTAAGTCCCTCGGATTATAAAGTACTACTTCATAATTAGACCCCTTGAGTGGTCTAGCTAAACAGATTCATCCAAAAATCTGGTTAGGGATATCATGTGATGATATAGCTGAAAGGACTCCTTGGTGGCCTAACCAAGAGGATCCCCTGTCGATCTAATTAAAAGGAACCGATGGAAGTCTAGTCACCCTCGTCACAAGTTTGATATCCTTCCCCAAAACATTACAAAACAAACTGTGCGGACTGTGCAAGGGATTACGTAATTATGGATGCATACATAATTATGGAATTTAGTGCACAGAAATCACAGCAAGTTCTGTCATGTGTCTAGAGATAACCCTAGTCATTTCCAATTCTGATGAAGCATCCGTTGAGGAAAAATGAACTAGCTATTCATTTTTCGCTTCTGAAGAATATCCGTTGAGGAAATGAATATCCGTTTATCCTTCATTTCCAAATCTGAAGAATACCCGTCGAGGAAAATGACCCCGTTTGTTCATTTTCGTTCTGAAGATTTATCCGTTGAGGAAATGAATATCCGTTTATCCTTCATTTCCAAATCTGAAGAATACCCGTCGAGGAAAATGACCCCGTTTGTTCATTTTCGTTCTGAAGATTTATCCGTTGAGGAAATGAATATCCGTTTATCCTTCATTTCCAAATCTGAAGAATACCCGTTGAAGATGACCCCGTTTGTTCATTTTCGTTTCTGAAGATTATCCGTTGAGGAAATGAATATCCGTTGTGTAATCCTTCATTTCCAACTCTGAGGAAGCAACCGTTGAAGATGACTCCGTTAGTTCATTTTCGTTTCTGAAGATTATCCGTTGAGGAAATGAATATCCGTTGTGTAATACTTCATTTCCAACTCTGAGGAAGCAACCGTTGAAGATGACCCCGTTTGTTCATTTTCGTTTCTGAAGATTATCCATTGAGGAAATGAATATCCGTTGTGTAATACTTCATTTCCAACTCTGAGGAAGCAACCGTTGAAGATGACCCCGTTTGTTCATTTTAGTTTCTGAAGATTATCCGTTGAGGAAATGAATATCCGTTGTGTAATCCTTCATTTCCAACTCTGAGGAAGCAACCGTTGAAGATGACTCCGTTAGTTCATTTTCGTTTCTGAAGATTATCCGTTGAGGAAATGAATATCCGTTGTGTAATACTTCATTTCCAACTCTGAGGAAGCAACCGTTGAAGATGACCCCGTTTGTTCATTTTCGTTTCTGAAGATTATCCGTTGAGGAAATGAATATCCGTTGTGTAATACTTCATTTCCAACTCTGAGGAAGCAACCGTTGAAGATGACCCCGTTTGTTCATTTTCGTTTCTGAAGATTTTCCGTTGAGGAAATGAATATCCGTTGTGTAATCCTTCATTTCCAATTCTGATGAAGCAACCATTGAAAATGACCCGTCTGTTCATTTTCGTTTCGGAAGAATGACCGTTAAGGAAATGACAAGATATTGCCTTACATATCATTGGTGGTTATTTGGCAAATTCACAAATAGACTCCTACGAATAAATTTCGGGACGAAATTTCCTAAAGTAGGGGAGACTGTGACACCTGTGTCACCGCGACCATCAAACAAATACCAAGCCGATGAAATATTGTATTTCATACTTGGGATCTTGTATAAATATGTGTATGTTTTGCACATATCAATTATTGTTCAAATTCAAACTCTACATCGCTTTCTGGAGCATTATACGCAAACTGGTGCGTAAACGTACTCAGTTTATTGCGACAAATACTCCGGAACATCAACATACACTCAACGTACCTTAAATAACCTTTACATAACTTAGAAATAAGTTTTGAAGGCTTTGGTATAGCAAAAACAAGTTAATTCGCTTACAGGGACTAAACTTGACAAACTGCGAAAGTATGCCAATCTGAACTATAACGAACATTCCGGAACATGTCCATAAGTTAAACATACCATAAATATCCTTTACATGGCTTAGAAATAGGCTTTGAGGGGTTTGGTATGCTAAAATAAACTTCTGGGTCATTCAGGGACTAAAAGTGTCAAAAAGTGCACAAGTTTGCACTTTCGCGCATAACTTACGTTCTGAATACATCCGGACATCCAAAAATTTATGTAAGCATCCTTATATTATGCCTTAGTGTTTGGCATGAGAAAAATCCATTCGTCGCGTCATTTGGACCGTCTTTCACACTTATGCGCATTCCGTCGTAATTAAGCGAACACCGCGATCGTACGGCCAAACGAACCAACATCCGACACATTTTTGAGCATGTTTCATGTCCACAATGTTTAGGCATCATTTTAGGGCCTTAAAGTTGGCTTTACGGGCCTTAGAAGTGTCGGAAATGCTTAAACACGCAACAGGGACCAAAACTGTCATTTTTCAAAGTATGTGCAGATCAGACGGGCTCAGGCGGCCCGCCTGAGTTTTTGCATATCCTGATGCGGGCCGCGTGAGGATGTCTGACAGAAAGATTTTGCATTAAATGCAGAATCTGGCCTTTCGTTCGATCAAGAGGCGATGCCTTTTTCACCCAATGAAGGGCCAAGAGCCAAGTTCAGTGAATTTAACCCCTGGACACATGTACGCACGAGATCAAGGCACGATATTCGATAAAACGATCCTAACGGTTCCACTTTTCCTATAAATACCCCCCCCTAGTGTAAAAATCACAACAATCTGATCTTGAAGCTCTAAGTTGAAACCATTGTTTCATACCTGAGCTATTTGATCTAGATTAGCACTCGGGGACCCTCCGTAAGTCTTCTTTCGCTCTTTTATTCGCTTTTCGAGTCCGAAAGTCAACGTTTTGTTGACTTTCTGCATTGACCAGCTTATGGTCGATGCGAAGTTCATGGAACTTCATAACGTGAGCGTGATCACGATGGTTATGGTCCGTAGTGACCATACCTACTGATTACCCCGTTATCTAGGCTGAGTGACGAGTCGTAGTTTCGGCCAGAATGTGCATTCTTGCATATTTTGTAACCAAACTACTCGTGAGCATCAAAGCCGTTTGTTTTGATGTCAAACCTGTTTTCAAACTTAGTTAAGCATGTTCTAACATGCTTAGCTCGTCACTTTTAGTTTAGTGCTTATATAGGGTCGTAAGGTAAGCGATCTAAACCATCGCTTATACTTTCGAACCCGACCCATTTGGTCGGTCATTAGGACCTGACCAGACACATTAGGTGACCATAGCTATAACCTTCCGAGGTTATACCTTGTGGTCACGATGTTAGGCGTTCCAGACGCGTTCTACGCGAACGACGCGTAAGGTAGCATGAGCTACCTAAACGGGTCGTGATGGACCGTAAGCACTTAGGTTAAGTTTCATTTTAGTATGTAGGCTTTGTTAAACCATATTACACGAGTCTCCATACTCGTTTGGTTTTCGAACCCGCGTACTGTCCGATCCTTCCGATTTGGTCCGGTATATTAACATAGCTACCTATTAGGTGCCGTTTGATATCCCGTGATCTTTAGCATTATCTGGTTATTATACAAGAACTCCAAAGCAATCTCAGGTGAGTACATTGAACCCCTCTTTTACTGTTTTCCAAACTGTTTTGGGGTGAAACACATGTGCCTATCTGTTACTTTCATGCTTTCCTGTTTTCACATCATATACTTGCTATGTTCAATAGTACATATATAGTACATGATTTCAGTGTGTTTATGCTATGTATGTCCATTGTGTGCATACTTAGCACAACACTTTACATTACATTTTTATGCTATGTATGCCCATTGTGTGCGTACTTAGTACATCGTTTTACATCACATGCTATGTATGCCCATTGTGTGCGTACTTAGTACATTGTTTTACATTACATGCTATGTATGCCCATTGTGTGCATACTTGGTACATTGTTGCACATTGCATTACTGTTGCATATGCTCATCCAGCATATGAACGCATCACACTACATTTTGAACCGTTGTACTCTACAATACATTTCATGCCCAGCATATGTGTGAAACAACATAGGAGTAGTAACTCGACCCTTGCAACTGGTCGAATAAGTCGTTAATGCGAGGAAGAGGATAGCGGTTCTTCACCGTGACCTTGTTCAGTTTGCGATAATCAATGCACATTCTGAAAGTGCCATCCTTCTTTTTCACGAATAGCACTGGAGCTCCCCAAGGCGAAGAGCTTGGACGAATGAAGCCTTTATCCAAGAGCTCTTGTAGTTGCTTTGACAGTTCTTCCAGTTCGGTTGGAGCTAAACGATACGGTGCGCGAGCTATAGGTGCTGCTCCTGGAGCTAGCTCGACTTGAAATTCGACCTGACGATGAGGCGGTAGGCCAGGTAAATCTTCTGGAAACACTTGAGGAAATTCTCGTACAACTGGAATATCCTCTATTATTTTCTCTTTCGAAGCTGCATCAGTAACCAGTGCCAGGATAGCAGTATGACCCTTTCGTAAACATTTCTGAGCCTTCAAGAAAGAGATGATGCCAACCACAGCACCACTCTTGTCGCCTTGAACTTCGAGAGGTTCCTTTCCCGAGCGAGGAATACGAATGATCTTCTCCTTACATAGAATCTCTGCCTGCTGCTTGGATAACCAATCCATGCCGATGACGATGTCGAAACTACCCAGAACTATAGGAATAAGGTCGATGGAGAAGGTCTGACCAGCTAAGACAATGCTACAACCCTTAACTATCTGTGTGGCCTCTACACTTTTACCGTTTGCTAACTCTACAACATGCTTGGTGTTTAGGGGTGTTGGTGTACGTTTTAACAATTTACTCATTTTCAAAGACATATAACTCGTATCCGCACCCGAATCAAACAAAACAGTAACATAAATATCGTCGAGAAGAAACTTACCCATAACGACGTTGGGATCATTTCTGGCATCACCCTGCCCCAACACAAACACACGAACCCTTGCTTCATTGCCATTGTTGTTCCCACCATTGTTGTTGTTGTTGCCGTTACCCTGATTGTTGTTGTTCTGGTTCCTGTTCAGCTGAGGACAGTGCCTTTTGAAGTGACCCTCTGCACCGCAATGAAAACACCCTTTGTTGCCCTGCTGATGATTCTGCTGTGCTGGCGGCTGCTGCTGATTCTGGTTCGCAGGTCGAGGGCTTCTACAATCTTTGGCCTCATGACCCATCTTGAGGCATCTTTGACAGCGACCCTTAATACACTGGCCACTGTGGTGTTTGTTGCAGGTGTTACACTTCGGGAGGTTTCCTCGATATCCTCCCTATCTGTGGCTGCCTGAGGAGTGCTGACTGGGACTCTGGTAACTGTCTGTCTTTCGTTGCTGAGCTTGTGACTGCACTGAAACTGATCCCTTGCTAGAATCCCCATCCCATTTTCTCTTGTTTTCACTGGGAGTAGCAAGTGTAGTAGAAGCAGTAGCGGTAGCAGTCGCGCTGATACGCTTTGGCAGTCTGTTCTGATCCACTGCCTGATCCGTGATGCGGTGAGCGAGGCGCTGAATAGCCTGAATGTTGTCAAGATTAGCCGATGTTACGTGGCTCTGGATTTCTGGCGCCAAACCCTTGAGATACAACTCAATACGCTTGTATGGAGGGTCTACCATGGTTGGACACAGCACAGCCAACTCGTTTGACCGTTTGGTATATGCTTCAATCTCTGACCCAGTCATTTTCAAATGATAAAACTCATCCTCCAGCTTGTGGATGTCTTCCCGAGTGCAGTATTCCCTTTTGATCAGTTCCTTGAAGTCATTCCAAGGGGTGGCGTTAGCAGCTGCCAACCCTAGGATCTGCACTTGTGCGTTCCACCAAGTTAACGCGATCCCTTCCAAAGTACCGGTGGCATACTTAACCCTGCGTGCCTCAGGGCATTCACACATCTCGAACACAGACTCGAGCTTTTCAAACCAGTGGAGGAGTCCAACCGCTCCTTCAGTGCCGCTGAACGTGCTAGAGCGACAATCCATGAAATTCTTGAAAGTGCAGACAGGCTGCTGCGCGTGTTGACCTATTGTGTACGAATAGGACAAAGTTAAATACGAGAGTTAATGTAGGATCTAAAGATCCTAGTGTGTGTCTATACTGCAGGGTATTCTACCTGCTTGAGCAGATGCAAGTGCCGCAGCAACTTGAGCTTGAACAAGAGCCTCTAGCTGGGCTTGAGTCATGTTGATTCGTCCAGCCATTGATCTTCACATCAAAGGCAACATAAGTGAGAAAGGTTCGCGAATAGTGCGATGACAGAAGAGTGTAAGCACGTAAGTGTTCTCAAGCAATAACAAGTAGTGAGCAAAGTAATGTAAGCATACTACGAGCAAAGTTCTATGCAATTCTAGCATGTAGGCAATAAACATAAACCTTATTACCTAGTATGTCGAGTCTTGCACGTGGAGCGAAGCGTCGTTGTGGATCGTTGAGAGCACTGTTCTGGTTATAGTCTGGTTTTAATAAAAACGTTTTCCCATATTAAAACCAAGTTCCCTATAACCAATGGCTCTGATACCAATCTGTCACACCCCCAAAATGCACCCGCGGAGTATCACCGCTTGGGAGCGTGACTGACCAGGATCAAGCCACCAATCATACAGAACAACACATATAATAAAAGTAATTGTCATTTCAACCAAACCAAATCCATATGAAAGGTTTTCCAAACCATAAGAAAGATATCATTGTTTAGCGGAAGCGTATAAATAAAACCCATCGTAAATAAGTATCAAATATCAAAAGTGTTTAACAGGATAATCACGATCCAAGCCCACAACGACCGGCTCCTCCCTGTGCAAGCTGCATATACCTAACGACCTGCAAGGCATGTAACAGAGGATGAACAACTAGTTGAACGAGTTCACAGAAAGTAAATGCGTAATAGTAAGTTCGTTTGTAACAGGTGGCACTACTGGGCCGTTAGTACGTTCTATTGGTGGGGGCTTCCCATGTTGTATAACCACTAGACTATTCGTAACCATAAGTATCCTTCACAACCGAGGATAGTAATAAGTATAAGGATCCTTCACATCCGAGGATAGTAATTTAGTATAAGTATCCTTCACAACCGAGGATAGTAGTATGTAGAAGTATCCTTCACAACCGAGGATAGTAGTATGTATAAGTATCCTTCACAACCGAGGATAGTAGTATGGTAGTCTAGTATTAGTGTCAGTACGAATCTATTCAACCTTATTCCTTCAATCCCATTCCCAAGCCCTTGGGAATCCCATGCCTTAGTAAGGGTGTGAACTCACCTTGGTTTGCTCGGTATGCTAAACTATGTGCTCACGAATACTCAATCACGTCCTATAGTATGCACGTATACACAATCAGTTAAGTACTCAAGGGTTTCGCATGCAGCATATGTCACGAAATGTCTTCAGGCAATCATTATCATGCAACGTCTAATAGTTATATATTTCACGTTCATCGGTCTAACGTAGTAAATCAATAACACGCTTTATGGATTATCAGACTAAACAACAGTTGTATGCTTTACAAACTAACGAATATAACACAGTCAACACTTAATAGGTTCAATCATGTAATAACTGATATCATACATTCATCTTCACTTAACATCATATGAAATTAGACATGACCTTGCCCTATTCAAAGCTCGGACAAACAAGTGTGGGGGTTAAAAGTCGGACTAGGTGGCTAGGGTTTAGAAATTCGGACATCATGGGTGGAGGGTCACAAAGTCGGACATGGGGAGATGTGGGTTGGAAACTCGGACCAAGGGTTCCAAAGCTCAAAGCTCGGACCCAACCACCCTCCAAAACTCGGACATATAAGCTTCAAACTCGGACATATATGCTTTAAGTACAAAGTTCGGACCTTGATAAAGAACTCGGACAAGATAATGCATCATTAAACTCGGACCTAAACCCCTTGAATACTTCGGACCAGATTTTAATTCAATTAAAACTCGGATAACTCATGTGTCAAGAACTCGGATCTCTTTGTTTTGTTTAAAGGTCGGACAAAGGGTATGGGACCAAAAACTCGGACCCTTTGGCATTATTTAAAACTCGGACATCATTGGGGGAGGGTTAAAACTCGGGCCACATCCCCATTCATTTAAAAATATTTGGACATAATATATATCAAAAACTCGGATCATGAACACCCTTTTAAAACTCAGACAATATATTCATGTGTACAATACTCAGACAAACACATCATACGAAACTCGGATCCTTAATGCAATTCATAAAACTCAGACTACAAGCAATCACGATTGTAACAGTTACGTTCCATTTTTCATACGATCTGGACAAACCCTAATTCCATGATTTTCAATATGTATAGTCAATCAATCATCAATAGTTTGACAGAACAATTATCTAAATCATCTAGCACGATTACACAATCATCAACATCCTTTCACAGTAAATCAAAATCAATTAACAAAGAATAGTATATGATGAACTAGGGTTTTTTTGAAACACACAATCAAGAATCAAAGATAACAATCAATCATTAACAACTTACCTTGGATTGATTCTAGAGAAGGAGAAATCAAGAGTGATGATTATCTTATGCCAATGATGATGGTGATGATTGCTAGTATGCACACCATCCAGCATATGCATTACATTGTTTCACATTGCATTACTGTTGCATATGCTCATCCAGCATATGAACACATTACACTACATTTTGAACCGTTGTAACCATTTGACTATGTGAACCGTCTTAACCCTTCAATTTCATGAACCGTCTGTAACCATTGAACCGTGTAAACCAGTTGTATCCGTTGACATGGATTACATTTGACAATAGACATTTGACTATACATGAACATTTCTACCGTTGTTAAACATTTCATCTTGATGGTTTGGTTTGAGTAAGTGATTTAAGTAACGAGGCATGTGTAATATGATACAAGCATGGTGGATACGCCGCTGGTACTTCCTATATATAAGTGTTTGTATGGTATTACATATCGTAGCGTTATTTGAATCATTTCAATTTGAAACATAGAACATTTTATACAAATAACACGCTTTTCACAAGACATTGATTTACAAACAACAAATCTTATACAAACTCTTTTTACATGGTTATTCAGTTAACCATGCATTGTTCTCTTATTTATACATATCATTTGATCTTACCGTTTTTCAAATGATTTACAAGACAAAGCAAAATACGAGGTTCATGACTAAACATTTTCTCAAACTCAAGTCATGAATTCCGTTTTCACAAAACCAATGTATCTCACAGGCATTTTTATGCTGACGTACCTATTTTCACATGTGTTTTCAGGAGATGATGCATAGGACTTATCAAGACATACTTAGGCGGACCTGTGCCTTAGTGACTTAAAACGAGACAAGAACTAGTTAATTTATGTTATGTACACTTTGATTCTTGTTTAGACAATGTAAACCTTCATGTTTGATTTATAAAACGAAACTTCATTTGCCATGGGTTTGAAACAATTGATTCTGTTACAACACCCCCGACGTTTCCGCCACGTTTTGTATGTTCTACGTGGTCGGGGTGTGACAATTACCATGGATCTCATTACTAAACTCCCGCGCACAAAGAAAGGTCACGATGCCATCTGGGTAGTTGTTGATCGTCTTACTAAATCGGCGCATTTCTTACCAATCCGTGAGAATTTTTCAGCTGACAAACTTGCTCAAATCTACGTGGATGAAATTGTAGCTCGACATGGTGTTCCTTTGAACATCATTTCTGACAGAGATGCTCGTTTCACTTCTCATTTTTGGAGAACCATGCAATCTGCATGGGGTCCCAACTTAATCTGAGCACAACTTATCATCCGCAAACGGATGGTCAATCTGAAAGAGCAATCCAGACACTGGAGGATATGCTTAGAGCTTGTGTGATCGATTTTGGTGGTAGTTGGGATTCACATCTTCCGTTGATTGAGTTCTCCTATAACAACAGTTATCACTCCAGCATCAACATGGCTCCTTTCGAGGCTCTCTATGGTCGAAAATGTCGTTCACCAGTCTGCTGGAATGAGATCGGCGAGGCTCAACTTACTGGACCTGCCCTCATTTTAGAGACAACAAATAAGGTTAAGAAAGTTCGTGATAACCTTCAGACAGCTAGAAGCCGTCAAAAGAGTTACGCGGACCTAAAACGCAAACCCTTGGATTTTCAAGTTGGTGATCGTGTATTACTTAAGGTCTCACCTTGGAAAGGTGTGATCAGATTTGGAAAGGAAGGAAAACTTGAACCTAGATACGTTGGACCATTCAAGATCGTCGAAAGAATCGGTAAGGTAGCCTACAGACTTGAGTTGTCACACCCCCAAAATCCACCTGCGGGGTACTACCGCTTGGAGGAGTGACTGACCAGGATCCAGCCACCAATCGTATTGAACAGGCATATAAGTAGTTATAAGATCCAACCAATACAATTGGCGTTCAAACAAAACATAGTTTAAGTTGCAAGCGGAAGCATAAGTCTTAAAATTTAAAACATAAGTTCAATTATTTTCAAGTTTAACATGGCACGCAGCTATCCGTGTCCCACAACGACTCTCCTCCGTGCATGCTCCAGCTAAGTACCTATGGTCCTGCAAAGCATGTAGTAACGGGTCAACAACTAGTTGAGTGAGTTCACAGTTGGGTGTTCGTTTTAATTTGTTTCGAAAACAGTTTCCTTTATCTGGTATCTTGTCGTGGGGGTTTCCCCATAGTTGAAAACATGACTTGTTTATTCCCAGTTACTCTGGCATTCCAGCCGTGGGGGCTACCCCATGTTAGTTATCTGGCATTTCGGCCGTGGGGGCTAACCCTTGCATACACTAGACTCGTTACCATATCGACTGCTGACTGTAGTCATGGTTGTGTGCCCTGAAACTGTCAATGTCTATCATCATTGACGTGCCCCAGATCCATTAGTTCACGCCCGTCCTCTGCGGCACGGTGTGAGGTTTGTCAGACCTAAATAGCGCTATCTAACTAATGACCCGCTCGCCATTGGCCCGGTGATTAAGTCGATATAAAAGGAGGGACTTCGTGATAGAGTTTTGGTCTAGTATGAGTTATCTGTCCGTGAGGACGAGGAATTACATTCCTGAACCATTGCTGTCCTACCCAAGGAGGACGAGGAATCTACGTTCCTTAACCCCATCCCCAACCCAGGGAATCCCATGCTTTGTAGAGGGTGTGAACTGATGTGTGTAAAATGCAACATATAAATCACATCAATTAAGGCATAAAACTAACCCTTTTTAAGTACTAATGTTGGAAAAAGAGTGTTTTTGTCTTCCTTTTGTATTTTCAGGATGAAATGTGCTCAAAATCACAAAAGAAGCAAAAAGACAACTAATTCTACCATAAATACAAGAAAAGGAACAAAAGTGGACTGCCCGGACCCTCAACGGCACCTCCCAAGGCAAAGGAGAAGAAACAGAGTCTGAACACGCCCCGTGTCCAGCGAACACGGGGGCGTGCCCAGGAAGCAGCAGAAAAGACAAACCAGTAGAAGCTTCCATTGCCCACCACGGGGCCGTGTCCAGCGAGCACGGGGGCGTGGTGAAAGTACAGCAGGCGCATTAATTGTAATTCGCAATTACAATTAATGAAGTGAGAGAATGTCAGACGGGCACGGGGCCGTGTCCAGCGGACACGGGGCCGTGTCCAGCCTTCTGTTCAGCCTATAAATAGAGGAGCTTGGCTTCATTCTCTCTCATCCCTTGGCACACCACCTCTCTCACACTTCATCCACCACCCACCACCACCATAACACCATCATCCACCACCATCATCCATTGTCTATCGTAGAGTGTGTGAGTCGTCTCGGGATCCAAGATTGATCGTAAGAGTTCTTGACAATCAAGGCCATGTTTGCCTAAGTCTCTTACATCACTTGGTGAAGACAAGTGTTTAGTATAATACTTTTTATTTTTAATCTTTTGCACTTTTTATTTGGTTTTGTATTAATGACTTTAATAACTAGTTACTTATGTTGAAGGTGATCTTTCCTTATCGTTTGTCCGTGGTGTCTTGGCATTATTTTACTGTCTATATAAAATAAAAGATTTTCACCATTCATATCTCCACGGTCTATATGGAGGTATGTTGGCTACCTGGTCGGGGGTTAAGGGAACGGTTTGGTAAGGGTCTTGCCCTTGTTCAGCGTTTAGAGGTCCTGCTTGGGACCTGGGTCAAATTTAGTTGGATCTCCTTCAATGCCCATAGGTATTGGATGGCGGGGATCCAAACTCTTTGACCCCCTCATAAGTTAACTACTATTAATACTATAACCCGGCTATTTAGGACTGTATCCCTGCTGACTCAGACTACTTAGCCGAGGGTAACGTCACCGCCAAAAGCGGGGCCTACCACAATTTGCATTAATAACTTAATTCATTATCTTTCAATAATCCGACCCTTTAGGATTGTATCCTTGCTGACTCAAACTACTGGGTTGAGGGTAACGTCGCCTTCAAAAGAGGGGCCTACTACAATAACTAAGATAATCTCTTAAACAAGTGCAAAAGTGCGAAAATAATCAAAGGTTATACTAATACACGTGTCGGATCCAAGTGATTCATCTTGTCTATCTGTTTTTATTTTATTTTTATTTTCAGCATTTAGTTAGTTTTTATTTTTCTTAGTTTAAAACATTTTTTCTCACTTTTTGATTTGATTAGACGTTGAGGATAAACCGGTATTAAAAGCTCTTGTGTCCTTGGACGACCTCGGTATCTTACCAACACTATACTACGTCCACGATGGGTGCACTTGCCCATATGTGTGTTTAGTGTTAGTGAATATCGTGTTTTATAAATTTAAAACTTGGCTAAAAGTGTAAAAAGGGGCTTAAATATACATCAAAATTATATTACACTACACGCACATCAAGTTTTTGGCGTCGTTGCCGGGGACACAAGGATTTTAAGAAAGTTAGGAATCAACGGCCTAATCATATTTTTATTTTTCTTTAATTTTTTAGAATTTTTTTTAGATTTTCAGCTTCTGCAGAGCTCAGCACGGGGCCGTGTCTGGTCGGACACGGGCCGTGCTCAGCAACGTTACTGGCAGTTTTTGTTTTTCAAGTTACAGAAGGCTGACCACGGGGCCGTGCCGGTGCAACACGGGGCCGTGTCCAACTTCCAGTAACTGGGATCTGAAAAACAATCACTGTAATTCCGACCACGGGGCCGTGTTCGCTCAACACGGGGCCGTGGTGAACCTTCTGACCAACATTCTTTTCTGTTTTTATTGCAGGACTTGGAACCCGACGCCATCCTCACGTAGTGTATGAGCTCCAGTTCCAATAAAGACATAAAGGAACCGCTAGAAGAACCCGAACGCTTTCTCAGAAAAAGGTTAAAAGCCAAAAACCAAGAGAAGGTTTCGGGTGATCCACCCCCAATGGCGTACCAACGTACCCTTATGGATTATCTACGGCCCACCGTAGGTAATCTAGGCGCCGCTATCAATGCTCCGAATGTCGAAGCCAATAACTTCGAACTTCGACCGCATTTGATACAAATGCTCCAAAACTCCGCAACCTTCCACGGGCTTGCGGACGAGGATCCTCATCTACATATAACTAATTTCTTAGAAATATGTGATACCTTTCGGATCAATGGAGCATCAAACGACGCCATCCGCCTCCGTATGTTTCCATTCTCACTAAAAGACCGAGCGAAAGCTTGGCTCAACACCCTCCCAGCTGGATCGGTAAACACCTGGGATGAACTAGCCCAAAAATTTCTATATAAGTATTTCCCTCCTTCTAAAACTGCTAAATTAATGGCTGAAATTAATACATACTCACAAGAGGACGGGGAATCCTTATATGAAACTTGGAAAAGGTTCAAGGAGCTATTACGCAAGTGTCCCCATCACGGCCTCGCAATATGGCAACAAGTATCCACTTTCTACAATGGATTGTTGCCACACACTAGGCAGACACTTGATTCTAGCTCCGGGGGACTTTTAGGTAATCGACGCCCACACGAAATATATAATCAGATTGAGGAAATTGCTCAAACCAATTTTCAATGGCACACTCCCCGGGGAAATAAGTCTATCGCCCCGGGCGCCCATAAGGTCGACGAAAGCACTTCTTTACAAGCCCAAATCGAGGCCCTTTCTTCAAAAATATAAAAATTAGAAATGACAAAAACAGTCTCGGTTATGGCTTGTGAAGGGTGTGGTGGGTCACATGAAAATTGGAGTTGCATGAAAGAAACGGACGATCAACAAGAAATGATAAACTACATTGATAATAGACCTAGGCCGTCGGGTCCTCCAACGGGAACTTACAACCAAGGATGGCGAAACCACCCAAACCTTGGTTGGAGGGAAACCGGCAATAGTAGTAACCAACAAACCCAACGAACAAACTTTCAGCAATCAAGAAATGAGTCACAAAATTTCACTCAACAACAAGGTGGACGAGAAAGGCTCGAAGATACTATATCTCGCCTCGTCTCTGACACTGATAAGAAAAACTCGGAAAGATTTCTACAATTAGAATCTAATTTTAGGAATCAACAAGCTAGCATTCAAAACATAGAAAAACAAATAAATCAACTAGCACAAAATTTTTCCGAGAGACCGCAAGGCGCATTACCTAGCAATACCGAAACAAACCCAAAGGCGCAAGTTCACCTCATCACACTACGAAACCGCACCGTAGGGCCTGCAGAAGTACCTCCACCTGCGGAAGAAACAATGCCAACACATCTGCAGGAAAAGAACTCTCCCCCATCACCAGAGCCTACCAAGGCTCATCGAGTTCCGTATCCCGGTAGGTTAATTCGTCAAAAGACCAATGAGCAGTTCACAAAATTCAAAAGTCTGTTAAAACAATTGCATGTCAATATTCCTTTTATCGAAGTCCTAACCCAAATGCCCAAATACTCTAAATTTATGAGGGACTTCCTTACACATAAAAAGAAAATTGAAAATTTGCAATTAATTAATTTAGGCGAAGAATGCTCTGCCCTCGTACTCAATAAACTACCCCAAAAGAAAATCGATCCCGGAAGTTTCACGATTCCATGCTCAATAGGGGAATCACCCGTTCGCAATGCCTTGGCCGACTTAGGGGCTAGCATTAACCTCATGCCCTCATCGATGTTCAAAAGGCTTGGCTTGGGAACCACGAGCCCTACAAAAATAAGCATACAACTCGCTGATCGATCAGTCAAGTTCCCACAAGGTGTCATCGAGAATGTCTTGGTAAGGGTAAGCAGATTCGTTTATCCAGTTGACTTTGTCATACTCGACATGGAGGAAGACACCGAGGTCCCCCTTATACTAGAGAGACCCTTCCTTGCCACAGCACAAGCAGTGGTAGACATGAATGACGGGACACTGAGTTTGAGGTATGGGGACGATGAGGTGAAGTTCGGAGTTGGGAAGAGAATAGAGGACGACGACCCAGTCAATTACATGAAGGTTATTGATTCAAGCTTGGATGCCGCTCTCCGACGGTGTAACTTGGGAAGCAAGGCACTCCACTCAGAAGATATATAACCTGGAATCGGGTCTAGCCAAGGACCCTTATAAACGTGGCGCACCACGGAGGCATTCCGCGGATCTATCCTTAGTTTAGTTTAATCTTTTAGTTTTTGCAGAATAAAACACACTCATGATGGTAATGGATGAAAAAGGGAACGAGAAAAATGGAACCATGCACGAAGAACAGAGCAACCCGACAAAAATCTCCATCACAGAAGGCTCAACACGGGCCGTGCCCAACCAACACGGCCCCGTGCTGAGCCCCCTGCAGAAAATCACCCAGTTCAGGTAATTGGACACGGGCCGTGTTCAACGGACACGCCCCCGTGTCTAGGCTTCTGTTTCAATTCTGTAATTTTTGTTACTGGCACTTGACCACGGGGCCGTGCCCGGTCAACACGGGGCCGTGTCCAGGATGCCAGTAACATAAATCTTTGCTTTTTAACCCACTTTTATACATTCTAATCAACCAAAAACTTTATTTTTGGACACATTGAGGACAATGTGTAATTTAAGTGTGGGGGAATGCTAAAACCTTGAAATTTTGCAAAATCCTAAACACAAGCCTTACACAAAACTCTATTGGAACCGCTAAACACCCCAAATTTTTTCAAAAATTTTTTCATTTTTTTTTATTTACTTGTCTTAGTTTAAGTTGGGAATAACAAGTTCTAAAAAGGTTATATTTTTACAAGTTTACAACCGATAGCGTCGTGATAAAAAAAGAACCAACATAAGAAAATTATGAAACGGTATAACAAGTCTAGTTAAAAATTCGATTATATATGCTTGGTCACATTAAAAACCCATTCCCACAAAAGTGAGTTTTGAGCCTTTATTGAGCACAAAAATACACATATTTAGATTAAATGCTCATTTTTCGTTTCTTGTGTGAATAGCCGCTCGGTCCTTACAAATCTAGAACTTGCCACGACGATACATTCCCGGTCCTTACCAACTTAAACCCAAGTAAGTAAATGATGGAGGCATTAGGACTAACCATTTTTCTTTCAAAACCATTATTTTTCATTTTTTTACCTACCCAAAATCCCCCTAGATATCCCCTTTGAGCCTAAACCTTTCATTTCATTACCCCAAAACCCTTTTTACCCACCAAAAACCTTTTTATTTTTTTTCTATTTATTTTAGTAACAAGCTCGCTTTTTCGTAAACTCACCTTTTTATGTGACGATCGAAAAAAAAAATGATGATGATGAAGTCAAAAACAAACAAAAGCTATAAAAGCTTGTTTGGAGAAATACTTCAAAATAAAAAATCACTAAAAACAAGGTACTTCACGAAAAACCGACGCTTATTACGATTTTCGCCCTTTTTACTAACCACTAACCAACCACCCACCTTTAAACCCAAGCCTTCACCCCAAAAGTCCTCTTGATATTTACAAAGGTAAAAAGTTAAAAAGGAGGAGGATTGATTGCTTGGCAAGCCTATGGAAGACGTAAGTTCCGTGCCGCTCTCCAGTGATTCACTAAAATATACACCTTCGGCCGAGTGTTGAGTGATCTCCCGTGAGGTATGTGAACTTGTATATAAATGGAATTTTAATAAGGCATGCTATGCCCAAATAAGTAATTCATCTTATGAAATGTTCAAAATAAATCATAACGAATAGGATTGTAAATAAATAAAAATAAAACCTATAAAAACCTTGGATTCCCGACACTCTAGGACAAGCTAAAAAACTTCTCTTCTACCTATTCCATTTGGGAGTGTAAGCCACATTTAAAGAGTTTTGCTTGAGGACAAGCAAAAGTTCAAGTGTGGGGGTATTTGATGTGTGTAAAATGCAACATATAAATCACATCAATTAAGGCATAAAACTAACCCTTTTTAAGTACTAATGTTGGAAAAAGAGTGTTTTTGTCTTCCTTTTGTATTTTCAGGATGAAATGAGCTCAAAATCACAAAAGAAGCAAAAAGACAACTAATTCTACCATAAATACACGAAAAGGAACAAAAGTGGACTGCCCGGACCCTCAACGGCACCTCCCAAGGCAAAGGAGAAGAAACAGAGTCTGAACACGCCCCGTGTCCAGCGAACACGGGGGCGTGCCCAGGAAGCAGCAGAAAAGACAAACCAGTAGAAGCTTCCATTGCCCACCACGGGGCCGTGTCCAGCGAGCACGGGGGCGTGGTTAAAGTACAGCAGGCGCATTAATTGTAATTCGCAATTACAATTAATGAATTGAGAGAATGTCAGACGGGCACGGGGCCGTGTCCAGCGGACACGGGGCCGTGTCCAGCCTTCTGTTCAGCCTATAAATAGAGGAGCTTGGCTTCATTCTCTCTCATCCCTTGGCACACCACCTCTCTCACACTTCATCCACCACCCACCACCACCATAACACCATCATCCACCACCATCATCCATTGTCCATCGTAGAGTGTGTGAGTCATCTCGGGATCCAAGATTGATCGTAAGAGTTCTTGACAATCAAGGCCATGTTTGCCTAAGTCTCTTACATCACTTGGTGAAGACAAGTGTTTAGTATAATACTTTTTATTTTTAAACTTTTGCACTTTTTATTTGGTTGTATTAATGACTTTAATAACTAGTTACTTATGTTGAAGGTGATCTTTCCTTATCGTTTGTCCGTGGTGTCTTGGCATTATTTTACTGTCTATACAAAATAAAAGATTTTCACCATTCATATCTCCACGGTCTATATGGAGGTATGTTGGCTACCTGGTCGGGGGTTAAGGGAACGGTTTGGTAAGGGTCTTGCCCTTGTTCAGCGTTTAAAGGTCCTGCTTGGGACCTAGGTCAAATTTAGTAGGATCTCCTTCAATGCCCATAGGTATTGGATGGCGGGGATCCAAACTCTTTGACCCCCTCATAAGTTAACTACTATTAATACTATAACCCGGCTATTTAGGACTGTATCCCTGCTGACTCAGACTACTTAGCCGAGGGTAACGTCACCGCCAAAAGCGGGGCCTACCACAATTTGCATTAATAACTTAATTCATTATCTTTCAATAATCCGACCCTTTAGGATTGTATCCTTGCTGACTCAAACTACTGGGTTGAGGATAACGTCGCCTTCAAAAGAGGGGCCTACTACAATAACTAAGATAATCTCTTAAACAAGTGCAAAAGTGCGAAAATAATCAAAGGTTATACTAATACACGTGTCGGATCCAAGTGATTCATCTTGTCTATCTGTTTTTATTTTATTTTTATTTTCAACATTTAGTTAGTTTTTATTTTTCTTAGTTTAAAACATTTTTTCTCACTTTTTGATTTGATTAGACGTTGAGGATAAACCGGTATTAAAAGCTCTTGTGTCCTTGGACGACCTCGGTATCTTACCAACACTATACTACGTCCACGATGGGTGCACTTGCCCATATGTGTGTTTAGTGTTAGTGAATATCGTGTTTTATAAATTTAAAACTTGGCTAAAAGTGTAAAAAGGGGCTTAAATATACATCAAAATTATATTACACTACACCCACATCATGAACTCACCTTGGTTTGCTCGGCAGATACACAGAAAAGTCAATCAAGTTGTGAGTGGCCAACTACGTCCTAACATAGATACCATTCAGGTCAGGTTTGTATCCAAGTGGTGCACGTATGTTCTACACGTATTATGCACAAGTAACAATCATGGCATACATATCTAGTATGGCAGTTCAACAATAGTTCGCAACAAGTTCCACAGTAACATTCATGTAATAACCAAAGTCTAAGTGTGGCCCAAACAGTTGGTCTCGTAATAGCACCCAAGCCCAAAACACGCATTCAACAGTAACACAAGAAGCCCATAAGTCCGGCCCAATTACTCAAGCCCGTAGCAGTGTGGAAGTCCAAATAGTGTGTACATGCATATGGTCTCGAGTCGAGACTGTGCGGTCTCTAGTAGAGACTGTGCGGTCTCGAGTGTAGCTTACAAGATCTCGAGTCGCAGCCGAGGTGGTTTCGGGTCATGCATGTATTGGTCTCGAGTCGCAACCGGACTCGCAAGCATGGTCTCGGGTCATGATGTTTGTGTGATGATCATGTATGGTCTCGAGTCGAGACTAGGGGTTCTCGACTCACAACCTGTGTCGCAAACTGCGGTCTCGAGTTGTCATGTTCATGGTCTCGAGTCGAAATCAGGTGTCTCGACTCCCAGCACCTGCTGATTCTGCACAGTGTACTATCCAATAGAGTTTTGATTTCATGCAGCAATTGTGTACTATCCACTAAACATGTTTTCTTGTCTAATTAGTAACCAAATTGGATCAAACAATCAGATTTCAACTATTCATAACACATTCATATCATACTCAACAAGTTCTTCATATATTCAAGTCATGTTCATGTTGATCATCAAACTTGTTCATCATGTCTTAGGGTCTTTAGCATTAACCATGGTCATAACATGAATAATCATCAAAACACTTGAACATACTCATCTAATGGTTTCAAATCATTATATAACACCTCAACTCGACTCTACACTAATCCGATTAAAATGATACTATCTAATACACATATGCAAGCCGGTTTCATGAACACCCACATTTAATGGTTTGAATCACATTTAGACACAAGATATCACTAGCTCATTATGTAATATATCCGAGATCAAAACATGTTAGCCGAATAACATCATCATACACATCCGATTCACAAGAACATCAACATACTTACAACTATACTTAGTTAAATCATGTCATTCATACTAGCATCTAACAATAAACATCATAAAACACTAACCTGTTGATGAGGCGTGTGTGTGAAGGAGAGTTGGTTTGTTGTCCGAAAGTTTCCGAGTGAAGAACACAAGCGAATCCGAGAGCTTGGCTTGATCCTTGATCCGGCACAAGAGAAGAGGGTGGTGTTGCTAGGGTTTTAGTGAGAGAGGGTGAGGGTGTGTGTGAAGGAGAGTGTGTATGGTTTGCCCAAGATGATAAGTGTGGCTAATCACAAAGGATATATATACTAGTGGGCTAAAGAGGTGCATGGCCCAATCCAGCCAAACTGTTACTGTTCACCCGAGACCGCATGGTCTCGAGTAATGTCCTTGTGTCTCGGTTCACATAATCACACTCATACATACAAGCATAACACATAATCACATAATTTCACTTAGGTCATTCATTGAATCAACAAGTTAACTAATCACATAACGTTTCAAGCAAGTTACATCAAGATACAACGAAAGGTTCTAAGTTTCGAGTTGTCACATCATCCCCAAGTTGAAAGAAATTTTGTCCCGAAATTTGGTAAGCACTCACTGAGGAAGCTAGTTAAGTTGTATGGTTTTCCCGGTTTTCCTGGGGTGTCACATCCTCCCCCCGTTGATCTGGAATTTCGTCCCGAAATTCCGTAGCTTCAGCCTCAGTAGTGGTCGTACTATTTGCGAACAGTTGGGGATACTTTTGTTTCATCTGGTCTTCGCGCTGTGACAACTCGAATTTCCAAGATTTCCATTTCGCATTTATTGCACGTTCTTGTATTGTCTAGTCGTTTATTTGCACTATTGATTGCCATGAAATTATATATGTTTTGATTGTTTGATTGTGCATGGTTGTTTGTTAATTGTGAAATTGATAAATATATGAACTTGGTGGTGAAATTATGAAATTGTTATGAGATGGTGTACTATTGTAAAATATAATACTTGAGGATGTAGAGGGCAATTAGTGAAATTCTAGTAATACTTAACCCTAATCTCTTTCACTAATCATTCCCTAATCATCACAAGCATCAAAGCACGTACACCCACATTCCCTAATCCTCTCTACAACCACCTTCTCATCATTCTTGGATTCACAAGTTCTTTGCATCAAGTTTGATTGCCAATCCATCTAGAATCGAATCAAGGTAATTGTTTAATCATTGTTTGTGATTATTTGATTGTTATTGATCCTTGATTATGTGATTCATGTTAAAAACCCTAGTTCATCATATACTATTCTTTGTTAATTGGTTTTGATTTACTGTGAAAGGATGTTGATGATTGTGTAATCGTGCTAGATGATTTAGATAATTGTTCCGTCAAACTATTGATGATTGATTGATTAAACATATTGAAAATCATGGAATTAGGGTTTGTCCAGATCGTATGAAAAATGGAACGTAACTGTTACAATCGTGATGGCTTGTGGTCTGAGTTTTATGAATTTCATTAAGGATCCGAGTTTCGTATGATGTGTTTGTCTGAGTATTGCACACATGAATATATTGTCTGAGTTTGTTCATGATCCGAGTTTAATGATGCATTAACCTGTCCGAGTTTGACACCCCACTTATGAGTCCGAGTTTCTTATCAAGTGTAAAGGTCCGAGTTTCTTGAATGTCACACAAGTCCGAGTTTGTGGTTAGCATGTATGTCCGAGTTTAACTCAAACACTTGTCCGATCTTGTAAGTCATAAGTGGTCCGAGTTTAGGGAGACTTTAGGTCCGAGTTTAATGTGATTTATGCTGGTCCGAGTTTGTGCAAAGGGACCCTTGGTCCGACTTTGTTGAATGGACAAGTGTAGTCCGAAGTTCTTTTGCAAATGAAATGACCGAGTTTTATGATCACAATTGGTCCGAGTTTCATCATCTTGTGTAGTGTCCGAGTTTTAAAGGCAAAAGAGTGGTCCGACCTTGTGACCCCCTTACCCACTTGGTCCGAGTTTCATCCATGAAACTCTTATCCGAGTTAGTGACATATCATGTGCTATCCGAGTTTTGAACAGGGGAAGCCCCCCCCCACACGTGTCTGATGTTGTGTAACTGTCTGATGTTGTATGATTGCCTGATGATGCGAAATTGTCTGATGTTGTGTAATGATCAGTTTGAATCAACGAGCTGCATGATATATTATGCTAATCCTGTTAAGCTGTGTATGATACTTTGATTCCCTGACTTCGTTAATCATGTGAAGTTATTTGCACTGTTAAATGCATAAAGCGTGTTAACAGTGGCCACTAGATTAATAGACACGTAAGATTTAAACCGTGAAATCAGGGACGCTACGCATGAACTTCGTGAATAGGGTTGACTGCTTACATGATGTATGATTCTATGTGAATGATTATATGATATTGAATGCAACGGTATGATCCTGCATGTGTGAACATTTTATGTATTATCACCGTGTACACAATAATCACACAAAGCACCGTTGCTTGAATATCGAGGATTGTAAACCCTAATTGAATGAATCATGTGCAACATATCCTAGGTCGTGTGTAACGGACTTAGACGATTAACAAACCCTAGAAGCAATAACATACCGAGCAAACCAAGGTGAGTTCACACCCTTACTAAGGCATGGGATTCCCAGGGCACGTGAATTTGGATTGAAGGATTGAGATTGAATAGAACTGTACTTACACTATTACTAGACTACCATACCATCGTCCTCGGTTGTGCAGGACACATACGTGCGATCTACGTACACATATACTTACTACTATCCTCGGTTGTGAAGGATACTTATACATATTACTATCCTCGGTTGTGAAGGATACTTATACATATTACTATCCTCGGTTGTGAAGGATACTTATACATATTACTATCCTCGGTTGTGAAGGATACCTACACATATTACTATCCTCGGTTGTGAAGGATACTTATACTTAATTTCTATCCTCGGATGTGAAGGATACTCACGTAAGACCTACGTGAACTTATACTTACTACTGTTCTCGGATTGTGAAGAACACATATGGTTACGAGTAGTCTAGTGGATTATACAACATGGGAAGCCCCCACCAATAGAACGTACTATCGGCCCAGTAGAGCCACATGTTACAACGAACTTACTATTACGCATCTGCTTTCTGTGAACTCGCTCAACAAGTTGTTGATCCTCTGTTACATGCCTTGCAGGTCGTTAGGTACATGGAGCTTGCACAGGGAGGAGCAGGTCGTTGTGGGCTTGGATCGTGATTATCTTGTTAAACACTTATAACATTTGATACTTTATTATGATGGGTTTTGATTATACGCTTCCGCTAAACAACGATAACTTACTTATGTTTTGGAACACCTTTCATATGGATTGGGTTTGGTTTAATAGCAATTACTTTTATTAAATATATTGTTCTATATGATTGGTGGCTTGATCCTGGTCAGTCACGCTCCCAAGCGGTGATACTCCGCAGGTGGATTTTGGGGGTGTGACAGATTGGTATCAGAGCCATTGGTTATAGAGAACTTGGTTTTAATATGGGAAAACGTTTTTATTAAAACCAGACTATAACCAGAACAGTGCTCTCAACGATCCACAACGACGCTTCGCTCCACGTGCAAGACTCGACATCCTAGGTAATAAGGTTTATGTTTATTGCCTACATGCTAGAATTGCATAGAACTTTGCTCGTAGTATGCTTACATTACTTTGCTCACTACTTGTTACTGCTTAAGAACACCTATGTGCCTACACTTTTCTGTCATCGCCCTACTCGCGAACCATTCATACTTATGCTACCTTTACTGTTCGATCATGTCTGGACGTGTTGACATGACTCAAGCCCAGTTGGCGACTCTTATTAACAAACAAGTTGCTGCGGCGCTTGCAGCCGCACAAGCAGGGGGTATAACCTGCTATTCCAGACCTATCCTAGGATGTTAGATCCTACTCTCGTGACCCAACTCTCGCGCTTAACCTTGACCTATCTTTCTCGCGTAACGAGTCAGAACGCACAGCAACCTGTCTGCACATTCAAGAACTTCATGGACTGTCGTCCAAGCACATTCAGTGGCACAGAAGGAGCAGTGGGACTACTCCACTGGTTTGGGAAGCTCGAGTCAGTATTCGAGATGTGCGAATGCCTTGAGGCTCGTAGAAGTACGCCACTGGTACTTTGGAAGGAATCGCGCTAACCTGGTGGAATGCGCAAGTACAGATACTAGGGTTGGCAGCTGCTAACGCCACCCCCTTGGAACGAATTCAAAGAACGCATTAAAAGAGGATACTGCACGCGTGATGACATCCACAAGTTGGAAGTGGAGCTTTGCCATTTGAAAATGACGGGGTCAGAAATTGATGCTTATACGAAACGGTCGAACGAACTGGCCATCTTGTGACCAACCATGGTGGACCCTCCAAGCAAGCATATCGAATTGTACCTCAAGGGTCTAGCCTCAGAAATTCAGAGCCATGCTACATCGGCTAACCTCGACAATATTCAAGACATTCAGTGTCTTGCTTATCGCCTCACGGATCAGGCAGTGGAACAGAACAGGCTGCCTAGTTGTATCAGCGCTATTACTACCGCTACCACTTCTGCTACTCCCGCTACTCCTAGTGACAACAAGCGGAAATGGGATGGGTATTCCAGCAAGGGTTCAGCTACCGTTCGGTCTCAAGCACAGCAGCAGCACCAGAATAGTGATCGCCAGAGCACAGCAGAAGCTAAGGATTCAGGAGCCCACGGCTTGCAAATCGGAATCGCCAGCAGCAACAACAAACAGAAATCCTATGCAAAGAAAAGATTGTTCGCATTCCTCGTTCTGGTCAAGAACCTCTCGAAGTTCAAGGCGACAAGAGTGGTGTCGTGGTTGGCATCACCTCTTTCTTGAAGGCTCATAAATGTTTGCGGAAGGGCCACACCGCAATTTTGGCTCTCGTTACTGACACATCAGCGAAAGAAAAGAAGTTGGAAGACCATTCAGTTGTACGCGACTTTCCTCAGGTGTCTCGCAAAGATTTACCTGGTCTACCGCCGCATCGTCAGGACGAATTTCAAATCGAGCTCGCTCCAGGAGCAGCACCCATAGCTCGAGCACCGTATCGCTTAGCTCCACCAGAATCGGAAGAACTATCGACGCAGCTACCAGGAATCTTGGATAAGGGATTTATCCGACCTATCTCTTCGCCTTGGGGAGCTACAAGAACTATTAGATACCAATTATCGGTGAAAAAGAAGGATGACACCTTCAGGATGTGAAATTGATTACCGTGAACTGAACAAGGTCAAAGTGAAGAACCGTTATCCTCTTTCACGCATTGACGACTTATTCGACCAGTTGCAAAGGTCGAGTTACTACTCCAAGGTTGATCTAAGGTCTGGTTATCATCAGCTGAGAGTCTTGGATGAGGACGTCTCCAAGACAGCATTCAGAACTCGCTGCGGCCATTACGAGTTTCTTGTCATACTATTCGGGCTTACGAACGCACCTGCAGTTTTCATGGATTTTATGAACAGGGTGTGCAAACCCTATCTAGACAAGTTCGATCAGGAACTGGCCTGCACCGCGTACACCAACGGAAATACACCAATTCTTGGGTTTGGCGGGTTACTACAGACGGTTTATCAAAGATTTCTCAAAGATTGCTCAGCCGCTTACACTGCTAATACAGAAAGGTGTCACCTACCGTTGGGAGACTCCCAGGAAACGGCTTTTCAGTACTTAAAGGATAGGCTTTGTAGCGCACCTATTCTCTCATTGCTAGAGGGCACGAACGATTTTGTAGTCTATTGTGACGCATCGATACAGGGGCTTGGTTGTGTATTGATGCAGCGGGATAAAGTTATTGCTTACGCTTCTCGGCAACTCAAGGTTCACGAACGGAATTACACGACGCACGATTTAGAGCTGGGAGCTGTTGTTTTCGCGCTCAAGATATGGCGACACTACCTGTACGGTACCAAGTGCACTATTTACACCGATCACAGGAGTCTCGAGCATATCTTCAAGCAGAAGGAATTGAACATGCGTCAACGACGATGGGTCGAGCTACTTAATGATTACGAATCCGCTATCAAGTACCATCCAGGCAAGGCCAATGTTGTGGCTAACTCTCTTAGCCGGAAAGACACTCTACCTAGACGCGTACGAGCCGTGCAGCTCACTATTCAATCTGATCTTCCTGCACAGATACGAGATGCTCAGATCGAAGCATTGAAACCAGAAAACGTAAAGGCTGAAGCTTTACGCGGTTCGAGACAGCGAATAGAACAAAAGGAGGACGGCGCCTACTATGTAACGGGACGCATTTGGGTCCCACTATATGGCGGTTTACGAGAACTTGTGATGGATGAAGCTCATAAGTCTCGCTACTCGGTACATCCAGGTTCGGATAAAATGTACCACGACATTAGAACAACTCATTGGTGGCCTAGCATGAAAGCCCACATTGCAACTTACATTGGCAAATGTTTGACTTGTGCGAGAGTCAAGACAGAGTACCAGAAACCCTCAGACCTACTTCAGCAACCCAGGATACCGCAACGGAAATGGGAAGAAATTTCGATGGATTTTGTTACAGGCCTACCCAGATCCCAGCGTGGGAATGATACTGTATGGGTGATCGTGGATCGACTCACTAAGTCTGCACACTTACAGGCCTACCCAGATCCCATCTTAAAGAAGTCGTTTCGAGGCACGGGGTGCCCACCTCCATTATTTCAGATCGGGATGCACGATTCACGTCAGATCTATGGCAAGCGATGCACAAATCTTTTGGCTCACGTTTAGACATTAGCACAGCATATCATCCTCAGACGGATGGGCAGTCTGAGCGCACTATTCAGACTCTAGAAGACATGCTTCGGGCGTGTGTTATCGATTTCGGCAACAGCTGGGAAAAGCAACCCCCCCTTTAGTGGAGTTTTCGTACAATAACAGTTACCACACCAGCATACAAGCCGCTCCATTCGAGGCATTGTACGGACGTAAATGCCGGTTACCCCTCGGTTGGGCAGAGGTGGGAGATAGTCAGATTACAGGACCAGAAAATGGTAGTGGACGCTACTGAACGAATAGCACAAATACGACAACGCATGGCGACAGCTCGTGATCGCCAGAAAAGCTACGCGGATGAGTAGGGAGCCATTGGAATTTCAGGTCGGGGACCGGGTTTTACTCAAAGTTTCACCCTGGAAGGGTGTGGTTCGATTTGGTAAACGAGACAAACTCAATCCACGGTACGTTGGACCGTTCGAAAATCACTGAAATAATAGGCCCAGTAGCCTACAGACTAAACCTACCAGCTGAACTCGGTACAGTTCACAACGTATTCCACGTGTCGAATCTGAAGAAGTGCCTGTCAGAGGAGACCCTCACTATCGACGAGCGGTGGCAGTTCGTCGAGGAACCAGTTGAAATCACGGACCGGGATGTTAAGGTCCTCAAACACAAGAGAATCCCTCTTGTTCGAGTTCGTTGGAACTCCCGACGCGGCCCAGAGTACACCTGGGAACGCGAAGACCAGATGACAGAAAAGTACCCCTAATTATTCGAAACCAATGCAACCACTACTGAGACTGAAGCTACTACTACTGAATTTCGGGACGAAATTCCAAATCAACGGGGGGATGATGTGACACCCCAGGAAAACCAGTGAACGATATAACTTACCTAGCTTCCTCAGTGAGTGCGTACCAAATTTCGGGACGAAATTTCTTTTAAGTTGGGGATAATGTGACAACTCGAATTTCCAAGATTTCCATTTCGCATTTATTGCACGTTCTTGTATTGTCTAGTCGTTTATTTGCACTATTGATTGCCATGAAATTATATATGTTTTGATTGTTTGATTGTGCATGGTTGTTTGTTAATTGTGAAATTGATAAATATATGAACTTGGTGGTGAAATTATGAAATTGTTATGAGATGGTGTACTATTGTAAAATATAATACTTGAGGATGTAGAGGGCAATTAGTGAAATTCTAGTAATACTTAACCCTAATCTCTTTCACTAATCATTCCCTAATCATCACAAGCATCAAAGCACGTACACCACATTCCCTAATCCTCTCTACAACCACCTTCTCATCATTCTTGGATTCACAAGTTCTTTGCATCAAGTTTGATTGCCAATCCATCTAGAATCGAATCAAGGTAATTGTTTAATCATTGTTTGTGATTATTTGATTGTTATTGATCCTTGATTATGTGATTCATGTTAAAAACCCTAGTTCATCATATACTATTCTTTGTTAATTGATTTTGATTTACTGTGAAAGGATGTTGATGATTGTGTAATCGTGCTAGATGATTTAGATAATTGTTCCGTCAAACTCTTGATGATTGATTGATTAAACATATTGAAAATCATGGAATTAGGGTTTGTCCAGATCGTATGAAAAATGGAACGTAACTGTTACAATCGTGATGGCTTGTGGTCTGAGTTTTATGAATTTCATTAAGGATCCGAGTTTCGTATGATGTGTTTGTCTGAGTATTGCACACATGAATATATTGTCTGAGTTTGTTCATGATCCGAGTTTAATGATGCATTAACCTGTCCGAGTTTGACACCCCACTTATGAGTCCGAGTTTCTTATCAAGTGTAAAGGTCCGAGTTTCTTGAATGTCACACAAGTCCGAGTTTGTGGTTAGCATGTATGTCCGAGTTTAACTCAAACACTTGTCCGATCTTGTAAGTCATAAGTGGTCCGAGTTTAGGGAGACTTTAGGTCCGAGTTTAATGTAATTTATGCTGGTCCGAGTTTGTGCAAAGGGACCCTTGGTCCGACTTTGTTGAATGGACAAGTGTAGTCCGAAGTTCTTTTGCAAATGAAATGACCGAGTTTTATGATCACAATTGGTCCGAGTTTCATCATCTTGTGTAGTGTCCGAGTTTTAAAGGCAAAAGAGTGGTCCGACCTTGTGACCCCCTTACCCACTTGGTCCGAGTTTCATCCATGAAACTCTTATCCGAGTTAGTGACATATCATGTGCTATCCGAGTTTTGAACAGGGGAAGCCCCCCCCCCACACATGTCTGATGTTGTGTAACTGTCTGATGTTGTATGATTGCCTGATGATGCGAAATTGTCTGATGTTGTGTAATGATCAGTTTGAATCAACGAGCTGCATGATATATTATGCTAATCCTGTTAAGCTGTGTATGATACTTTGATTCCCTGACTTCGTTAATCATGTGAAGTTATTTGCACTGTTAAATGCATAAAGCGTGTTAACAGTGGCCACTAGATTAATAGACACGTAAGATTTAAACCGTGAAATCAGGGACGCTACGCATGAACTTCGTGAATAGGGTTGACTGCTTACATGATGTATGATTCTATGTGAATGATTATATGATATTGAATGCAACGGTATGATCCTGCATGTGTGAACATTTTATGTATTATCACCGTGTACACAATAATCACACAAAGCACCGTTGCTTGAATATCGAGGATTGTAAACCCTAATTGAATGAATCATGTGCAACATATCCTAGGTCGTGTGTAACGGACTTAGACGATTAACAAACCCTAGAAGCAATAACATACCGAGCAAACCAAGGTGAGTTCACACCCTTACTAAGGCATGGGATTCCCAGGGCACGGGAATTTGGATTGAAGGATTGAGATTGAATAGAACTGTACTTACACTATTACTAGACTACCATACCATCGTCCTCGGTTGTGCAGGACACATACGTGCGATCTACGTACACATATACTTACTACTATCCTCGGTTGTGAAGGATACTTATACATATTACTATCGTCGGTTGTGAAGGATACTTATACATATTACTATCCTCGGTTGTGAAGGATACTTATACATATTACTATCCTCGGTTGTGAAGGATACCTACACATATTACTATCCTCGGTTGTGAAGGATACTTATACTTAATTTCTATCCTCGGATGTGAAGGATACTCACGTAAGACCTACGTGAACTTATACTTACTACTGTTCTCGGATTGTGAAGAACACATATGGTTACGAGTAGTCTAGTGGATTATACAACATGGGAAGCCCCCACCAATAGAACGTACTATCGGCCCAGTAGAGCCACATGTTACAACGAACTTACTATTACGCATCTGCTTTCTGTGAACTCGCTCAACTAGTTGTTGATCCTCTGTTACATGCCTTGCAGGTCGTTAGGTACATGGAGCTTGCACAGGGAGGAGCAGGTTGTTGTGGGCTTGGATCGTGATTATCTTGTTAAACACTTATAACATTTGATACTTTATTATGATGGGTTTTGATTATACGCTTCCGCTAAACAACGATAACTTACTTATGTTTTGGAACACCTTTCATATGGATTGGGTTTGGTTTAATAGCAATTACTTTTATTAAATATATTGTTCTATATGATTGGTGGCTAGATCCTGGTCAGTCACGCTCCCAAGCGGTGATACTCCGCAGGTGGATTTTGGGGGTGTGACACGCGCTCCCAGGTGAACTCTGGGCCGCGACGTGAGTTCCAACGAACTCGAACGAGAGGTATTCTAGTGCTCTTGAGGACCTTAACATCCTGGTCCATGATTTCAACTGGTTCTTCGACGAATCGTAACTGCTCGTCGATAGTGAGTTCCTTCAGAGGAACTATGTGGGTCTCATCTGACAGACACTTCTTCAGATTCGACACGTGAAAAACGTTATGAACTGCACCGGTTCTGCTGGTAAGTTTAGTCTGTAGGCCACCCTGCCTATCTTCTCAATGATTTCGAAAGGTCCAACGTATCGTGGGTTAAGTTTGCCTCGTTTACCAAAACGAACCACACCCTTCCAGGGTGAAACTTTGAGTAGTACCCGCTCCCCAACCTGGAGCTCAAGTGGTTTCCTGCCCTTATCGGTGTAGGCTTTCTGATGGTCACGAGCGGCCGGCATGCGTTGTCGTATTTGAGCAATCCGTTCAGTAGTGTCCACCACATGTTCCGGACCAGTGATTTGACTATCCCCCACCTCTGCCCAACAAAGAGGTGACCGGCATTTACGCCCGTACAGTGCCTCAAACGGAGCAGCTTTAATGCTGGTGTGGT
Organism: Helianthus annuus; assembly: GCF_002127325.2. Taxonomy (NCBI): domain Eukaryota; kingdom Viridiplantae; phylum Streptophyta; class Magnoliopsida; order Asterales; family Asteraceae; genus Helianthus; species Helianthus annuus. The sequence continues at coordinate 89,034,074 of NC_035448.2, forward strand.
AGCTGTTATTGTACGAAAATTCCACAAGTGGCAGATGCTTTTCCCAGCTGTTGCCAAAGTCGATTACACATGCACGAAGCATGTCTTCTAAGGTTTGAATAGTACGCTCGGACTGCCCGTCCGTCTGAGGGTGATACGCTGTGCTCATATCTAAACGTGAACCAAAGGACTTGTGCATTGCTTGCCACAGCTCTGAAGTAAAACGTGCATCTCGATCGGAGATGATAGAGGTGGGCACCCCGTGCCTCGAGACAACTTCCTTGAGGTATATTTCCGCTAGAGTGGAGAATTTATCCGTTTCCTTAATCGCCAAGAAGTGTGCGGATTTTGTGAGTCGATCCACGATCACCCAAATAGTATCGTTTCCACGCTGAGATCTAGGTAGGCCAGTAACGAAATACATGGAAATTTGCTCCCATTTCCATTGTGGTATCTCTGGTTGCTGGAGTAGGCCTGAGGGTTTCTGATATTCTGTCTTGACCCGCGCACAAGTCAAACACTTGCTGACGTAAGTTGCTATATGGGCCTTCATGCTAGGCCACCAATAGGTAGTTTTAATATCGTGGTACATCTTATCCGAACCAGGGTGTACCGAGTAGCGGGACATGTGTGCCTCATCCATCACAAGCTCTCGTAGGTTGCCATAGAGTGGAACCCAAATGCGTCCTGTTACGTAGTAAGCACCGTCTTCCTTCTGTTCTAAGCGTTGTCTTGACCCGCGTAGGGCTTCAGCCCTGAAGTTTTCTGGTTTCAGTGCTTCTATCTGAGCAGCTCGTATTTGGGAAGGAAGACTAGAATGGATCATGAGTTGTAAAGCTCTCACGCGCTTAGGCGTAGTGTCCTTTCGACTGAGGGCGTCAGCCACAACATTGGCCTTGCCCGGGTGATACCTGATGGAGCACTCGTAGTCATTCAGTAGCTCGACCCATCGTCGTTGTCGCATATTCAGTTCTTTCTGTTTGAATATGTGCTCTAGGCTCCTGTGGTCGGTGTAGATGGCGCACTTGGTACCGTACAGGTAATGTCGCCATAACTTAAGTGCGAAAACAACAGCTCCCAGCTCTAAATCATGTGTAGTGCAGTTCTTCTCGTGAACTCTGAGTTGTCGTGAGGCGTAGGCTATGACTTTATCTCGTTGCATCAATACACAACCAAGACCTTGAATTGATGCATCACAGTAAACCACAAAATCGTCTGTGCCCTCTGGCAGTGAAAGGATAGGCGCACTACAAAGTCTATCCTTTAGGTGCTGAAAGGCTAACTCCTGTGCATTTCCCCAGCGGTAAACAACGCCTTTCTGCGTTAGCGAGGTGAGAGGCTGTGCGATCTTAGAAAAATCCTTAATGAACCTCCTGTAGTAACCTGCCAATCCCAAGAATTGGCGAATTTCCTTTGGTATGCGAGGTGCAGGCCAGTTCTTAATAGAGTCCACCTTGGATGGATCAACGTGAATCCCATCCTTGTTTACTACGTGGCGTAGGAAATGGACTTCTCGAAGCCAGAAGTCGCATTTCGAGAACTTTGCGTAAAGTTGTTCGGTTCGAAGGAGTTCCAGAATAAGTCGTAGATGCTGCTCGTGTTCCTCTTGACTCTTAGAATAGATCAGGATGTCGTCGATGAAGACTATAACGAATTTGTCCAGGTATGGCTTGCACACTCGGCTCATCAAGTCCATGAAAACCGCGGGTGCGTTTGTCAGCCCAAACGGCATGACCAAAAACTCATACTGCCCATAACGAGTTCTAAAGGCTGTTTTAGAGACATCCTCTCCTCGAACTCTCAGCTGGTGATATCCCGATCTCAAATCGATCTTTGAATAGTAGCTCGACCCCTGCAACTGGTCGAACAAGTCGTCAATACGTGGTAGAGGATAACGGTTCTTCACAGTCACCTTGTTGAGTTCACGATAGTCGATACACATTCTGAAGGTACCGTCCTTCTTCTTCACAAATAGTACTGGAGCTCCCCAGGGCGATGAGCTTAGACGAATAAAACCCTTATCCAAGAGTTCTTGTAGTTGCGTATAGAGTTCTTCCAACTCTGATGGAGCTAAACGATAAGGTGCACGAGCTATAGGCGCAGCTCCAGGAGCTAGTTCAATCTGAAACTCGATTTGGCGATGGGGTGGAAGACCAGGTAATTCCTCAGGGAATACCTCAGGATAGTCACGTACAACTGGAAAATCTTCTAGCTTCTTCTCTTTTTCCGAGGTGTCCGTAACGAGAGCCAAAACGGTAGTGTGGCCCTTTCGTAAGCAATTCTGGGCCTTAAGGAGAGAAATGATGTTCTCAACAGCGCTCCTCTTGTCGCCACGAATTAGGAGGGGTTCATTGCCTGAACCAGGAATACGGACAATCTTCTCGTTGCAAAGGATCTCTGCTCGGTGTTGGGATAACCAATCCATCCCAATGACAACGTCGAAACTACCCAAGACGATAGGAATAAGGTCAATAGAGAAGGTCTGGTCAGCGAGAATAAGTTTGCAACCCTTGACTACGTGTGAGGCCTCTAAACTCTTACCATTAGCTAGCTCTACAGTGTGCTTGTTGCTCAAGGGTGTTGGAATACGCTTAAGCATTTGACTAACTTCTAGTGACACATAGCTAGTATCGGCACCCGAATCAAATAAAGCCGTAACATAAAAGTCGTCGAGGAGGAACTTACCCGTCACCACGTTGGGGTCATTCCTTGCTTCACCTTGGCCAATCACGAACACCCGCCCCTGGCACCATTGTTGTTGTTGTGGTTCCCATTGTTACCATTCCCCTGATTGTTGTTATTGTTGTTGTTGTTGTTGTTGTTCTGGTTCTGGTTCAGTTGGGGACAATCTTTCTTGAAGTGGCCTTCAGCTCCACACTGAAAGCACCCTTTGTTGTTACCCTGTTGTTGCCGCTGATTCTGTTGAGCTTGCTGACGATTCTGATTGGCGGGGTATAAGCTCCTGCAATCCTTTGCAGCGTGACCAGGCTTGTTGCACCGATGACAGTTGCCCCTGGTGCATGGCCCACTATGGTGTAGGTTGCAGCGATTGCATTTGGGGTGATTCCCCTTGTACCCACCATGGCTTTGACCACCAGACGATTGCTGACTAGGGCTCTTGTAGTCATCAGTCTTTCTTTGCTGAGACTGAGATTGCACAGAAGTTGAACCCTTGCTTGAAGCTCCATCCCATTTTCTTTTGTTGTCACTAGGAGCACCCGAAGTAGCTGTAGCACTTATACGCTTTGGTAGCCTGTTTTGTTCCACCGCCTGATCAGTAAGACGGTGAGCCAACTGAACAACCTGCTGGATAGTGGCTAGGTTGCTGAAGTCACATGACTTTGGATTTCTGGCACCAAGCCCTTGAGATAGAGTTCAATTCGCTTAAATGGAGGGTCCACCATAGTAGGACACAATAAGGCAAGCTCATGCGATCTCTTAGTATACGCCTCAATTTCTGACCCCGTCATCTTGAGGTTGTAGAACTCGTCTTCCAGTTTATGAATGTCATCACGACTGCAGTATTCCTCCCTGATCATTTCCTTGAAAGTTTCCCATGGGGTGGTGTTGGCCACAACCAACCCTAACATTTGAACCTGAGCGTTCCACCACGTGAGGGCTAAACCCTCGAGAGTACCGGTAGCATACTTCACCCTGCGCGCTTCGGCGCATTCACACATTTCAAAGACAGATTCCAGCTTCTCAAACCAGTGGAGGAGGCCTACGGCTCCTTCAGTGCCGCTAAAAGTAGTTGGTCTGGAGTCCATAAAGGTCTTAAATGTCACACCCCGACCACGTAGAACATACAAAACGTGGCGGAAACGTCGGGGAGTGTTGTAACAGAATCAATTGTTTCAAATCCATGGCAAATGAAGTTTCGTTTTATAAATCAAACATGAAGGATTACATTGTCTAAACAAGAATCAAAGTGTACATAACATAAATTAACTAGTTCTTGTCTCGTTTTAAGTCACTAAGGCACTGGTCCGCCTAAGTATGTCTTGATAAGTCCTATGCATCATCTCCTGAAAACACATGTGAAAATAGGTACGTCAGCATAAAAATGCCTGTGAGATACATTGGTTTTGTGAAAACGGAATTCATGACTTATGTTTGAGAAAATGTTTAGTCATGAACCTTGTAATTTGCTTTGTCTTGTAAATCGTTTGAAAAACGGTAAGATCAAATGATATGTATAAATAAGAGAACAATGCATGGTTAACTGAATAACCATGTAAAAAGAGTTTGTATAAGATTTGTTGTTTGTAAATCAATGTCTTGTGAAAAGCGTGTTATTTGTATAAAATGCTCTATGTCTCAAATTGAAATGATTCAAATAACACTACGATATGTAATACCATACAAACACTTATATATAGGAAGTACCAGCGGCGTATCCACCATGCTTGTATCATATTACACACGCCTCGTTACTTAATCACTTACTCAAACCAAACCATCAAGATGAAATGTTTAACAACGGTAGAAATGTTCATGTATAGTCAAATGTCTATTGTCAAATGTAATTCATGTCAACGGATGCAACTAGTTTACACGGTTCAGTGGTTACAGACGGTTCATGAAATCAAAAGGGTAAGACGGTCCACATAGTCAAATGGTTACAACGGTTCAAAATGTAGTATAATGTGTTCATATGCTGGATGAGCATATGCAACAGAAATGCAATGTGAAACAATGTACTACGTATGCACACAATGGGCGTACGTAGCATGAAATGTATTGTAGAGTACAACGGTTCAAAATGTAGTGTAATGTGTTCATATGCTGGATGAGCATATGCAACAGTAATGCAATGTGAAACAATGTACTACGTATGCACACAATGGGCGTACGTAGCATGAAATGTATTGTAGAGTACAACGGTTCAAAATGTAGTGTAATGTGTTCATATGCTGGATGAGCATATGCAACAGTAATGCAATGTGAAACAATGTACTACGTATGCACACAATGGGCGTACATAGCATGAAATGTATTGTAGAGTACAACGGTTCAAAATGTAGTGTAATGTGTTCATATGCTGGATGAGCATATGCAACAGTAATGCAATGTGAAACAATGTACTACGTATGCACACAATGGGCGTACGTAGCATGAAATGTATTGTAGAGTACAACGGTTCAAAATGTAGTGTAATGTGTTCATATGCTGGATGAGCATATGCAACAGTAATGCAATGTGAAACAATGTACTACGTATGCACACAATGGGCGTACGTAGCATGAAATGTATTGTAGAGTACAACGGTTCAAAATGTAGTGTAATGTGTTCATATGCTGGATGAGCATATGCAACAGTAATGCAATGTGAAACAATGTACTACGTATGCACACAATGGGCGTACGTAGCATGAAATGTATTGTAGAGTACAACGGTTCAAAATGTAGCGTAATGTGTTCATATGCTGGATGAGCATATGCAACAGTAATGCAATGTGAAACAATGTACTACGTATGCACACAATGGGCGTACGTAGCATGAAATGTATAGCAATGTACTAAGTACGCACACAATGGGCATACATAGCATAAACACAATGAAATCATGTACTATATATGTACTATCGAACATAGTAGTATATGATGTGAAAACCGGAAAGCATAAAAGTAGCAAGTAGGCACATGTGTTTCACCCCAAAACAGTTTGGAAAACAGTAAAAGAGGGGTTCAATGTACTCACCTGAGATTGCTTTGAATTCCTTGTATAATAACCAGGTAATGCTAAAGATCACGAGATATCAAACGGCACCTAATAGGTAGCTATGTTAATATACCGGATCAAATCGGACGGATCGGATAGTACGCGGGTTCGTAAACCAAACGAGTATGGAGACTCGTGTATTATGGTTTAACAAAGCCTACATACTAAAATGAAACTTAACCTAAATGCTTACGGTCCATCACGACCCGTTTAGGTAGCTTATGCTACCTAACGCGTCCTTCGCGTAGAACGCGTATGGAACGCCTAACATTGCGACCACAAGGTATAACCTCGGAAGGTTATAGCTATGGTCACCTAATATGTTTGGTCGGATCCTAAAGATCGACCAAATGGGTCGGGTTCGAAAGTATAAGCGATGGTTTGGATCGCTTACCTTACGACCCTATATAAGCACTATACTAAACGTGACGAGCTAAGCATGTTAGAACATGCTTAACTAAGTTTAGAAAACAGGTTTGGCATCAAAACAAACGGCTTTGATGCCCATGAGTAGTTTGGTTACAAAATACGCAAGAATGCGCATTTTGGCCGAAACTACGACTCGTCACTAAGCCTAGATAACGTGGTAATCAGTAGGTATGGTCACTATGGACCATAACCATCGTGATCACGCTCACGTTATGAAGTTCCATGAACTTCACATCGACCAAAAGCTGGCCAATGCAGAAAGTCAACAAAACGTTGACTTTCGGACTCGAAAAGCGAATAAAAGAGCGAAAGAAGACTTACGGAGGGTCCCCGAGTGCTAATCAAGATCAAATAGCTCAGGTATGAAGCAAAGGCATCAACTTAGAGCATTTAGATCTGATTTTGTGGGTTTTTACACAAAAGGGGGGGGGGTATTTATAGGAAAAGTGGAACCGTTAGGATCGTTTATCGAATAACGTGCCGCGATCTCGAGCGAACACTTGTCAATTTCTTGTGGGATGTCAGATATTGTCTCTTGGCTTTTATTAAGGTGAAAGGGCATCGCCTCTTGATCGAACGAAAGGCCAGATTCTGCATTAAATGCAAATCTTTCTGTCAGACATCCTTACGCGGCCCGCCTAAGGATTTGGCAAATCCTTACGCGCCCCGCCTAAGGTTCCCAGACCAGAATTTTCAATTTTGGTCCCTGCACTTCAGAAACGCGTAATTTGGCCCATTTTTGGCACGTTTAAGCCCCGTTAACCTCATTTCAAGGCTCTAGGATGAAGTTAAAGTGTAGGGGACTTGAAATATGCTCAAAAATATTCCGGATGTCGGTTCGTTTGGCCGTACGATCGCGATGTTCGCTTAATTACGACGGAATGCGCATAAGTGCGAAAGACGATCCAAATGACGCGACGAATGGATTTTTCTCATGCCAAACACTAAGGGATAATATAAGGATTGTTACATAAATTTTTGGATGTCCAGATGTATTCAGAACGTAAGTTATGCGCGAAAGTGCAAACTTGTGCACTTTTTGACACTTTTAGTCCCTGAATGACCCAAAAGTTTATTTTAGCATACCAAACCCCTCAAAGCCTATTTCTAAGCTATGTAAAGGATATTTATGGTATGTTTAACTTATGGACATGTTCCGGAATGTTCGTTACAGTTTAAATTGGCATACTTTCACAGTTTGTCAAGTTTAGTCCCTGTAAGCGAATTAACTTGTTTTTGCTATACCAAAGCCTTCAAAACTTATTTCTAAGTTATGTAAAGGTTATTTAAGGTACGTTGAGTATATGTTGATGTTCCGGAGTATTTGTCGCATTAAACTGAGTACGTTTACGCACCAGTTTGCGTATAATTCTTCAGAAAGCGATGTAGAGTTTGAAATTGAACAATAATTGATATGTGCAAAACATACACATATTTATACAAGATCCCAAGCATGAAATACAATATTTCATCGGCTTGGTATTTGTTTGATGGTCGCGGTGACACAGGTGTCACATTAAAGGTGCACACCAGTGGCTGAGCATGTTGACCTAAGGTAGGTGAAAGAAAGACAGAGTTTAACGCAAAGGTTGGTTCACGAGAGTAGGATTCTAAGGATCCTAGAATGAGTTCGGACTGCAGGATATACCTCCTACGTGTGCAGCTGCAAGTGCTGCGGCAACTCGTTCGTTGATCAGAGTCGTCAACTGGGCTTGAGTCATGTTAACGCGTCCACTCATGATCTTCATACAAGAGGGAAACATGAGTGAGAGAGGTTCGCGAAAGTACGATGGCAGAAGGGAGTAAGCACACATGTGTTCAAGCAATAGTAGCTATACTAATAAGGCATACCATGGGGCAATGTACTATGTAACTAACAAGCAGGCAATATACACAGATCATATCACCTAGAATGTCGAGCTTTGCATGTAGAGTGAAGCGTCGTTGTGGACCGTTGAGCACTGCACAGGTTATAGTCTGGTTTTAACAAAACGTTTCTCCTTTATTAAAACCAAATTCACTATAACCAATGGCTCTGATACCAATCTGTCACACCCCCAAAATCCACCTGCGGGGTACTACCGCTTGGAGGAGTGACTGACCAGGATCCAGCCACCAATCGTATTGAACAGGCATATAAGTAGTTATAAGATCCAACCAATACAATTGGCGTTCAAACAAAATATAGTTTAAGTTGCAAGCGGAAGCATAAGTCTTAAAATTTAAAACATAAGTTCAATTATTTTCAAGTTTAACATGGCACGCAGCTATCCGTGTCCCACAACGACTCTCCTCCGTGCATGCTCCAGCTAAGTACCTATGGTCCTGCAAAGCATGTAGTAACGGGTCAACAACTAGTTAAGTGAGTTCACAGTTGGGTGTTCGTTTTAATTTGTTTCGAAAACAGTTTCCTTTATCTGGCATCTTGCCGTGGGGGTTTCCCCATAGTTGAAAACGTGACTTGTTTATTCCCAGTTACTCTGGCATTCCAGCCGTGGGGGCTACCCCGTGTTAGTTATCTGGCATTTCGGCCGTGGGGGCTACCCCTTGCATACACTAGACTCATTACTATATCGACTGCTGACTGTAGTCATGGTTGTGTGCCCTGAAACTGTCAATGTCTATCATCATTGACGTGCCCTAGATCCATTAGTTCACGCCCGTCCTCTGCGGCACGGTGTGAGGTTTGTCAGACCTAAATAGCGCTATCTAACTAATGACCCGCTCGCCATTGGCCCGGCGATTAAGTCGATATAAAAGGAGGGACTTCGTGATAGAGTTTTGGTCTAGTATGAGTTATCTGTCCGTGAGGACGAGGAATTACATTCCTGAACCATTGCTGTCCTACCCAAGGAGGACGAGGAATCTACGTTCCTTAACCCCATCCCCAACCCAGGGAATCCCATGCTTTGTAGAGGGTGTTGTCACACCCCCAAAATCCACACGCAGAGTACCACCGCTTGGAGGCGTGACATGACCAGGATCAAGCCACCAATTATATCAAATATAGCATTTAATAATAATCATAGACATAATTGATGTTCAAAACCAAACATTGCATATGTAGCGGAAGCATTAAATGTAAAACTCAAAACATAAGTATCAATGTGTGAATGTAAAAGTGTTTAATATGCATTCACATGTTCTTGTCCACAACGACCCGCTTCTCCTCTGGTGCAAGCTCCAAGTATACCTAAGGTCCTGCAAGGCATGCAGCAAATAATCAACATACTAGTTGAGCGAGTTCACAGAAAGTAAGTTCATAACAGTAATGCGTAAGTTCATCTAGTGGTGAGGGATTCTCACGATTATCCTTACCAATGGGGGATTCCCATTATGGTACTTACTAGACTAGTGCAACCATGTGTTCTTCTTAAACCGAGAACAGGAATACGTACAGGGTCACGCAGGATTTACGTGACGTGCCCTTCCCCGAGGACAGTGGTACGTGTGGGGGCTACGTAGGCTTTACGCAACGTGTCCTTCCGACCCGGAAGACAGTAGATGGTATTGGGTTACGTAGGCTTTACGTAACGTGTCCTCCCGACCCGGGAGACAAATGGTAATTACTGGGTTACGTAGGCTTTACGTAACGTGTCCTGACTATCCTGAGGACGATGGTCTATAGTCTAGGGATTGCGTAAGTACGAGTAATCATATCATATCAACATTCCAACCCAATTCCCAACCCGGGAATCCCATGCCTTGGCTGTGTGAACTCACCTTGGTTTGCTCGGCAGATACACAATAAAAGGTTCTTGAACTAAAATGGTCAACCTCGTCCTAACAGGGTTACCACACGAGTCAGGTTCGGTTCAAATAATGCACATATACGTCATAGTAAACACGTATGCACGTAAACATTCAACACATTAAATACCCCACTTGTGCGATTCGGATGGTTGGGCCAAAGAGCTTGTGCGAGCCCAACCATCTTGTGCGATCACATGACTAAGCCCAATCTATACCCGGCCTATCATACAGTTAAATGGTTTAAACATTCACGGCCCAAATATTATAACAAACTATTAACACAATCCCGGCCCAAATAGAACAAGTAACAAACATCTTGTGCGTGTCGGATGGGCTTATACGATCGGATCTGCTGTGCGGTTCATGGCTTGGGCTATTCGGCCCAACAGCTTATCAATTTGTGTGATCCAATACACATTGTGCGATGAGGAACACCTTGTGCGTGGTGATCATCTTGTGCGGCCCGACTGATCTTGTGTGATCAGTTTGGGTTGTGCGATCCGATAGAGTGGGCTGCCCGGCCCATTCCCACAACATGATAACTTGTGCGATTTGGACTTCTTGGTCGTCCAAGCAGCCTTGTGCGAACGACCTCATGTGCGATCCATAGGTCTTGTGCGGCTGTTTCAATGGTCCGGATTTCTTGCCAATTTGGTTACAATCAATTAACCAGTTTCCTTATTTCTCGTAAATCAATTAACAGCTTCCAACTTTCCATTCAATCATGAAATCGATCAACAAGCATTTTCACACAATTTCTAATCGAACAAGATATGAACAACTTATCATCATTCCACCGGATTAAACCCTACAATCTAAACGTATTAACCGAGTTCAATCACATCACAGCCGATCAATTTAAGCATCCTAATACAAACCTATTATGAATCCCGATTTACTAGCACATCGACAAGTTAACAATTCGAATCATATATCTTAACAGCAATTCAACAACATCATCACATCGGTTTTAAGTTATTCTCATGCTAATCCATATATAGTTCATATTGTTCATCCTATCAACAACTCTAATCGATTAAAACAAAACATGGCACCATAACATCATTCAGCAAGAATACACAAACAAACACTAACCGATTACAAGTAGAAGCAAAGGTGGTCCGAGTAGGGAATGATCTTGCCGTCGGGTTTCCAAGCAAACGAGAGAGAAAAATCTAGGGTTCTTGGGTGTGTGTGATATTTGGTAACAAATGAGAAACAAAACCCCTTACTGTTGTTTGTTCACGTGAAAGGGGAGTGGGCCGAACCCTCAATGGGCTGCCCTAATGGACCGCGTACAAGAATAAGGCCCAAACGGCCTTGTGCGGGTGATGTGAGCTTGTGCGGTTCAAGTTGTCTAGTGTTGTGCGGTTCAATTTCATACATGCATACAATATATACACAACATACATAACACATTATTCACAAGGTTCACGTAACATTCATTAATTCAAGGTATCACATAGACACGTAACGTTACATTAAAGTAAGTCTAAAGTCCGAGTTGTCACATTATCCCCAACTAATTGGAAATTTCGTCCCGAAATTTGGTATGCACTCACTGCGGGAGCTAGGTAAAATGTATTGTTCACTGATTTTCCTGGGGTGTCACATCCTCCCCCCGTTGATCTGGAATTTCGTCCCGAAATTCCGAAGTAGTAGCTTCAGCCTCAGTAGTGGTTGCATTGGTTTCGAATAACTGGGGGTACTTTTCTGTCATCCTGTCTTCGTGTTCCCAGGTGTACTCTGGGCCACGTTTGGAGTTCCAACGAACTCGAACAAGAGGGATTCTCTTGTTTTTGAGGACCTTCACATCCCGGTCCGTGATTTCTACTGGTTCCTCGACGAACTGCAACCGCTCGTCGATAGTGAGTTCTTTGAAAGGAATGATGAGGTTTTCATCTGATAGGCACTTCTTTAGGTTCGACACATGAAAGACATTGTGAACTGCCCCGAGTTCCGCTGGTAGGTTCAACTTGTAGGCTACTTTGCCAATCTTTTCTATGATTTCGAATGGTCCGACGTACCGCGGATTTAGTTTGCCCCGTTTGCCAAAACGAACCACACCCTTCTAGGGTGAGACTTTAAGTAAAACCCGGTCCCCGACCTGAAATTCCAAAGGCTTTCTACGCTTGTCCGCGTAGGCTTTCTGACGGTCGCGTGCTGCCGCCATGCTTTGTCGTATCTGTGCTATCTTTTCTGTGGCGTCCACTACAATCTCTGGACCCGTAATCTGACTATCCCCCACCTCTGCCCAACAGAGAGGTGACCGGCATTTACGCCCGTACAATGCCTCGAATGGAGCGGCTTGAATGCTGGTGTGATAACTATTATTATACGAGAACTCCACCAAAGGGAGATGCTTTTCCCAGCCGTTGCCGAAATCGATGACGCATGCCCGAAGCATGTCTTCTAGAGTTTGGATCGTTCGCTCAGACTGCCCATCCGTCTGAGGGTGATATGCTGTGCTCATGTCTAATCGTGAGCCGAAAGATTTGTGCATTGCTTGCCAAAGTTCTGACGTGAATCGTGCATCGCGATCCGAAATGATGGATGTGGGCACCCCGTGCCTCGAAACAACTTCTTTAAGGTAGATGTCTGCGAGAGTGGAGAACTTATCCGTTTCCTTTATAGCTAGGAAGTGTGCAGACTTGGTGAGTCGATCCACGATCACCCATATAGTGTCGTTCCCCCGCTGGGATCTAGGTAGGCCTGTAACGAAATCCATGGAAATTTCTTCCCATTTCCATTGAGGTATCTTAGGCTGCTGGAGTAGACCTGCTGGTTTCTGATATTCAACCTTGACTCTCGCACAGGTCAAGCATTTTCCAACGTACGTAGCGATGTGGGCCTTCATACTAGGCCACCAGTATGTAGTACTGATGTCGTGGTACATTTTGTCCAACCCTGGATGTACCGAGTAGCGAGACTTGTGAGCTTCATCCATTACAAGTTCGCGTAGACCGCCATAAAGTGGGACCCAAATACGCCCCGTTACATAGTAGGCGCCGTCTGCCTTCTGTTCCATCTGCTGTCGTGAGCCGCGTAAGGCTTCAGCCTTGACGTTTTCGGGCTTCAATGCTTCTGCCTGAGCATTTCGTATCTGTGTAGGAAGGCTAGACTGAATTGTAAGCTGTAGCGCTCGCACGCGCCGAGGTAAAGTGTCTTTCCGACTGAGGGCATCAGCCACAACGTTGGCTTTGCCTGGATGGTACTTGATGGCGCATTCGTAATCGTTCAGTAGTTCAACCCATCTTCGTTAACGCATGTTCAAATCCTTCTGCTTAAGGATATGCTCGAGACTCCTGTGATCGGTGTATATCGTGCATCTGGTACCGTACAGGTAGTGTTGCCATATCTTAAGCGCGAAAACAACGGCTCCCAGCTCTAAATCGTGCGTCGTGTAGTTCCGTTCATGAATCTTAAGTTGACGAGAGGCGTAGGCAATAACTTTATCCCGCTGCATCAATACGCAACCCAGACCCTGTATTGATGCGTCACAATATACTACGAAATCGTCTGTGCCCTCTGGCAAAGAGAGGATAGGTGCACTGCAAAGTCTATCCTTTAAGTACTGGAAAGCAGTTTCCTGCGTGTTGCCCCAACGGTAGGTGACACCCTTCTGTGTCAGTAGTGTAAGTGGTTGCGCGATCTTGGAGAAGTCTTTGATAAACCGTCTGTAGTAACCCGCCAAGCCCAAGAATTGGCGTATTTCCGTTGGCGTTCGTGGTGCAGGCCAGTTTCTGATCGAGTCTACCTTGGATGGATCGACATAGATCCCATCCTTGTTCACTACGTGGCCTAGAAAATGGACTTCACGAAGCCAGAAGTCGCATTTCGAAAACTTAGCGTACAGCTGTTCCTTCCGAAGGAGTTCCAAAATAAGGCGTAGATGCTGCTCGTGTTCCTCCTGACTCTTGGAGTAGATCAGAATGTCGTCGATGAAGACAATGACGAACTTGTCAAGATAGGGTTTGCACACCCTGTTCATAAGATCCATAAATACGGCAGGCACGTTCGTTAACCCGAACGGCATGACAAGAAACTCGTAGTGGCCGTAGCGAGTTCTGAATGCAGTTTTGGAGACGTCCTCATCCCGGACTCTCAGCTGATGGTAACCTGACCTCAGGTCTATCTTCGAATAGTAACACGACCCTTGTAACTGGTCGAACAGATCATCTATGCGTGGAAGAGGATAACGGTTCTTCACCGTCACCTTGTTGAGTTCACGGTAGTCGATGCACATCCTGAAGGTACCATCCTTCTTTTTCACGAAAAGTACTAGAGCTCCCCAAGGCGAAGAGCTTGGACGAATGAAGCCCTTTTCCAAGAGCTCTTGTAGCTGCTTTGACAGTTCCTCCAATTCTGATGGAGCTAGGCGATATGGTGCGCGAGCTATGGGTGCTGCTCCTGGAGCGAGCTCGATTTGAAATTCGACCTGACGGTGAGGCGGTAAGCCAGGTAAGTCTTCAGGAAACACCTGAGGGTAATCGCGTACAACTGGGATATCCTCCAATTTCCCTCCTTTTGCTGATGCGTCTGTAACGAGTGCCAAGATTGCGGTGTGACCCTTCCGCAGGCACTTCTGAGCCTTCAAGAAAGAGATGATGCCGACCACCGCACCACTCTTGTCGCCTTGTACTTCGAGAGGTTCTTGACCAGAACGAGGAATACGAATGATCTTCTCGTTGCATAAGATCTCTGCCTGATGTTGGGACAACCAATCCATCCCAATCACGACGTCGAAGCTACCCAAAACTATGGGAATGAGATCGATAGAGAAAGCTTGACCAGCTAGGATAAGATTACAACCCTGAACTACGTGCGTGGCTTCTAGACTTTTACCGTTAGCTAACTCTACTACATGTTTGGTGGGTAAAAGTGTTGGTGCACGTTGTAGCAATTGACACATTTTCACAGACATATAGCTTGTATCCACACCCGAATCAAACAAAACAGTAACGTAAATATTGTCGAGAAGAAACTTACCCATAACTACGTTGGGATCGTTCACTGCATCACCTCGACCTAGCACAAAAGCGCGTCCCCTAGCCTCGTTGCCATTATTGTTGTTGTTCCCACCGTTGTTGTTCCCGTTGCCCTGGTTATTGTTGTTGCGATTCTGGTTCAACTGAGGGCAGTCGCGTTTGAAATGACCTTCAGCCCCACACTGGAAACATCCCCGGTTTCCACGCTGTGGCTGCTGCTGCTGTGGGTTCTGTGGAGTAGGTTGTTGCGGTTGCTGGTTCTGATTTGCAGGACGAGGGCTCCTACAGTCTTTAGCCTCGTGCCCCATCTTGAGACACCTTTGGCAACGACCCTTGTTGCATGGGCCGCTATGGTGCCTGTTGCAATTGTGACACTTGGGGTGAAAACCCTGATATCTTCCCCGTCTATGACCACCAGAGGATTGCTAACCAGGACTCTGGTAGTGATCAGTCTTCTGTTGCTGAGCTTAAGACTGAACGGATGCTGAACCTTTACTAGAATCTCCATCCCACTTCCTTTTGCTGTCACTAGTAGTAGCAGGAGTAGCTGAAGTAGTAACGGTAGCAGTAGCGCTGATACGCTTAGGCAGTTTATTCTGATCCACGGCCTGGTCGGTGATGCGATGAGCGAGGCGCTGAATTTCCTGGATGTTGTCAAGATTAGCTGAGGTAACATGGCTCTGAATTTCTGGCGCCAATCCCTTGAGATACATCTCGATGCGCTTGTATGGAGGGTCCACCATGGTTGGACATAGCACGGCCAGCTCATTCGACCGTTTAGTATACGCTTCGATCTCTGACCCAACCATTTTCAAATTATACAGCTCGTCTTCCAACTTGTGAATATCTTCACGCGTGCAATATTCCCTCTTAATAAGTTCCTTAAAATCGTTCCAGGGTGTGGCGTTAGCAGCTGCCAACCCCAGAATTTGCACCTGCGCGTTCCACCAGGTTAGCGTGATTCCTTCCAAGGTGCCAGTTGCATACTTGACCTTGCGAGCCTCAGGGCACTCGCACATTTCGAATACTGACTCTAGCTTTTCAAACCAGTGGAGGAGTCCCACTGCCCCCTCTGTGCCGCTGAAGGTACTTGGACGACAGTCCATGAAGTTCTTAAAGGTGCAAACTTGCTGCGCTGGTTGACCTGCTTGAGCAGCTGCAAGTGCCGCAGCAACTTGAGCTTGAACGAGAGCCTCTAGCTGGGCTTGTGTCATGTTAATTCTTCCAGACATGATCTTCATAGTAAAAAGTAACGTGAGTGAGAGTGGTTCGCGAGTAGGGCGATGAGAGAAAAGTGTAAGCACGTAGGGATTCTCATGCTATAGTATCATGTGTATCTAAACGTAATGCGAGCAAAGTTCTAAACAGTTCTAGTAAACAGGCAATAAACATAAACCTTATTACCTAGGATGTCGAGTCTTGCACGTGGAGCGAAGCGTCGTTGTGGATCGTTGAGAGCACTGTTCTGGTTATAGTCTGGTTTTAATAAAAACGTTTTCCCATATTAAAACCAAGTTCTCTATAACCAATGGCTCTGATACCAATCTGTCACACCCCCAAAATCCACACGCGGAGTACCACCGCTTGGAGGCGTGACATGACCAGGATCAAGCCACCAATTATATCAAACATAGCATTTAATAATAATCATAGACATAATTGATGTTCAAAACCAAACATTGCATATGTAGCGGAAGCATTAAATGTAAAACTCAAAACATAAGTATCAATGTGTGAATGTAAAAGTGTTTAATAAGCATTCACATGTTCTTGTCCACAACGACCCGCTTCTCCTCTGGTGCAAGCTCCAAGTATACCTAAGGTCCTGCAAGGCATGCAGCAAATAATCAACATACTAGTTGAGCGAGTTCACAAAAAGTAAGTTCATAACAGTAATGCGTAAGTTCATCTAGTGGTGAGGGATTCTCACGATTATCCTTAACAATGGGGGATTCCCATTATGGTACTTACTAGACTAGTGCAACCATGTGTTCTTCTTAAACCGAGAACAGGAATACGTACAGGGTCACGCAGGATTTACGTGACGTGCCCTTCCCCGAGGACAGTGGTACGTGTGGGGGCTACGTAGGCTTTACGCAACGTGTCCTTCCGACCCGGAAGACAGTAGATGGTATTGGGTTACGTAGGCTTTACGTAACGTGTCCTCCCGACCCGGGAGACAAATGGTAATTACTGGGTTACGTAGGCTTTACGTAACGTGTCCTGACTATCCTGAGGACGATGGTCTATAGTCTAGGGATTGCGTAAGTACGAGTAATCATATCATATCAACATTCCAACCCAATTCCCAACCCGGGAATCCCATGCCTTGGCTGTGTGAACTCACCTTGGTTTGCTCGGCAGATACACAATAAAAGGTTCTTGAACTAAAATGGTCAACCTCGTCCTAACAGGGTTACCACACGAGTCAGGTTCGGTTCAAATAATGCACATATACGTCATAGTAAACACGTATGCACGTAAACAGTCAACACATTAAATACCCCACTTGTGCGATTCGGATGGTTGGGCCAAAGAGCTTGTGCGAGCCCAACCATCTTGTGCGATCACATGACTAAGCCCAATCTATACCCGGCCTATCATACAGTTAAATGGTTTAAACATTCACGGCCCAAATATTATAACAAACTATTAACACAATCCCGGCCCAAATAGAACAAGTAACAAACATCTTGTGCGTGTCGGATGGGCTTATACGATCGGATCTGCTGTGCGGTTCATGGCTTGGGCTATTCGGCCCAACAGCTTATCAATTTGTGTGATCCAATACACATTGTGCGATTAGGAACACCTTGTGCGTGGTGATCATCTTGTGCGGCCCGACTGATCTTGTGTGATCAGTTTGGGTTGTGCGATCCGATAGAGTGGGCTGCCCGGCCCATTCCCACAACATGATAACTTGTGCGATTTGGACTTCTTGGTCGTCCAAGCAGCCTTGTGCGAACGACCTCATGTGCGATCCATAGGTCTTGTGCGGCTGTTTCAATGGTCCGGATTTCTTGCCAATTTGGTTACAATCAATTAACCAGTTTCCTTATTTCTCGTAAATCAATTAACAGCTTCCAACTTTCCATTCAATCATGAAATCGATCAACAAGCATTTTCACACAATTTCTAATCGAACAAGATATGAACAACTTATCATCATTCAACCGGATTAAACCCTACAATCTAAACGTATTAACCGAGTTCAATCACATCACAGCCGATCAATTTAAGCATCCTAATACAAACCTATTATGAATCCCGATTTACTAGCACATCGACAAGTTAACAATTCGAATCATATATCTTAACAGCAATTCAACAACATCATCACATCGGTTTTAAGTTATTCTCATGCTAATCCATATATAGTTCATATTGTTCATCCTATCAACAACTCTAATCGATTAAAACAAAACATGGCACCATAACATCATTCAGCAAGAATACACAAACAAACACTAACCGATTACAAGTAGAAGCAAAGGTGGTCCGAGTAGGGAATGATCTTGCCGTCGGGTTTCCAAGCAAACGAGAGAGAAAAATCTAGGGTTCTTGGGTGTGTGTGATATTTGGTAACAAATGAGAAACAAAACCCCTTACTGTTGTTTGTTCACGTGAAAGGGGAGTGGGCCGAACCCTCAATGGGCTGCCCTAATGGACCGCGTACAAGAATAAGGCCCAAACGGCCTTGTGCGGGTGATGTGAGCTTGTGCGGTTCAAGTTGTCTAGTGTTATGCGGTTCAATTTCATACATGCATACAATATATACACAACATACATAACACATTATTCACAAGGTTCACGTAACATTCATTAATTCAAGGTATCACATAGACACGTAACGTTACATTAAAGTAAGTCTAAAGTCCGAGTTGTCACAGGTGTGAACTCACCTTGGTTTGCTCGGCAGATACACAGAAAAGTCAATCAAGTTGTGAGTGGCCAACTACGTCCTAACATAGATACCATTCAGGTCAGGTTTGTATCCAAGTGGTGCACGTATGTTCTACACGTATTGTACACAAGTAACAATCATGGCATACATATCTAGTATGGCAGTTCAACAACAGTTCGCAACAAGTTCCACAGTAACATTCATGTAATAACCAAAGTCTAAGTGTGGCCCAAACAGTTGGTCTCGTAATAGCACGCAAGCCCAAAACACGCATTCAACAGTAACACAAGAAGCCCATAAGTCCGGCCCAATTACTCAAGCCCGTAGCAGTGTGGAAGTCCAAATAGTGTGTACATTCATATGGTCTCGAGTCGAGACTGTGCGGTCTCTAGTCGAGACTGTGCGGTCTCGAGTGTAGCTTACAAGATCTCGAGTCGCAGCCGAGGTGGTTTCGGGTCATGCGTGTATTGGTCTCGAGTCGCAACCGGACTCGCAAGCATGGTCTCGGGTCATGATGTTTGTGTGATGATCATGTGTGGTCTCGAGTCGAGACTAGGGGTTCTCGACTCACAACCTGTGTCGCAAACTGCGGTCTCGAGTTGTCATGTTCATGGTCTCGAGTCGAAATCAGGTGTCTCGACTCCCAGCACCTGCTGATTCTGCACAGTGTACTATCCACTAGAGTTTTGATTTCATGCAGCAATTGTGTACTATCCACCAAACATGTTTTCTTGTCTAATTAGTAACCAAATTGGATCAAACAATCAGATTTCAACTATTCATAACACATTCATATCATACTCAACAAGTTCTTCATATATTCAAGTCATGTTCATGTTGATCATCAAACTTGTTCATCATGTCTTAGGGTCTTTAGCATTAACCATGGTCATAACATGAATAATCATCAAAACACTTGAACATACTCATCTAATGGTTTCAAATCATTATATAACACCTCAACTCGACTCTACACTAATCCGATTAACATGATACTATCTAATACACATATGCAAGCCGGTTTCATGAACACCCACATTTAATGGTTTGAATCACATTTAGACACAAGATATCACTAGCTCATTATGTAATATATCCGAGATCAAAACATGTTAGCCGAATAACATCATCATACACATCCGATTCACAAGAACATCAACATACTTACAACTATACTTAGTTAAATCATGTCATTCATACTATCATCTAACAATAAACATCATAAAACACTAACCGATTGATGAGGCATGTGTGTGAAGGAGAGTTGGTTTGTTTTCCAAAAGTTTCCGAGTGAAGAACACAAGCGAATCCGAGAGCTTGGCTTGATCCTTGATCCGACACAAGAGAAGAGGGTGGTGTTGCTAGGGTTTTAGTGAGAGAGGGTGAGGGTGTGTGTGAAGGAGAGTGTGTATGGTTTGCCCAAGATGATAAGTGTGGCTAATCACAAAGGATATATATACTAGTGGGCTAAAGAGGTGCATGGCCCAATCCGGCCCAACTGTTACTGTTCACTCGAGACCGCATGGTCTCGAGTCGTGTCCTTGTGTCTCGGTTCACATAATGACACTCATACATACAAGCATAACACATAATCACATAATTTCACTTAGGTCATTCATTGAATCAACAAGTTAACTAATCACATAACGTTTCAAGCAAGTTACATCAAGATACAACGAAAGGTTCTAAGTTTCGAGTTGTCACATCATCCCCAAGTTGAAAGAAATTTCGTCCCGAAATTTGGTAAGCACTCACTGAGGAAGCTAGTTAAGTTGTATGGTTTTCCCGGTTTTCCTGGGGTGTCACATCCTCCCCCCGTTGATCTGGAATTTCGTCCCGAAATTCCGTAGCTTCAGCCTCAGTAGTGGTCGTACTGTTTGCGAACAGTTGGGGATACTTTGTTTCATCTGGTCTTCGCGCTCCCAGGTGAACTCTGGGCCGCGACGTGAGTTCCAACGAACTCGAACGAGAGGTATTCTAGTGCTCTTGAGGACCTTAACATCCTGGTCCGTGATTTCAACTGGTTCTTCGACGAATCGTAACTGCTCGTCGATAGTGAGTTCCTTCAGAGGAACTATGTGGGTCTCATCTGACAGACACTTCTTCAGATTCGACACTCGAAAAACGTTGTGAACTGCACCGAGTTCTGCTGGTAAGTTTAGTCTGTAGGCCACCCAGCCTATCTTCTCAATGATTTCAAAAGGTCCAACGTATCGTGGGTTAAGTTTGCCTCGTTTACCAAAACAACCCACACCCTTCCAGGGTGAAACTTTGAGTAGTACCCGCTCCCCAACCTGGAGCTCAAGTGGTTTCCTGCCCTTATCGGCGTAGGCTTTCTGACGGTCACGAGCGGCCGCCATGCGTTGTCGTATTTGAGCAATCCGTTCAGTAGTGTCCACCACATGTTCCGGACCAGTGATTTGACTATCCCCCACCTCTGCCCAACAAAGAGGTGACCGGCATTTACGCCCGTACAATGCCTCAAACGGAGCAGCTTTAATGCTGGTGTGGTAGCTGTTATTGTACGAAAATTCCACAAGTGGCAGATGCTTTTCCCAGCTGTTGCCAAAGTCGATTACACATGCACGAAGCATGTCTTCTAAGGTTTGAATAGTACGCTCGGACTGCCCGTCCGTCTGAGGGTGATACGCTGTGCTCATATCTAAACGTGAGCCAAAGGACTTGTGCATTGCTTGCCACAGCTCTGAAGTAAAACGTGCATCTCGATCGGAGATGATAGAGGTGGGCACCCCGTGCCTCGAGACAACTTCCTTGAGGTATATTTCCGCTAGAGTGGAGAATTTATCCGTTTCCTTAATCGCCAAGAAGTGTGTGGATTTTGTGAGTCGATCCACGATCACCCAAATAGTATCGTTTCCGCGCTGAGATCTAGGTAGGCCAGTAACGAAATCCATGGAAATTTGCTACCATTTCCATTGTGGTATCTCTGGTTGCTGGAGTAGGCCTGAGGGTTTCTGATATTCTGTCTTGACCCGCGCACAAGTCAAACACTTGCGGACGTAAGTTGCTATGTGGGCCTTCATGCTAGGCCACCAATACGTAGTTTTAATATCGTGGTACATCTTATCCGAACCAGGGTGTACCGAGTAGCGGGACTTGTGTGCCTCATCCATCACAAGCTCTCGTAGGTTGCCATAGAGTGGAACCCAAATGCGTCCTGTTACGTAGTAAGCACCGTCTTCCTTCTGTTCTAAGCGTTGTCTTGACCCGCGTAGGGCTTCAGCCCTGAAGTTTTCTGGTTTCAGTGCTTCTATCTGAGCAGCTCGTATTTGGGAAGGAAGACTAGAATGGATCGTGAGTTGTAAAGCTCTCACGCGCTTAGGCGTAGTGTCCTTTCGACTGAGGGCGTCAGCCACAACATTGGCCTTGCCCGGGTGATACCTGATGGAGCACTCGTAGTCATTCAGTAGCTCGACCCATCGTCGTTGTCGCATATTCAGTTCTTTCTGTTTGAATATGTGCTCTAGGCTCCTGTGGTCGGTGTAGATGGCGCACTTGGTACCGTACGGGTAATGTCGCCATAACTTAAGTGCGAAAACAACAGCTCCCAACTCTAAATCGTGTGTAGTGTAGTTCTTCTCGTGAACTTTGAGTTGTCGTGAGGCGTAGGCTATGACTTTATCTCGTTGCATCAATACACAACCAAGACCTTGAATTGATGCATCACAGTAAACCACAAAATCGTCTGTGCCCTCTGGCAGTGAAAGGATAGGTGCACTACAAAGTCTATCCTTTAGGTGCTGAAAGGCTAACTCCTGTGCATTTCCCCAGCGGTAAACAACGCCTTTCTGCGTTAGCGAGGTGAGAGGCTGTGCGATCTTAGAAAAATCCTTAATGAACCTCCTGTAGTAACCTGCCAATCCCAAGAATTGGCGAATTTCCTTTGGTGTGCGAGGTGCAGGCCAGTTCTTAATAGAGTCCACCTTGGATGGATCAACGTGAATCCCATCCTTGTTTACTACGTGGCCTAGGAAATGGACTTCTCGAAGCCAGAAGTCGCATTTCGAGAACTTTGCGTAAAGTTGTTCGGTTCGAAGGAGTTCCAGAATAAGTCGTAGATGCTGCTCGTGTTCCTCTTGACTCTTAGAATAGATCAGGATGTCGTCGATGAAGACTATAACGAATTTGTCCAGGTATGGCTTGCACACTCGGTTCATCAAGTCCATGAAAACCGCGGGTGCGTTTGTCAGCCCAAACGGCATGACCAAAAACTCATAGTGCCCATAACGAGTTCTAAAGGCTGTCTTAGAGACATCCTCTCCTCGAACTCTCAGCTGGTGATATCCCGATCTAAAATCGATCTTTGAATAGTAGCTCGACCCCTGCAACTGGTCGAACAAGTCGTCAATACGTGGTAGAGGATAACGGTTCTTCACAGTCACATTGTTGAGTTCACGATAGTCGATACACATTCTGAAGGTACCGTCCTTCTTCTTCACAAATAGTACTGGAGCTCCCCAGGGCGATGAGCTTGGACGAATAAAACCCTTATCCAAGAGTTCTTGTAGTTGCGTAGAGAGTTCTTCCAACTCTGATGGAGCTAAACGATAAGGTGCACGAGCTATAGGCGCAGCTCTAGGAGCTAGTTCAATCTGAAACTCGACTTGGCGATGGGGTGGAAGACCAGGTAATTCCTCAGGGAATACCTCAGGATAGTCACGTACAACTGGAAAATCTTCTAGCTTCTTCTCTTTTTCCGAGGTGTCCGTAACGAGAGCCAAAACGGCAGTGTGGCCCTTTCGTAAGCACTTCTGGGCCTTAAGGAGAGAGATGATGTTCTCAACAGCGCTTCTCTTGTCGCCACGAATTAGGAGGGGTTCATTGCCTGAACCAGGAATACGGACAATCTTCTCGTTGCAAAGGATCTCTGCTCGGTGTTGGGATAACCAATCCATCCCAATGACAACGTCGAAACTACCCAAGACGATAGGAATAAGGTCAATAGAGAAGGTCTGGTCAGTGAGAATAAGTTTGCAACCCTTGACTACGTGTGAGGCCTCTAAACTCTTACCATTAGCTAGCTCTACAGTGTGCTTGTTGCTCAAGGGTGTTGGAATACGCTTAAGCATTTGACTAACTTCTAGTAACACATAGCTAGTATCGGCACCCGAATCAAATAAAGTCGTGACATAAAAGTCGTCGAGGAGGAACTTACCCGTCACCACGTTGGGGTCATTCCTTGCTTCACCTTGGCCAATCACGAACACCCCCCCTGGCACCATTGTTGTTGTTGTGGTTCCCATTGTTACCATTCCCCTGATTGTTGTTATTGTTGTTGTTGTTGTTCTGGTTCTGGTTCAGTTGGGGACAATCTTTCTTGAAGTGGCCTTCAGCTCCACACTGAAAGCACCCTTTGTTGTTACCCTGTTGCTGCCGCTGATTCTGTTGAGCTTGCTAACGATTCTGATTGGCGGGGTATAAGCTCCTGCAATCCTTTGCAGCGTGACCAGGCTTGTTGCACCGATGACAGTTGCCCCTGGTGCATGGCGCACTGTGGTGTAGGTTGCAGCGATTGCATTTGGGGTGATTCCCCTTGTACCCACCATGGCTTTGACCACCAGACGATTGCTGACTGGGGCTCTTGTAGTCATTAGTCTTTCTCTGCTGAGACTGAGATTGCACAGAAGTTGAACCCTTGCTTCAAGCTCCATCCCATTTTCTTTTGTTGTCACTAGGAGCACTCGAAGTAGCTGTAGCACTTATACGCTTTGGTAGCCTGTTTTGTTCCACCGCCTGATCAGTAAGACGGTGAGCCAACTGAACAACCTGCTGGATAGTGGCCAGGTTTGCTAAAGTCACATGACTTTGGATTTCTGGCACCAAGCCCTTGAGATAGAGTTCAATTCGCTTAAATGGAGGGTCCACCATAGTAGGACACAATAAGGCAAGCTCATGCGATCTCTTAGTATACGCCTCAATTTCTGACCCCGTCATCTTGAGGTTGTAGAACTCGTCTTCCAGTTTATGGATGTCATCACGACTGCAGTATTCCTCCCTGATCATTTCCTTGAAAGTTTCCCATGGGGTGGCGTTGGCCGCAACCAACCCTAGCATTTGAACCTGAGCGTTCCACCACGTGAGGGCTAAACCCTCGAGAGTACCGGTAGCATACTTCACCCTGCGCGCTTCGGGGCATTCACACATTTCGAAGACAGATTCCAGCTTCTCAAACCAGTGGAGGAGGCCTACGGCTCCTTCAGTGCCGCTAAAAGTAGTTGGTCGGCAGTCCATAAAGGTCTTAAAGGTGCACACCGGTGGCTGAGCATGTTGACCTAAGGTAGGTGAAAGAAAGACAGAGTTTAACACAAAGGTTGGTTCACGAGAGTAGGATTCTAAGGATCCTAAAATGAGTTCGGACTGCAGGATATACCTCCTGCGTGTGCAGCTGCAAGTGCTGCGGCAACTCGTTCGTTGATCAGAGCCGTCAACTGGGCTTGAGTCATGTTAACGCGTCCACTCATGATCTTCATACAAGAGGGAAACATGAGTGAGAGAGGTTCGCGAAAGTACGATGGCAGAAGGGAGTAAGCACACATGTGTTCAAGCAATAGTAGCTATACTAATCAAGCATACCATGGGGCAATGTACTATGTAACTAACAAGCAGGCAATATACACAGATCATATCACCTAGAATGTCGAGCCTTGCATGTGGAGTGAAGCGTCGTTGTGGACCGTTGAGCACTGCACAGGTTATAATCTGGTTTTAACAAAACGTTTCTCCTTTATTAAAACCAAGTTCACTATAACCAATGGCTCTGATACCAATCTGTCACACCCCCAAAATCCACCTGCGGGGTACTACCGCTTGGAGGAGTGACTGACCAGGATCCAGCCACCAATCGTATTGAACAGGCATATAAGTAGTTATAAGATCCAACCAATACAATTGGCGTTCAAACAAAACATAGTTTAAGTTGCAAGCGGAAGCATAAGTCTTAAAATTTAAAACATAAGTTCAATTATTTTCAAGTTTAACATGGCACGCAGCTATCCGTGTCCCACAACGACTCTCCTCCGTGCATGCTCCAGCTAAGTACCTATGGTCCTGCAAAGCATGTAGTAACGGGTCAACAACTAGTTGAGTGAGTTCACAGTTGGGTGTTCGTTTTAATTTGTTTCGAAAACAGTTTCCTTTATCTGGCATCTTGCCGTGGGGGTTTCCCCATAGTTGAAAACGTGACTTGTTTATTCCCAGTTACTCTGGCATTCCAGCCGTGGGGGCTACCCCGTGTTAGTTATCTGGCATTTCGGCAGTGGGGGCTACCCCTTGCATACACTAGACTCGTTACCATATCGACTGCTGACTGTAGTCATGGTTGTGTGCCCTGAAACTGTCAATATCTATCATCATTGATGTGCCCCAGATCCATTAGTTCACGCCCGTCCTCTGCGGCACGGTGTGAGGTTTGTCAGACCTAAATAGCGCTATCTAACTAATGACCCGCTCGCCATTGGCCCGACGATTAAGTCGATATAAAAGGAGGGACTTCGTGATAGAGTTTTGGTCTAGTATGAGTTATCTGTCCGTGAGGACGAGGAATTACATTCCTGAACCATTGCTGTCCTACCCAAGGAGGACGAGGAATCTACGTTCCTTAACCCCATCCCCAACCCAGGGAATCCCATACTTTGTAGAGGGTGTGAACTCACCTTGGTTTGCTCGGCAGATACACAGAAAAGTCAATCAAGTTGTGAGTGGCCAACTACGTCCTAACATAGATACCATTCAGGTCAGGTTTGTATCCAAGTGGTGCACGTATGTTCTACACGTATTGTACACAAGTAACAATCATGGCATACATATCTAGTATGGCAGTTCAACAACAGTTTGCAACAAGTTCCACAGTAACATTCATGTAATAACCAAAGTCTAAGTGTGGCCCAAACAGTTGGTCTCGTAATAGCACGCAAGCCCAAAACACGCATTCAACAGTAACACAAGAAGCCCATAAGTCCGGCCCAATTACTCAAGCCCGTAGCAGTGTGGAAGTCCAAATAGTGTGTACATGCATATGGTCTCGAGTCGAGACTGTGCGGTCTCTAGTCGAGACTGTGCGGTCTCGAGTGTAGCTTACAAGATCTCGAGTCGCAGCCGAGGTGGTTTCGGGTCATGCATGTATTGGTCTCGAGTCGCAACCGGACTCGCAAGCATGGTCTCGGGTCATGATGTTTGTGTGATGATCATGTGTGGTCTCGAGTCGAGACTAGGGGTTCTCGACTCACAACCTGTGTCGCAAACTGCGGTCACGAGTTGTCATGTTCATGGTCTCGAGTCGAAATCAGGTGTCTCGACTCCCAGCACCTGCTGATTCTGCACAGTGTACTATCCAATAGAGTTTTGATTTCATGCAGCAATTGTGTACTATCCACTAAACATGTTTTCTTGTCTAATTAGTAACCAAATTGGATCAAACAATCAGATTTCAACTATTCATAACACATTCATATCATACTCAACAAGTTCTTCATATATTCAAGTCATGTTCATGTTGATCATCAAACTTGTTCATCATGTCTTAGGGTCTTTAGCATTAACCATGGTCATAACATGAATAATCATCAAAACACTTGAACATACTCATCTAATGGTTTCAAATCATTATATAACACCTCAACTCGACTCTACACTAATCCGATTAACATGATACTATCTAATACACATATGCAAGCCGGTTTCATGAACACCCACATTTAATGGTTTGAATCACATTTAGACACAAGATATCACTAGCTCATTATGTAGTATATCCGAGATCAAAACATGTTAGCCGAATAACATCATCATACACATCCGATTCACAAGAACATCAACATACTTACAACTATACTTAGTTAATTCATGTCACTCATACTATCATCTAACAATAAACATCATAAAACACTAACCGGTTGATGAGGCGTGTGTGTGAAGGAGAGTTGGTTTGTTGTCCGAAAGTTTCCGAGTGAAGAACACAAGCGAATCCGAGAGCTTGGCTTGATCCTTGATCCGGCACAAGAGAAGAGGGTGGTGTTGCTAGGGTTTTAGTGAGAGAGGGTGAGGGTGTGTGTGAAGGAGAGTGTGTATGGTTTGCGCAAGATGATAAGTGTGGCTAATCACAAAGGATATATATACTAGTGGGCTAAAGAGGTGCATGGCCCAATCCGGCCCAACTGTTACTGTTCACTCAAGACCGCATGGTCTCGAGTCGTGTCCTTGTGTCTCGGTTCACATAATCACACTCATACATACAAGCATAACACATAATCACATAATTTCACTTAGGTCATTCATTGAATCAACAAGTTAACTAATCACATAACGTTTCAAGCAAGTTACATCAAGATACAACGAAAGGTTCTAAGTTTCGAGTTGTCACATGAGTTACCTCCTGAACTTGGAAATGTTCAACCAACCTTTCACGTGTCCAATCTCTAGAGGTGTTTAGCTGATGAGAACCTCCACATACCGCTTGACGAAATTCGTGTTGACAAAACACCGAAATTTGTTGAGAAACCGGTGGAAATCATGGATCATGAAGTCAAGTGGCTTAAACGCAAGCGCATTCCTTTGGTCAAGGTTCACTGGGAATCTAAACGTGGACCCGAGTTTACTTGGGAACGCGAAGATCAAATGAAGGCAAAATATCCACATCTTTTTCCACGAGTTTCCTCTAAATAAATTTCGGGACAAAATTTCCACAAGTAGGGGAGACTGTAACATTTGTGCTCGAAATCATTATGAATAGTTCAATTATCAATAAAACAATGTTATTTGATCCCAATGTTTGTTTGATTGTGTTTTACATTCTTCATGTTTTGACTTTTGTTCGATTTAAACTCTACATCGCTTTCTGGAGAATTATACGCAAACTGGTGCGTAAACGTACTCAGTTTAATGCGACAAATACTCCGGAATATCAACAAATACTCAACATACCTTAAATAACCTTTACATAACTTAGAAATAAGTTTTGAAGGCTTTGGTATGGCAAAAACAAGTTAATTCGCTTACAGGGACTAAACTTGACAAACTGCGAAAGTATGCCAATTTGAACTGTAACAAACATTCCGGAACATGTCCATAAGTTAATCATACCATAAATATCCTTTACATAGCTTAGAAATAGGCTTTGAGGGGTTTGGTATGCTAAAACAAACTTTTGGATCATTCAGGGGCTAAAAGTGCATAACTTACGTTCTGAATACATCTGGACATCAAAAAATTTATGTAAGCATCCTAATATTATGCCTTAGTGTTTGGCATGAGAAAAATCCATTCGTCGCGCAATTTGGATCATTTTTCGCACTTATGCGCATTCCGTCGTAATTAACCTAACATCGCGATCATACGGCCAAACGAACCAACATCCGACATATTTTTGAGCATGTTTCATGTCCACAATGTTTAGACATCATTTTAGGGCCTTAAAGTTGGCTTTACGGGCCTTAGAAGTGTCGGAAATGGCTTAAATATGCAACAGGGACTAAAACTGTAATTTCTGAAAGTTTGTGCTGATCAGACAAGGCCAGGCGGCCCGCCTGGGTTTTGTGTGTATCTTGACGCGGGCCGCGTCAGACATACAGACCAGATTCAATGTTTTCTGATCCACTTGCAATGGCCTTTCGATCACCCAAAGGGCAACGACACGTGTCAAATTCCTATGGTGGGGGCAAAATAAGCTACCACAACTTTGCGACAAGTGTGCGGCTTAGATCGTGGCACGTTATTCAAGAAACGATCCTAAGGTCTTGCTTTTCCTATAAATACCCCCCCCCCTTTTTGGTTAAAAACCCACAAAATCTGATCTAAAGCTCTAAGTTAAGGCCTTTGCTTCATACCTGAGCTCCTGGATCGAGATTAGCTTTCGGGGACCCTTCGGAAGTGTTCTTTCGTTCTTTTATTCGCTTTTCAAGTCCGAAAGTCAAAGTTTTCTTTGACTTTCTGCGTTGACCAGCCTATGGTCAACACGAAGTTCGTTGGAACTTCATAACGTGAGCGTGATCACGATAGTTATAGTCCGTAGTGACTATACCTACTGATTACCACGTTATCTAGGCTCAGTGACGAGTCGTAGTTTCGGCCAAAATGCGCATTCTTGCGTATTTTGTAACCAAACTATTCGTGGGTATCAAAACCGTTTGTTTTGATACCAAACCTGTTTTCTAAACTTAGTTAAGCATGTTCTAACATGCTTAGCTCGTCACTTTTAGTTTAGTGCTTATATAGGGTCGTAAGGTAAGCGATCTAAACAACCGCTTACACTTTCGAACCCGACCCATTTGGTCGATCATTAGGATCTGACCAAACACATTAGGTGACCATAGCTGCAACCTTCCGAGGTTATACCTTATGGTCACGATGTTAGGCGTTCCAAACGCGTTCTACGCGAATGACGCGTTAAGGTAGCATAAGCTACCTAAACGGGTCGTAATGGGTCGTAAGCACTTAGGTTAGGTTTCATTTTAGTATGTAGGCTTTGTTAAACCATATTACACGAGTCTCCATACTCGTTTGGTTTACGAACCCGCATACTATCCGATCCTTCCGATTTTGGTCCGGTATATTAATATAGCTACCTATTAGGTGCCGTTTGATATTCCGTGATCTCTAGCATTATTTGGTTATTATACAAGAACTTCAAAGCAATCTCAGGTGAGTACATTGAACCCCTCTTTTACTGTTTTCCAAACTGTTTTCGGGTGAAACACATGTGCCTACTTGTTAATTTCATGCTTTCCTGTTTTCACATCATATACTTGCTATGTTCTTTAGTACACTGATTAGTACATGATTTACATTACATTATCTTGCTACATATGTTTACTTAGCATATTAAGCACATTGTTTTACATTACCTTTTCTGCTATGTATGTTGACTGAGCATGCTAGCACATTGATTTACATGACTTTTATGCTATGTATGCCCATTGCGTGCGTACTTAGTACATCATTTTACACTACATTTTATGCTATGTATGCCCATTGTGTGCGTACTTAGTACAATTATTCAATCACATGCCTACATTTTGGTATGACATTTGGTTTGTTTAAATTATACAATGTACATTCATTAAAACCGATCATGCCGCCCGTTAGTAGGTAGTGGTACCATAGGAATTGACAACTCTCGTTCCGGACATCCTGGGTTGGTTTGGATGAAAGGAATGACCGAATTCGATACACATAACTTGGATAAACCTTTAATTTATTTAAGGGTTTATCGCCACAGTCTCAAGGCTTGGATGTATGCATTTTCACAATACCGCGTAAATGTTTGTATCAGTATAGCATGCATTTGTTCCACAAAACATAACTTTGATTTAAACCATGTTTTACTTCAATACCTTATTTTTGTGCATTTTACATATGGTTTAGTTGTTATGTTTCACATACCATACATGATATTTTGGGTATACATTACATGATCTACATTAAACATAAACATTTTGACATTGATATACACATTTGGTGGTTTACATTGAACATAGACATTTCGGTATGATTTACACAATAACACTTGACAATTGATTTATACATGAACAATTTACATGGTAGTTGGTTTGGGTAAATGGTTTGAGTAACGTGGTGTATGTAATATGATACAAACATGGTGGATACGCCGCTGGTACTTCCTATATATAAATGTTTGTATAATATTACCTATCGTAGCATTATTTAAATCATTTCAGTATAGACATGTTACCTTTTTCACAAATAACATATTCTTCACAAGACATTGTTTTACAAAAAACTTATCTCATACAAACTCATTTTACTAGGTTATTCATTTAACCTTACATTTTATCTATACATATCATCTGATCTTATCGTTTTTCATATGATTTACAAAACAAAACAATTTACAAGGTTCATGACTGACTGTTATTAAACGTTTTCTTTAAACTCAAGTCATGAATCCCATTTTCACAAAACCTATGTATCTCACAGGCATTTTTATGCTGACGTACCTACTTTCACATGTGTTTTCAGGAGCTATCGCTTAGGATGATGATTGTGATACTAGGGCGGACCTGTGCCTTAGAGACATAAAACGAAGATAGACTAGTTTAATTTTGTTATAAACTCTTTATTTCCTGTTTAAGGACAATGTAATACGCTTGTTTGATAAATAAAATGTAACTTTAATTTCCATGGTTATGAAACAATTAATTCTGTCAACAACACTCCCCGGCGTTTCCGCCGCGGTTGCATGCTATACGCGGCCGGGGTGTGACAGCTATAGCACTGCTCACCAAAACATTTGAGTAGAGGTTGAGGGGAGGAGGCCAGAGATACCAGAGGAGTGATAGAGGGAGGATGGATGGTAGATCTAAAGAAAAAATTAGATCTCAAGATAAAGGGAAGGCTGAAGTGGTGTGCTACAAGTGCAAGAAAAAAGGTCATTATGCATCAGAATGCAAGACCAAGAAGCTGAAAGATGTTGCTTACTATGAAAAGAAGCTTGAGGAAGCCAAGAAGCAACAGCAGCAAGTCAGCTTAATTGCTGGGACAGATACATGGTTATCTGATGACTCTTCTGAAGAAGAAGAAGAAGAAGAAGAAGAAGAAGAAGAAGAAATGGCCAACTTCTGTCTCATGGCACTTTCTGAAGACATACCAGAAACTTCAGGACAACAGGTAAGTTTAGAAAATCTTGATTTTGAACACAAGCTAAATGAGCTCATGTCATATTTTTTAAACCAGCAAGTTAAACATCAATTAGATGGTAAAAAATCTGATGAGTTGCAGAGGACCTTGAATAAAATTATTCTTGAAAACCAATTACTTATACAACAAAGTTTAGATCAAAGAGCTAAAATTGAGTTCTATGAAAATGAAAAAATAGATCTTTACAAGAAAATCAATGATAAAGAAATTAATGTAAGAGGTTTTCAAGAAGCAAAAGAATTCATAAATTTCATAGAGTCCACTCCAAAGAACAAAGGAGAGGGTTTGGGTTATGTAAGAACAAATGACAACAAACCTACTGTCTTTGTAAAAGCAACTCAACAGATTTCTGATAAATTTATATCAGAATCTGATTCTGAAACTTGCAAATCTTTGATAAGCCAAATTTTGAACCAAAAAGAAGTGAATGCAATCAAGAGTTTCTAAAAACTCCAGAAGCAGTTCACTTATCTTCTCAAAATTATCCCTTCATTCCATCACAAGAAGGAACATCAGAAGTTTCTGATGAATCTTGTATGTGTGTTGAAATACTGAAGCTTGTTCAACAACATCTCCTAAAGAAAAACAAAAATTCTGTTCATGGCTCAGCATATAACAGAAATTCTGATGAGAGGTCATTTAGAAGAAATAATAAGACTAAAATATCATCAGAAAGAGTACCCAAGCATGCCTGGGTACCTAAAACTCTCTAACCATTCATTTCAGGACCATCATGTGCAGCAGATCTGGTACTGCGATTCAGAAAGCTAGAAGCACATGACTGGGGATAGGAGCTTACTTAGCAACTTTGTCTCAATGCTGGGTAAAATGATGAACTTTGGAAATGGAATGAATTGAAGAATAGTAAGATAATTTGACCATTGAAGAAAGTAGCCTACGACTAAAAGGCTTAAGGTACGATCTGCTAAATCATAGTCAAAATTGTGATAAAGGTCTTTCAAGATAATATTATGATTTGTAACTTGTTTAAATAAAAGAGTCATAAGAAGAAGCATTGCATATCTGATGAAGCACCAGAAAATCTGATAAATTATGAGAAAATCTGATACATTATTAGAATATCTAATAAATCATCAGAAATTCTGGTACCCAATCAGAAAACTTCTTAAAACATAATTATTGAATGATTATTTAAACAAGTTCGTACATTTCATCACCTTTATCTATACCTCAAATTGACAAATTCATAATCTGTAATTTTGCATATTGTTAGTCTTCCTTTTTTTTATTTTTTTTCTTGCTGTTGTTGAAAACATCATTTGACAGAAGTTTTTCTAGGGGGTCGTTAGTGGGTATAGAGATTTTTTTTCTTCTTCATTAAATACACTGAAGTGACAACAGTAGGTAATCATGATAGATAAATTGAAAAATAGACGCCTAAATCATTTAATGAAGAGAGTTCTATCTGGGTTATTCTTTATGCCACCTGACAAACAATTAAATAACCAAGATTGTGGTAGACAAGATCTAGTGGGTAGATACCATTTATGGCAGTTCTTAAATTTACTATATATGTTTACCACATTGAGCAAAGTCTGTCACCATCACTTAGAGATTCACCAGAAAACTTCCTCATCTTCTTCTACATACATTCAAATCTACACTTACTCAAAAAAAAAAAAAAAAAAAACAACAACAACATGCTTACTATTAGAGCTGATCGTTTCCCACTTACTCAACATCCATACCACAACCTCAAACTCATAACTAGCTTTGAGGGTCCTCTCTGGGATGGGTGTCAAACGGTGGTAAACATGCTAATGGCAAGTAACCTAGGATATGCTCTCACTGCCAACATAACGATATTCCCGGAAATCCTTCAAACCTTCTGGCAAAACGCAACCTTGTCAGAAAGTCAGGATAGAGAAAGAATATATATTGAAAGTGAGGTGCTTAATCAAAGAGTCTGAATAACTGAAAGTAACATCAGAATGGCTTTTCAACTCAATGATGACAACAATGTACTGATGTTCTCAAACTCTGAGATTGAAGAAACATTAGAGCACATGGGGTACAATCCTGAAAACGATCCCAGAGCAATCATCAAAAATGGCTTTATCAAGCCATGGCAGTTTCTGATTACTCAACTGGGTGCATGCTTCTCAAGGAAGGCCATAAATCATCATGAAGCATCCCATAACTTATTAGAAATTTGCCGAGCCGTCACATTAAACATTCCTTACAATTTCTCTTATTATTTAATGAGAGACTTTGCAAGCAACATGTGGTCAGGCAAGCCATTTTTGATGTATCCTCGTTTTCTAATGAAGATAATCACAAGCCAACTAGGCTTTGGAGGTATACCTGTAGGTTATCTCAGAGCAGAGTTGAATCTTCAACATAGTGTAAACATTAGTTTACTCAGACCAACAAATAAAAATTCTGGTTTGGTAACTGAACTTTGGGTACTTCTTGAGATAGAACGTGGAGATGGAATAGATATTGATTAGGACTCTCTATGATTGGATCTTGTGTGTGTAGATAGGTTGTATGATCAATATGTTTATATAATATGCTGCTTGTTTTGCGTTAATTGATTTTTTTTTTTGTTAATTGGGAAATGGGTATATAAGAATGAACATCAGAAATAAAATTTTAACTCAAAATTCTAATTTTCTGATAACCAAAAACAAAATCTGGTAAAACAATCTGATTTTCTGTTAAAACAAGAAAATACCAGAAAAAGACCAAGAGACCAGGATGCTACCAGAAAAACGAGTGTAAGTCTTCTAAATTTATCTCATTCCCTCTCATCATCATTAAAAACAGGGGGGGAAAGGTGTTAAATCTGGTGAAAAAGGTCACAAGTTTAGGGGGAAAAAATAAAAGAAATTATGTTGACTTCTGTTGACTTTTGTTGATCATAGCAAAAGGGGTCAAACAAAAGTCAGAACAAAGGAAATGCATTTTTTTAACAGAAATTGTCAAATGTCTAATGACATGGAACTTTGACTTATAAGGAAAGAAAGGATGCAGATGAAGAAAGTTAATTGGACCTCTTCACAAGAATTGGGTCCACAAAAATGAAGAGGTGTCATACAACCGATAGTGGTGAGCACTTCAGTGAAGGGAATGATTAAAGAAACTGTAAATTAAAAGAACAAGTTGAAAGGGCACAACCACGATTACACGATTAATCATCATTAAAGTCTTGATACCCACGATCCAACAGTTATATGATGAATCAAAAACTGACATCATACGATCTAACAGTAATAAAGACAATTAATGATCCTTTAACCGCCACTATATGACACGTTCCAAATTCCCTCAACTCCATAAACCCACAACTCTCTGCTCAAACTCTTCACTATATAACTCTCACTTAGCAGAAAATTCAAACCTTTCTCACAAACTCCAAACCAAAACTTCCTCTGTTCCCCACTAAAAAATCCCTAAATTCCAAACCCTAATTCAAAAATTTCAAAAATGGCCGAAGTAAACCTCAACATCCCAATTGTTCAACACGTTGTATCTTTCATTGAAGACACAGAATTTCTGCCAATGAAAGAAAACAATCTACTGATGAATACAGAGCATTCAGAATATGATGTAAGATGTCAACTTTTGATAGAGTATCTCATGAACTGTCCAATTTCAGGAGCTCTAACAAAAGAGAGAGAAGTACCAGAAAAGCTACTACAACAATTTATTCACACCTTTGATGAAGTTGAAGAAAACCAAGTCTCTGCTCATGTATAGGAAAATATTTTTGTAACATTAACCCCTACAAGGGTAAGAGAATGGCTCGAACTATCTGTTCTTGATAATTATATTGAAGCACCAAGCAGAAAAGAGTTATTAAGCTTTATCATTGGGCTTGGTTACAAAAACAAGAAGATCAACAAAATTGGTTCAATCAGAAGAAATGAAATGCCAGCTATATGGCAAGTGATGATGGAAGTATTAAACAAATGTCTCACCTCAACAATAGGAGGAACTGATCAGATCAATCAAGCTATTCTAACAATCATGTACGGACTCATAACTGGGTTCAAAATTGATTATGGGTCAGAAATTTTCAACCTGATCAAGAGGTCAATCATCACCAAAAATGGAAAAATAATCTCACATCTGCCATATCCGAGGTTAATTTATATTTTCATTTCTGAAACATTTGCTGCAAGAGAAATAGAAATTCCAATTTTGGAGAATATATGGAGTTCAAACACCATGAAGGCCTGGAGTTCCAATCATGGATGGGAATCTGACAAAGATATCCCTGAATTACCAGAAAGCATGCTATGTCTCATTACACCAGATTCACAGTACAGAATACAGCATGAAGCACTTCTGACCAAATCAGATTCCACAACAGAAAGAGCCAGCAGAGAAGTTTTCAAATGTTCTTCATCACTAGAAGGAAATGAAGCATAAAAATCAAGATCATTAGAAAAAGAGGCAGGAGGAGAAGGAATTCTGATGATTACCAACTCACCAGAAAGTAAGTCAGATGATGCTGAAGATGAGCAAATTCATGAAGGAAGAATCCATCCAGATTCTGATACGCTACAAGAGACAGCACAAGAACACTATGCAGAATCACATATTGCTGGAAGAACTCATGAAAATGTTGGAGATCATTATGAAGAAACTCAATTTGATGGCACTGAAATTGAAGCAACTGAAGTGATACATCATAATGAATCCCATATTGCTGGTACATCTCTCGCAAAAAAAAAACTGTTTTAGTTGATACTCACTCAAAACAAACAAAATCAGAAAGTTCAGTTAATGTTTCTTATAACTTAGAACATGAAAAAGCTGATGTTGATAAAGAGGTTACTAGTGCTTTTAATCTCAACTTTGAATCAGAAAATGAGGAAGAGAATGAGATCTCAACAGATAGAGATCAGGAAACTGATCAAGGAAATCTGGAAAAAGGTAATGTGTTTACCATAAAAACTTATGGAGAATCACATATTGATGTGATTCAAGGATATAAGGAAATCCAGGATGAGAGTATGTCACTCACCATTGGTGGAGATGATACTGGTTAACTTAAGGTTGCACCAAATTCTGGTAAAGCCAAAAGTGACCCTATCATTTCCAAAACAGCAGCAAATGTGTTTGCAGCTGGAATGTTAGCAGGAACATCTGTTGTTCCGAATATCCCTGAAACACCCATGAATCAAGAAAATCTGGAAACTATGCTGGAAAATGTTTACAAAATCTGCAAAAGAAATCCAGTGGAAGCAGTAAAGAAACAAACTGATGATAACACTGAATGTGACACCTTTGTCACTTCAACCATCAAACAAATACCAAACCAATGAAATATTGTATTTCATACTTGGGATTTGTAAAAACATGTGTATCATTTGCACATATCAATTCTTGTTCGATTTCAAGCTTTAAATCACTTTCTAGAGGGTTATACGCGCACTAATGCGTAAATATAACTAGTTTAATGCAACAAACACTCCGGAATAGTGAAATAGGCTTAACATACCTTAAATAACCTTCACATAACTTAGAAATAAGTTTTGGATGGTTTGGTGTGTTGAAATCAAGCTTGTTCGATCGCAGGGACTAATTGTGTCAAACTGCGAAACTATACCGATTTGTATAGTAACGAACATTCCGGAACTTGATCATAAGTTAAACATACCCTAAATATCCTTTACATAGCTTAGAAATAGGCTTTGAGGGGTTCGGTATGCTAAAATAAACTTTATTGATCAATAGGGACTAAAAGCGTCAAAAAGTGCATAAGTTTGCATTTTCGCGCATATCTTACGTTCTGAATATATCCGAACATTCAAAAATTTATGTAAGCATTAAAATATTTTATTTTAGTGTTTGGCATGATAAAATTTCATTCGTCGCTTAATTTGGATCGTTTTTGCGTTCGTTACGACTTCCGTCGTAATTAAGCGAATAACGGGATCATACGACCAAACGAACCGACATCCGAGATATTTTTTTGAGCATGTTTTGAGTTCCCTATACTTTAACATCATTTTAGAGCCTTGAAATGGGGTTAATGTGGCTTAAAAGTGCCAAAAATCAAGTTTTATAAGTGCAGGGACCATTTTTGAAATTTCTGACCAGATTCAATGAACCTAGTCCAATTTTAAAGTTTTGATGGTTTTAGCCCATGGTTTTGCAAATGATGGGCTGATGTTTAATGGTTTTTAGAATACCATGGACTCATATTACCATGGGCACATGTGAACGGTCCAGATTTAAGCTCAGTTTTCAAGAAACGATCCTAACGGTTCTTGTTTTCCTATAAATACCCACCATAGTTTCACTTCTTCCTCATTCAAATCTGATCTAAGATGCTCTAAGTTGAAGCCTTTGCTTCATACCTGAGCTACTTGGATCAAGATTTGCTTGCGGGACCCTTTGTAAGTATTCCTTCGTTCTTTTCTTTCGTTTTTTAAAAAGTCAAACTGCGTTTGACTTTCTGCATTAACCAGTTTATGGTCAATGCGAAGTTTGTTTGAACTTCATAACGTGAGCGTAATCACGATGGTTATAGTCCCTAGTGACTATACCTACTGATTACCACGTTATCTAGGCTCAGCGACGAGTCGTAGTTTCGGCCAAAATGCGTATTCTTGCGTATTTTGTAACCAAACTACTTCTAGGTATCAAAGCCGTTTGTTTTGATACCAAACCTCTTTTCTAACTTAACTAAACATGTTTTAGCATGTTTAGCTCGTCACTTTTTAGATTAGTGCTTGTGTAAAGTCGTAAGTCAAGCGGACTAAATACCCGCTTCGACTTTCGAACACAACCCGTTTGGTCGATCATTAGGATCCGACCAAACATGTTTAGGTGACCATAGTTGTATAGGGAATAACCTTCCGAGGTTATACCTTATGGTCACGTTGTTTAGCTAGTTGTATGATAGGTAGCTTATATGCCTTAGGAAAATTACCAAAATACCCTTTTTATGCATAATTGATATTTAAGCATATGTAACCCAAACTTTTGTCATTTAATTGATTATGCAACATAATTAAACTTGTTTAAGCATATGATACTTGTCATAGAACTAGTTAGGCGGTCCGAACGCGTTTTACGCGAACGACGCGTTAAAGTAGCGTAAGCTACCTAAACGGGTCGTAATGGGTCGTAAGCACTTAGGTTAGGTTCCTTTCAGTATGTAGGCCTTGTTAAACCATATCATATGAGTTCCCACACTCATTTGGTTTACGAGACCTCATCCTATCCGATCTTCCGTTTTAGGTCCGATTTATTTATGTAGTTACCTATATTAGGTGTCGTTTGATTCCGTGCTCCCTCTAGCTTGCTTGGTAGTTGTTCAAGACTTCTAAGCACTCTCAAGTGAGTACATAGTCCCCTCTTTTACTGTTTTTAAATGTTTTGGGGTGAAGCATGTGTACCTATTTGTTATTTTCATGGTTTCAAAAGAACAATTGATTATACATATTAGTACTTATCTTTTGACAAACTGAATGATTATTTATGATTTAAACTCTAATTTTTTTCAAAGATTATAAAATTAATGTTTGGAATAGTACTTATTTTTGTTCACCAGACCGGTTGGTAGTACGATATAGCGCTATAGGATTTGACACCACATTCCTGTTGTTATGGAATGTCTGAAACCAATTTATTTTTCTCCATCCAAATAGGGATTGCCTTTGTGGTATTCCTATAGTCTCAAAGGTGTATTTTGATGCACTAGGTCTGAATGAATTCTTAAATCACATTATTTTTGTATATTTAGTTATACTCCCAAAAGTATAGTTTGATATGCTCTCATATGTGATATTGTACAAAACCAACATATATTTTGTTAATTATTAAACCATAGTTTAATATGTTATTTTCAAAACCAAAGCATAGTTAATATGTTATTTTCAATCCAAAACATAGTTTAATATGTTATTTATAAATCCAAAGTATACTTTTACTGTACTACTGAAAATTATTATTTTTAACAACTAAAGTATATTTAATATACTATTTGTTTAACAATTGGGTTTTGGTTAGTGTTTAGATAACGGGACGGGTGTAATGTGATGAAAACATGGTATATATGCCGCTGGTACTTCTTATATATAAGTGTTTTCATCACATTACATACCATGGCGTTATTTAGTACACTTGGGTAAACGATTTTTAAACTGGAATATATTTTAATATATTACTTATTCGACATTCTTAAAACCAAAGTATATTTTTGCATATACTATAAACCTTTTTATCAAAATATTGTTTTTCAAACAATATATTTTATATAAACTCATTTTACTTAATTATTTAATTACCTATGTATTATTATTTTATATCATCTGATTTCTTATAAATTTTAGTATGATTTATAAAAGAAAACCTTTTTCAAGGATCATGACTACTTTTCTTAAACATTTTTCCTTAAACTTATAAGTCATGAATCCTAAATCAATAAAACCTATGTATCTCACAGGCATTTTTATGCTGACGTACCTATTTTTACACATGTTTCAGGTGCTGCTTTGTGATGATTGTTGATACATGCTACACTTAGGATGGACTCGTGCCTTAGCGACTTTAAAACATGAAAGATAATATTTGTATTTATCTGATTTGTAATAGAACAAAGATTTCAATGATTTAATAAAACAAAATTATTTTATCCATGGTTGTGAAACAATGATTCTGTTACAACACTCCCCGACGTTTCCGCCACGTCTTGTTGTTTTACGTGGTCGGGGTGTGACACTGAAGCACTAAAGTCTCTTCAAAAGATGAAAGAAAAGGCACCAGAATCCAACATCTCTGCATCAGAAATCCAAACGATTCTCACAGAAATAGAAAAGATCAAAGCACAAGTTGCAAATGTGATTGAATCAAGGCAGTCAAGCAGTGGAAACAGAGTTTTGGAAGAAGTTACCATTCTAAGGGCAAGTAATAACAGTATCACAGATGCCCTAGAGAAGCTGTCAAAAGAATGGGCTGCAATTCAGATGAAAGCTCAAACTGAATTCAACAAAGTTCAGAAAAACATGGCCAGCAACTCAAAACTGGTAAGAGAAGTGCAACAACTAATGGAGAAGATGCAATTCAATATTGCGAGATTAGCCAAAGTGGATCCTCAAGAACTTATGAAAGAAATTCCTGCTGAAAGCTCACATCAAGAAACTCCAAAGTCAACTCCTCAACAATCATCAACCACACCAATCACCAAAGCTGAAACCACAATGATGGGTCCACCTCTAAATATCCCAAGAGATGAAATGCTGAAAAGGTTAGCAACTGCAAAACCTCAAGTTATTACAAATTTGAAATTGCTAGCAGCTGTCCCAAATCCAACCATATCTGATGACTCAGCAATAAGTAAGTATATGAATATACAAACAATGAATGAATGGGAACAAGAAGGTGATTCATTAGGAAAATCAAAGATTGTTAAGAGAAAAAATCTCTGAAACCAAGTCTGTCATGGTTAAGGAGATTGCCAGGGATGTAATGACATTTCCTGAATACAATCTGGTGAGTTATTATTTAGCAAAAGAAGATGAAATGCCAAGATCACTATCTCCTACCAGATTGGGTTTAAGAGAAGAAAGGATGAAAAGAGGGTCATGTAGCATTCACAAACAAAATGAGAATCCCGTAAAAAGAATTTTAAAGGTGGATGAAGTGAAAGTTGCAACTGATGATGTTGGAGGAACTTATGTGCAAAACAGATACACACTTCAGAGAGAAAATGGGGATGAACAAAAGGTGACTGATGAAGAAATAGCTGACCAGTTGCATCCTTTAGACATTTTGTTTATGAAGGATCACTATGAAAAAGAAAAGAAAAATAACCAAGAGGTCAGAAGGGCATTAAATGGCATATCAAAGGCTGGAATATTGCTATTTGAAAGAATGGCTTTTTCTGACTTTGATCTATGCATCAACTATGAACATGTGCACAACAAAAAGGTGTATGTCAGATCACCGAAGACAAAAGTTCCCTCAGAAATATTGGAAGATGCAAGATCTGGAGACATCATTATGCAGACAAGCAAAAATGGAAAACAAGAATATGGTGTAATCTTCAGAGATTATGATAATAACAAAGCTCTGTTCAGAAGTGTTGACATCTGTAAGTACTCAAATCAAACTCTGAGGTATATCTTGAAAACCATGAACAAAAGACAAGAACATCTTCGGAAGATAGAAAAGAACTTGGAGGGAAACAGAAAAGAAATTGAGCAAATGATTGAAGAATGGATCTAAGCAAGAGAATGGTACAAAGACATGTATGTCAGCTGTAACAAATATATCTCCTACAAAAAGAGGATAAAGAAAGGAGATGTGCATAAGAGAGTAAAGCTGAATTAAAGAAACATGTTTATTTTTCATCTTTTATATAATTTGTTTTCAAAACTTCAGCAACTGGTTTAAATTTGCATGTATTAAGTTTCCACTGTTTGGAAATTTATATTCATGAGGTAGTTCATTTTCTTACAATACTTAGGGGGAAACTGTTAGGAAACTTTATTTGTAAGTATTGAAGAAAATCTCAATCAACTGGATCACTGAAGAAGATAACAGTCCTGAAGATCACAACAAGAAGAAGAAGACCAGATAGGACAACTGCAATGTAAAGCATCTACTTCAAAGAATCACAAGTTGATCAAGAGTTGTTTTGGATTATCAGAGAAGGTCATTTCTGATGGATCTGATGATATTTCTGATGAAATATCATCAGTTTCTGACGATTCTGATCATCATACTTTCTGATGATTTGTTCACCAGAATTTCTGATGAAGTGGTTTATCAGAAATTCTGATGAAAAACCCCACTTGTCTAAAATCACAACTCTATCCTGCCACCAATGACCGAAGCATGACATTATTGGTTATCATGATTACAAATGCAACTTGAACGATGGATTCAATGAATATGTCAAATTGCTACTTTACGCATGACTTGTTGCATGAATAAACAATTGTTTATTCATGTACACAACCGTCTATAATAGAAGGCTCGAGAGGCAGAAGATAATTGAGTTTGAAGCTTAGCATTCATATACAAACACCCAAACTCCACTGCTCTTCTCACCCACAGAATTCAAGATTCATTTGTATTAGATAATAATCTTACAATCACCTTGTTAAACTAATTTGTTTCAAAGTGATATAAACTTGATAATTATGTAGGTCTTGTTTCTTGAAAGTCTGATTTCCATTTTCGCACATCTTTTTCACATATACTGAAATCACTTGCCATATTACGTAAAAAGAAGTTGTTAAGGCCATACAGGGTCCAACAATACATCAAAGGCCTAGCACCATCAGTAAAGAGTTTGGTCACTGCTGCAAATCTTAACAACTTGCCTCAGATCATCCGCATAGCACACAAGATTACCGACCAAGAGGTCGGGCGTGGTTCGCTACCGCCACGTGTTTCAGCTACTACCCCTACCGCTACAGCTACCACACCTGCTAGTGATAACAAGCGTAAATGGAATGAAGCTGATAAGGCAACCAGTGCAAGCCAATCGCAGAAAAGGCCTAACAACAGCAATAATCGTAGTTTCAGTCAGTCATCCTCAGTTAACCAAGGCCAGGGCAGCAATCAGAGCCAAGGCTCCTACGTTGGTAGGAAGCCAAAGTGCAACAAGTGTGGTTATTATCATCATGGAACGTGTGTCCGGGCTTGCCATAGGTGTGATAAGGTGGGCCATATGGTAAAAGACTGTAGAGCTCCGTTTGCAAAGCAACAGCAGCAGAATCAGCAGCATCAGCAACAGCAGAGGCAACAGCCCCATCAGAACCAAGGCAATAGGAAGGGGTGTTTCCAGTGTGGGGACGAGGGTCATATTAAATGGGATTGCCCTCAGCTGAATCAAAATGCCAATGACAACAACAACTGTCAGAATAACAATAACAATGC
The DNA here is from genome assembly GCF_002127325.2 of Helianthus annuus. Taxonomy (NCBI): domain Eukaryota; kingdom Viridiplantae; phylum Streptophyta; class Magnoliopsida; order Asterales; family Asteraceae; genus Helianthus; species Helianthus annuus. The sequence goes on from NC_035448.2 coordinate 89,078,390, forward strand.
AGGGAACAACAACAACGGCGGCATTGGGGGAAATGGTGCTCGTGGAAGGGTATTTACAATTGGTGCTGGTGATGCTAGGAACGACAACAATGTCGTGACTGGTACATTTTCTGTGAACAATCTCTTTGCTTCTGTGTTATTTGATTCCGGTGTTGATTGGAGTTATGTGTCCTTAGAGTTCAGTCAACGATTACGGTTAACTCCAACACCTTTAGAAGCTAAGCATGAAGTAGAATTAGCTGATGGTAATACGATTGAAGCCTCACATGTTATTATGGGATGAAAACTTGATCTCGTGGGTTAAGTGTTTGACATTGACCTCCTTCCTGTTATCCTCGGTAGTTTTGACGTAGTGGTTGGTATGGACTGGTTGTCCAAACACCGTGCTGACATCCTTTGTAAAGAGAAAATCATGCGTATTCCTCTCCCTAGCGGAGAGTCTCTATCGGTTCAAGGGCATCGCAGTGGTGCGATGATTGGTATCATCTCAGCTATGAAAGCTCAGAAGTGTTTACGAAAGGGGTATCCTGTTATCTTAGCACTTGTTACTGATCCTCAGCCTGAAGAGAGGAAGATCGAAGACCTGCCAGTTGTTCGTGAATTTTCTGATGTGTTTCCTGAGGAGCTTCCTGGTTTACCTCCTCACCGTCAAGTAGAATTTCAGATTGACCTTACACAAGGAGCGGCCCCAATTGCTCGAGCTCCTTATCGTCTTGCACCTAGGGAGTTACTAGAGTTATCTAATCAACTTCAAGAATTGTTGGATAGAGGTTTTACCCGACACAGTTCTTCTCCTTGGGGAGCCCCAGTGCTGTTTGTAAAGAAGAAAGACGGGTCCTTTCGTATGTGTATGGATTATCGGGAACTCAACAAGGTGACTGTCAAGAACTGCTATCCTTTACCACGCATTGACGATCTGTTTGACCAGTTGCAAGGGTCAAGCTTTTACTCGAAGATCGATTTAAGATCGGGCTATCATCATATGAGAGGCCGAGAGGAGGATGTCCCAAAAACGGATTTTCGAATGCGGTATGGACATTATGAGTTTCTGGTTATGCCGTTTGGGTTGACAAACGCACGAGCGGTCTTCATGGATCTCATGAACCGCGTGTGCAAACCGTATCTCGACGATTTCGTCATCGTGTTCATCGATGACATCTTGATTTATTCTAGGAGCAAGGAAGATCACGAGCGACACTTGCATCTTATCTTGGAGCTTTTGAGGAAGGAGCAACTCTGCGCGAAGTTATCTAAATGTGACTTCTGGATTCAAGAGGTACACTTCCTTGGCCACATTGTGAATGAATCAGGGATACATGTGGATCCTGCTAAGATTGATGCTATCAGAAATTGGGCGGCACCGAAGACTCCTTCAGAGGTGCGAAAATTTCTTGGTCTCGCTGGGTACTATCGCAGATTTATTAAAGACTTCTCAAAGATTGCTCAACCTCTTACCTCGTTAACACAGAAGGGCGTTGCATATTTATGGGGAACGAAACAAGAAGATGCTTTCCAGCTGTTAAAACAAAAACTATGCAGTGCACCAATCTTGTCTCTACCCGAAGGTACTGAAGATTTTGTGGTATACTGTGATGCTTCTATTCAGGGTCTCGGTTGCGTGTTGATGCAACGCGACAAGGTGATAGCTTACGCTTCTCGACAATTGAAGGTGCATGAGAAGAACTACACGACTCACGACTTGTGTGACACTTCGGATTCTCCCGGACAACCTCATTGTTTAGCTTATGTGTACATATATAATTAAATGGAAACTTCGTACTATCTTGATGTGCTATGTGTTAATATGGTGTATGTAATTATATGTAATTGTTATATTTATGAATATGTAAGAGTGGGCCGAAACCATAAACCCGACTCGAGACCGCCGAGTCTCGAGTGAACAGTGAACGAATGGGCCGGTTGGGGCCGCAACCCACTCGAAAACCCACTAGGGTGCATGGCCTTTGAATGAGCTATAAAACCTTTGCTTTAAGCCAACTTACCCCCTCTTGATCAACAATCATTCTCTCACTCTCACTCCCTCTCACTCCTCCTAGCTTCCTCTCTCTCTAGAATACCCTAAAAACTTCACTAACCAACTCCCTCCATCCTCTCGGATCCGATAAGCGGCAGCTTGGAGCTCGGGATCTAGCTTGTATTCATCACTCGAGAGCCCCCTCTCAACTGTTTCCCCCACACCCTTGCATCCGAACATCAATCGGTTAGTATGTTCTATTTGATTAACGATAATGTGTGTTAAAGATGCTTGTTTGCTTGTTTGCGAGTGGGTTGGATGATTTACAAGGTGATCTTTGAATAATAGGATGTAGACAGAACGATATGCATGACTATTGAACGATTTATGAATATGCATATGAATGTTCTTGATAAAAAGAATGAGACATTACATGTTATTACTCGTGAAATGCATGGTGTGCTTGTTGTAGTAGTGAAAGCTTATTTCGATATGCTTTAGGTTACTGATGAAGATCATAAGAAATGTTTGAATGCATGATGAACTACTTGAAGATCATGAAAAATATTTGAATATGCCATGTTTGATCTGTTTTGTGTGAGAATTAGACAATAAAACATGTTTGTGCAATTTAATTGGTTAGTACACATTATCACAAATATGAAATTCTATTGGATAGTACATTTGGAGCAGGTTCTAGAAGGATTTCTGTGCACGTAACCGTGATTGCGAGTCGAGACCCTTGGTTGCGACTCGAGACCATCCCATGACAACTCGAGACGGACTTCAGGGACTCGAGACCGGCAAGGTCTCGACCTGAGACTTCATGATCTCGACTCGAGACTGGACTCGAGACCTCTGAGGTTGCGACTCCTGACCAACACCACTCGAGACCAAAACATGATAACACGAGATCTCCTGGTTGCGACTCGAGACCTCGTGTTCTTGAGTCGAGACCGCCTTGTCTCGACTGGGCTGCCAACCTTGGTTATTGGGCCACAATGTGTTTGGGCTACCTGTTTGACTGGACTATGTGTTGCTGAATTCTGTATGACTGTGCAAATATTAGGGTCGGCCCAATAACCCAACAGATAGCTGTGTGTATCCTATGTGTTTAATACGTGTATGATATACGTGATTACTTGTACCCCAACTTGACCTATATTGGTAACCATGCTAGGACGTGGTGACCAACGTGATTGACCGAGTAAATAACCTACCGAGCAACCCAAGGTGAGTTCACAACTTAAAAGCATGCGTTCCCGGTGGTTTGGGAAACGGAACTAATAACAATACTATTCCCTTGTTACTGGGAACAAACTTACTTTTCTTCCCTTGTTACTGGGAACTGTTAGTTAATTACTGTTTATACGGAATGCAACGAGCAACACTAAACGGAACTCTATCACTCAAGTCCCTACTACTTAATACCGATTAGTCGCCGGGGTCTGGCGAACGGGTTATTAGTTGATAGCGCTATTTAGGTCTAACCAGCCTCACACCGACCCTTGTTACTGGGAACGGGCGTGAACTAATAGACTCCGACAACTGTCAATGATGATAGAACATTGACAAACGGGGCACAGCGGAAACGCAGGGTTAACTTAGTATTCGGTATTGGAAAAACAGTTTAGTCGCTTACTGTTGGGGTAGCTCCCCTTGGCATGTATAAACGGATAAATTAACTGGTGAAATAAGTTTTTGGTAATTAAAAACTGGACAACTCGTGAACTCGCTCAACATTATTGTTGACACCTTACTGCATGCTTTGCAGGTAACCAGTGACTCAGGAGCTCACAACTTGGGGACGTGTAGTGGTCGTTAAAACCCGTGTGTTGGGTTTTAAATCATCTTGAACTATGAACTTGTTTTAAAACTATTTGAATTATGCTTCCGCTGTTTACTTAACTATGATTCGAACTTGAACTTTTGAAACTTTAAACTATTATGGTTGCTAACTATTGTGGTTGGTGAACATTTTTACTATTAAATCAACGCTCAGTATAATTAGTGGCTGGATCCTGGTCAGTCACTCCCTCAAGCGGGTGTTACTCCGCGGGTGGAATTTGGGGGTGTGACAGATTGGTATCAGAGCCATTGGTTATAGTGAACTTGGTTTTAAAAAGGGGAAAATCTTTTTGAGAAAAACCAGACTATAACCCGTGACTCGTGATGACACTACACTCCAAGTGCAAGACTCAACCCATTAGACCTCATAGCTCGGACTAGTATTTACTGGTGTGCTTGCTTTATGCTCTCTGTTCTGTTCTGCTATACGTACTAGTGTGCCTAGTTAGATAGATACACCTCCCTCTTCTATCTCATTCTCGCTATACTACGACATCACACTCACACTATGTTTTCTGGTTATGAAGACAATGAGTGGACGTGGAAGAGGAAACGTTAACATGACTCAGGCTCAGTTCACTAACCTGATCAACACGGTGGCTGCAGCTTTCGCAGCTCACCCTGGAGGTCAGCATGCGCCTGTGCAACCACGTGTTTGTACTTTCAAGACCTTCATGGATTGCAAGCCTCTCCCTTTCAATGGCACGGAGGGTGCCATAGGTCTTCTGCACTGGATCGAGAAGGTGGAAGCTGTCTTTGCTGTCTGCGAATGTCCCCCTGCTAATTGGGTGAAGTTTGCTACTGGTACTCTTGAGGGAAGCGCGCTTTCGTGGTGGAAGGCGCAAATTCAAATGCTTGGTTTGGAGACTGCTAACGCTACTGCATGGGAAGATTTCAAGGATATGATCAAGGAAGAGTATTGTCACACCCCCAAAAAATCCACACGCGGAGTATCACCGCTTGGGAGCGTGACTGACCAGGATCAAGCCACCAATCATACAGAACATTGTATAAAGTAAAAGTAAATGCAATATAATCCAAACCAATTCTATATGAAAGGTGTTTCCAAAACATAAGTAAGTTGTCATTGTTTAGCGGAAGCGTATTATTGTAAAACCCATAGCAAATAAGTATCAAATATCAAAAGTGTTCAATAAGATGATCAAGATCCAAGCCCCACAACGACCAGCTCCTCCGTGTGCAAGCTCCAAGTACCTAACGATCTGCAAGGCATGTAACAGAATGATCAACAAACTAGTTGAGCGAGTTCACAGAAAGTAAATGCATAATAGTAAGTTCATTTGTAACAGGTGGCTCTACTGGGCCGATTGTATGTTCTATTGGTGGTGGTGTTCCACGTTGTATAACCACTAGACTACTCGTAACTATAGGTATCCTTCACAACCGAGGATAGTGATCAATATAAGTATCCTTCACAACCGAGGATAGTGATCAGTATAAGTATCCTTCACATCCGAGGATAGTGATCAGTACAAGTATCCTTCACATCCGAGGATAGTGATCAGTATAAGTATCCTTCACATCCGAGGATAGTGATCTGTATAAGTATCCTTCACAACCGAGGATAGTAATATGGTAGTCTAGTCATAGTGTCAGTAGTGTATCTATTCAACCTTATCCTTTCAATCCCATTCCCAACACCCCGGGAATCCCATGCCTTGGTAAGAGTGTGTGAACTCACCTTGGTTTGCTCGGTATGCTAGGTTATGCACTCACAAGTAATTAATCACGTCCTATTGTATGCACGTATAACAAATCAGTTCATGTTCACAATGATACGCATGCAATTTAATGTTCACATAACAGTCAGTTTGCATATCGGCACAACACGTATTATTTCACATTTAATCATCAACTATCATTCGATTTCACATTACCCATCCTTCGATATATTGCTCATCCTTCGGTCTAACAATTATCACAATTATGTTTCGACACGTCTTTCGATACACAGTTATCATCTTACGATTCATGGTTATCTTTCGACACATCAGCTATGTTTCGACATAGTTATCCTTCGACACACAGGTTATGTTTCGGTCAACACACTATCTTTCGGTCAAAGCTATCCTTCGGTCAACACTACTATGGTTCGGTCAATGCTATCCTTCGGTCAACACCACTATGGTTCGAAGGACAAGCATCTTTCGGTCACAACAACTATGTTTCGAATAACTACCATCTTTCGATAAATATCAGTTACGTGTTTCCTAAATTTACTGAATCTGTTACATTGTTTCCAAACATAACAATTATCAATCAACAGGTTTCCAATTTCTCGATTAACATACAGCCGATCAAACAAGCATATTTCATATATTCAATCTCAGGAACCCTAACCGAAAATCATGAACAATAACCATATTCATTCGGATTACTATTAAGACATAACAACCTCATGTAAACTGATTTCATAATAACCCGATTTCACTAATATATCAACAAGTTATCAATCCGGAGCATACATCGTCACAGTAACATAACAAGCATCATTGAATCGATTTAAACTTATTATCATGCAATACCACTACAAGATCATCTTTATACGATTCATATCATTCAACATACAATCAATTCTAATCGTTCTTAATCAAAGCATGTAATAATAATAACATCATGTCATCAACGATGATAGTGAAACACTAACCGGATTAGGGGATTGAAACTAGTGGGGTTTCGGGTGCACAAGAACTTTCAGCCGACCACAAGACTTCGAGAGAGAGAGAGAAGGGTACTAGGGTTTTTGAAACTAACTGCCGGTTACATGCATCACGTATATAAACGTATCACAGGAATGGGCCAAGCCCATTAGAAAGACTGAGCCGAAAGATGTCGAAGGATAGAGTCCTTGGTCGAAGGATATGTTTCGAGATCCTTCGAACTGAAAGTTGATCCTTCGAATCGAAGGATATGTTTCGAGATCCTTCGAACTGTATGTCATGTTTCGTGATCTAGACTAAGTGTTTTAGACTAAGTGTTTTTAATAATAATTCTAATATTATTTTCTACCACAGCAAGTAATCACATATAGGCAAAATGACAATACGTTTCATTAAAACACAACGCGTACAATTTTCAAGTCCACAATCCAAACAACTAAACAGTCAAAGTCAACGCGCATTTAATGCGAAAGTGAAAGTCATAAACTCGAGTTGTCACATTATCCCCAACTTAAAAGAAATTTCGTCCCGAAATTTGGTACGCACTCACTGAGGAAGCTAGGTAAGTTACATCGTTCACTGGTTTTCCTGGGGTGTCACATCATCCCCCCGTTGATTTGGAATTTCGTCCCGAAATTCAGTAGTAGTAGCTTCAGCCTCAGAAGTGGATGCATTGGTTTCGAATAACTGGGGATACTTTTCTTTCATCTGATCTTCGCGTTCCCAGGTATACTCTGGACCACGCTGGGAGTTCCAACGAACTCGAACAAGAGGGATTCTCTTGTGTTTGAGGACCTTAACATCCCGGTCCGTGATTTCAACTGGTTCCTCGACGAACTGCAACCGCTCGTCGATAGTGAGTTCCTTAAAAGGAACTATAAGGGTCTCATCTGACAGGCACTTCTTCAGATTCGACACGTGAAATACATTGTGAACTGCACCGAGTTCAGGAGGTAGGTTTAATCTGTAGGCTACTTTGCCAACCTTTTCTAAGATTTCGAATGGTCCGACGTACCGCGGATTCAGTTTGCCTCGTTTACCAAATCGAACCACACCCTTCCAGGGTGAAACTTTCAATAAAACCCGGTCCCCGACCTCAAATTCCAATGGCTTTCTACGCTTGTCCGCGTAGGCTTTCTGACGGTCGCGTGCTGCCGCCATGCGTTGTCGTATCTGTGCAATCTTTTCTGTGGCGTCCACTACAATCTCTGGACCCGTAATTTGACTATCCCCCACCTCTGCCCAACAGAGAGGTGACCGGCATTTACGTCCGTACAATGCCTCAAATGGAGCGGCTTGAATGCTGGTGTGGTAACTGTTATTGTACGAGAACTCCACCAAAGGGAGGTGTTTTTCCCAGCCGTTGCCGAAGTCTATAACACATGCCCGAAGCATGTCTTCAAGAGTTTGGATAGTTCGCTCAGACTGCCCATCCGTCTGAGGATGATATGCTGTGCTCATGTCTAATCGTGAGCCGAAGGATTTGTGCATCGCTTGCCAAAGCTCTGACGTGAATCGTGCATCGCGATCCGAAATAATGGAAGTGGGCACTCCGTGCCTCGAAACAACTTCTTTAAGATAGACGTCTGCTAGGGTAGAAAACTTATCCGTTTCTTTGATAGCCAAGAAGTGAGCAGACTTTGTGAGTCGATCAACGATCACCCAAATAGTGTCATTCCCACGCTGGGATCTAGGTAAACCCGTAACGAAATCCATGGAAATTTCTTCCCATTTCCATTGCGGTATCTTAGGCTGCTGAAGTAGACCAGCTGGTTTCTGATATTCAACCTTGACTCTCGCACAGGTTAAGCATTTGCCAACATAGGTGGCGATGTGGGCCTTCATACTAGGCCACCAATAAGTAGTACTGATGTCGTGGTACATTTTATCCGACCCTGGATGTACCGAATAGCGAGACTTGTGAGCTTCATCCATTACAAGTTCGCGTAAACCGCCATAAAGTGGGACCCAAATACGCCCCGTTACATAGTAGGCGCCGTCTTCCTTTTGTTCCATGCGTTGCCTTGAGCCGCGTAAGGCTTCAGCTTTGACGTTTTCGGGTTTCAGTGCTTCTAACTGAGCAGCTCGTATCTGTGCAGGAAGACTGGACTGAATAGTAAGCTGTAGCGCTCGCACGCGCTTAGGTAGAGTGTCTTTCCGACTGAGGGCATCAGCCACAACATTGGCCTTGCCTGGATGATACTTGATGGCGCATTCGTAGTCGTTCAGAAGTTCAACCCATCTCCGTTGACGCATATTCAAATCCTTTTGCTTAAGAATATGCTCGAGACTCCTGTGATCGGTGTAAATCGTGCACCTGGTACCGTACAGGTAGTGTCGCCATATCTTAAGCGCGAAAACAACAGCTCCCAGCTCTAAATCGTGCGTCGTGTAGTTCCGTTCATGAACCTTGAGTTGCCGCGAAGCGTAGGCAATAACTTTATCCCGCTGCATCAATACACAACCAAGCCCCTGTATCGATGCGTCACAATAAACCACGAAGTCATCCGTGCCCTCGGGCAATGAGAGGATAGGTGCGCTGCATAATCTATCCTTTAAGTACTGAAAAGCAGTTTCCTGCGTATTACCCCATCTGTAAACGACACCTTTCTGTGTTAGCATAGTAAGTGGTTGCGCGATCTTTGAGAAGTCTTTAATAAATCGCCTGTAGTAACCCGCCAAACCCAAGAATTGGCGTATTTCTGTCGGTGTACGTGGTGCTGGCCAGTTTCTGATCGAATCAACCTTGGATGGATCGACATGAATCCCATCCTTGTTCACCACATGGCCTAAGAAGTGGACTTCACGAAGCCAGAAGTCGCATTTTGAAAACTTTGCGTACAATTGCTCTTTTCGAAGAAGCTCCAAGATAAGACGTAAGTGCTGCTCGTGCTCCTCCTGACTCTTGGAGTAAATTAGAATGTCGTCGATGAAAACGATAACAAACTTATCGAGATAGGGTTTGCACACCCTGTTCATAAGATCCATGAAGACTGCAGGCGCGTTCGTAAGCCCGAATGGCATGACAAGAAACTCGTAATGACCGTAGCGAGTTCTGAAAGCGGTTTTGGAGACGTCCTCATCCCGGACTCTCAGCTGATGATACCCTGACCTTAAATCAATCTTGGAATAGTAACACGACCCTTGCAACTGGTCGAATAGGTCATCTATGCGCGGAAGAGGATAACGGTTCTTCACCGTCACCTTATTGAGTTCGCGGTAGTCGTTGCACATCCTGAACGTACCGTCTTTCTTCTTCACAAATAACACTGGAGCTCCCCAAGGCGAAGAGCTTGGACGAATAAAGCCCTTTTTCCAAGAGCTCTTGCAGCTGCTTCGACAGTTCTTCCAGTTCGGTTGGAGCTAAACGATACGGTGCGCGGGCTATTGGTGCTGCTCCAGGAGCTAACTCAATCTGAAACTCGACTTGACGATGAGGAGGTAAACCAGGTAAATCTTCAGGAAACACTTGAGGAAAATCACGCACAACTGGTATATCCTCCAGCTTCTTTTCCTTTGCTGATGCGTCAGTGACAAGTGCCAGAATGGCAGTATGTCCCTTTCGTAAACATTTCTGCGCCTTTAAGTAAGAGATGATGCCAACCACAGCACCACTCTTGTCACCTTGTACTTCGAGAGGTTCCTGACTGGAGCGAGGAATACGAATAACTTTTTCTTTGCATAAGATCTCCGCGTGATGTTGGGATAACCAATCCATACCGATAACGACGTCGAAACTACCCAAAACTATGGGTATAAGATCAATCGAGAAAGTCTGACCCGCTATTACAATACTACAACCCTTGACTACTTGTGCGGCTTCTACACTTTTACCATTGGCTAGTTCTACGACGTGTTTGGTGTCTAGGGGTGTTGGTGTACGTTTTAATAATTTACTCATTTTCAATGACATATAGCTTGTATCAGCACCCGAATCAAATAAGACAGTAACATAAATATCGTCGAGAAGAAACTTACCCATAACCACATTGGGATCATTCACTGCATCTCCTCGACCCAACACAAAAGCACGACCACGAGCTTCATTGCCGTTGTTGTTGTTGTTTCCCCCGTTGTTGTTGTTACCATTACCCTGATTGTTGTTACGGTTGTTGTTGTTCTGGTTTCTGTTCAGCTGAGGGCAATGCCTTTTGAAGTGACCCTCTGCACCGCACTGAAAACACCCTTTGTTACCCTGCTGTTGATTCTGCTATGCTGGTGGCTGCTGCTGATTCTGGTTTGCAGGTCGAGCGCTTCTACAATCTTTGGCCTCATGACCCATCTTGAGGCATCTTTGGCAACGGACCTTATTACACTGGCCACTGTGATGTTTGTTGCAGGTGTTACACTTTGGGAGATTTCCTCGATACCCTCCCTGTCTGTGGCTGCCTGAGGAGTGCTGACTTGGACTCTGGTAACTGTCTGTCTTTCGCTGTTGAGCTTGCGACTGCACTGAAGCTGATCCCTTGCTAGAATCCCCATCCCATTTTCTCTTACTTTCACTGGGAGTAGCAAGTGTAGTAGAAGCAGTAGCGGTAGCAGTAGCACTGATACGCTTAGGCAGTTTATTCTGATCCACTGCCTGATCGGTGATGCGATGAGCGAGACGCTGGATTTCCTGGATATTGTTGAGGTTAGCCGAGGTAACGTGGCTCTGTATTTCTGGTGCCAAACCTTTGAGATACAACTCAATACGCTTGTATGGAGGGTCCACCATAGTTGGACATAACACAGCCAACTCATTCGATCTCTTGGTGTAAGCTTCGATTTCCGAACCAACCATTTTCAAGTTATACAACTCGTCCTCCAACTTGTGAATGTCTTCTCTAGTGCAGTATTCCCTCTTGATCAGTTCTTTGAATTCATTCCAGGGTGTAGCGTTAGCAGCTGCCAACCCTAAGATCTGCACTTGTGCGTTCCACCAAGTGAGCGCAATCCCTTCAAGTGTGCCAGTGGCGAACTTCACCCTGCGAGCCTCAGGGCATTCACACATTTCGAAAACCGACTCGAGCTTTTCAAACCAGTGGAGGAGTCCAACTGCTCCCTCCGTGCCACTGAACGAACTAGGACGACATTCCATGAAATTCTTGAAGGTGCACCCAGGTTGTTGCTGAGCGGGTTGACCTATTGTGTACGAATAGGGCAAAGTTAAGTACGAGAATTAATGTAGGATCTAAAGATCCCAGTGTCTATACTGCAGGGTATACTACCTGCTTGGGCGGCTGCAACTGCCGCAGCAACGAGAGCCTCTAGCTGGGCTTGAGTCATGGTAATTCGTGCGGCCATTGATCTTCACATCAAAGGCAACATAAGTGAGAAAGGTTCGCGAATAGTGCGATGACAGAAGAGTGTAAGCACATAAGTATTCTCATGCAATGACAAGTTGTGAGCAAGGTAATGTAAGCATACTACGAGCAAAGTTCTATGCAAATTCTAGCAATGTAGGCAATAAACATAAACCTTATTACCTAGGAAGTTGAGTCTTGCACGTGGAGCGAAGCGTCGTTGTGGATCGTTGAGAGCACTGTTCTGGTTATAGTCTGGTTTTTAATAAAAACGTTTTTCCATATTAAAACCAAGTTCTCTATAACCAATGGCTCTGATACCAATCTGTCACACCCCCAAAAAATCCACACGCGGAGTATCACCGCTTGGGAGCGTGACTGACCAGGATCAAGCCACCAATCATACAGAACATTGTATAAAGTAAAAGTAAATGCAATATAATCCAAACCAATTCTATATGAAAGGTGTTTCCAAAACATAAGTAAGTTGTCATTGTTTAGCGGAAGCGTATTATTGTAAAACCCATAGCAAATAAGTATCAAATATCAAAAGTGTTCAATAAGATGATCAAGATCCAAGCCCCACAACGACCAGCTCCTCCGTGTGCAAGCTCCAAGTACCTAACGATCTGCAAGGCATGTAACAGAATGATCAACAAACTAGTTGAGCGAGTTCACAGAAAGTAAATGCATAATAGTAAGTTCATTTGTAACAGGTGGCTCTACTGGGCCGATTGTATGTTCTATTGGTGGTGGTGTTCCACGTTGTATAACCACTAGACTACTCGTAACTATAGGTATCCTTCACAACCGAGGATAGTGATCAATATAAGTATCCTTCACAACCGAGGATAGTGATCAGTATAAGTATCCTTCACATCTGAGGATAGTGATCAGTACAAGTATCCTTCACATCCGAGGATAGTGATCAGTATAAGTATCCTTCACATCCGAGGATAGTGATCTGTATAAGTATCCTTCACAACCGAGGATAGTAATATGGTAGTCTAGTCATAGTGTCAGTAGTGTATCTATTCAACCTTATCCTTTCAATCCCATTCCCAACACCCCGGGAATCCCATGCCTTGGTAAGAGTGTGTGAACTCACCTTGGTTTGCTCGGTATGCTAGGTTATGCACTCACAAGTAATTAATCACGTCCTATTGTATGCACGTATAACAAATCAGTTCATGTTCACAATGATACGCATGCAATTTAATGTTCACATAACAGTCAGTTTGCATATCGGCACAACACGTATTATTTCACATTTAATCATCAACTATCATTCGATTTCACATTACCCATCCTTCGATATATTGCTCATCCTTCGGTCTAACAATTATCACAATTATGTTTCGACACGTCTTTCGATACACAGTTATCATCTTACGATTCATGGTTATCTTTCGACACATCAGCTATGTTTCGACATAGTTATCCTTCGACACACAGGTTATGTTTCGGTCAACACACTATCTTTCGGTCAAAGCTATCCTTCGGTCAACACTACTATGGTTCGGTCAATGCTATCCTTCGGTCAACACCACTATGGTTCGAAGGACAAGCATCTTTCGGTCACAACAACTATGTTTCGAATAACTACCATCTTTCGATAAATATCAGTTACGTGTTTCCTAAATTTACTGAATCTGTTACATTGTTTCCAAACATAACAATTATCAATCAACAGGTTTCCAATTTCTCGATTAACATACAGCCGATCAAACAAGCATATTTCATATATTCAATCTCAGGAACCCTAACCGAAAATCATGAACAATAACCATATTCATTCGGATTACTATTAAGACATAACAACCTCATGTAAACTGATTTCATAATAACCCGATTTCACTAATATATCAACAAGTTATCAATCCGGAGCATACATCGTCACAGTAACATAACAAGCATCATTGAATCGATTTAAACTTATTATCATGCAATACCACTACAAGATCATCTTTATACGATTCATATCATTCAACATACAATCAATTCTAATCGTTCTTAATCAAAGCATGTAATAATAATAACATCATGTCATCAACGATGATAGTGAAACACTAACCGGATTAGGGGATTGAAACTAGTGGGGTTTCGGGTGCACAAGAACTTTCAGCCGACCACAAGACTTCGAGAGAGAGAGAGAAGGGTACTAGGGTTTTTGAAACTAACTGCCGGTTACATGCATCACGTATATAAACGTATCACAGGAATGGGCCAAGCCCATTAGAAAGACTGAGCCGAAAGATGTCGAAGGATAGAGTCCTTGGTCGAAGGATATGTTTCGAGATCCTTCGAACTGAAAGTTGATCCTTCGAATCGAAGGATATGTTTCGAGATCCTTCGAACTGTATGTCATGTTTCGTGATCTAGACTAAGTGTTTTAGACTAAGTGTTTTTAATAATAATTCTAATATTATTTTCTACCACAGCAAGTAATCACATATAGGCAAAATGACAATACGTTTCATTAAAACACAACGCGTACAATTTTCAAGTCCACAATCCAAACAACTAAACAGTCAAAGTCAACGCGCATTTAATGCGAAAGTGAAAGTCATAAACTCGAGTTGTCACAAGTATTGTCACAGGGATGACATCCACAAACTCGAGGACGAGTACTATGGTCTCAAGATGGTTGGGTCAGAGATTGAGACCTACACCAAGCTGTCCAACGACTATGCTGCACTTTGCCCAAACATGTCCCGACCTATGTATCGAAGGATCGAATTGTACATCAAAGGCTTGGTCCCAGAAATCCGTAGCCATGTGACCTCGGCCAACCTCGATACCATACAGCCCGTGGTTCGTCTTGCCCACAAACTCACCAAGCAGGCTGTGGAGGAGGGCAAGTTTCCCAAGAGGATCAGTGTTGCGGAAGGAACTTCTAGTGACGGCAAACGAAAGTGGGATGGAAATCAGGGCAAGGATGCTAACTCTACTCAGGCTCCTGCCCAGCAAAGGAAAACTGAGAACAACAAAGGCCCACAGCAACAGGGTGGCTATCGGGGGAACCACCCCAAATGCAACAAGTGTAACCGGCACCACAGTGGGGCATGTAACAAAGGCCAGTGCCAGCGATGCAACAAAATGGGGCATGAAGCCAAAGACTGCAGGAGCCAGTTTCCGGCTAGACAAAACCAACAACAGCAACAGCCAGGAAACAATCGTGTATGCTATAAGTGCGGAGCAACAGGGCACATGCGAAAGGATTGCCCTGAACTGAACCAGAATCGCAACAACAACCAGGGAGCTGGGAACCACGACCAAAACAACAATGCTGGGAATGGTGCAAGAGGAAGAGCTTTTGTGATTGGAGCTGGAGAAGCAAGGAATGACCCCAACGTTGTGGCGGGTAAGTTCCTACTTGATGATCGCTATGTTACTGTGTTATTTGATTCTGGAGCCGATGCTAGTTATATATCCCTACGTATTAGTAAGAAGCTTAAGCACCCACCTGCACTATTAAGTTCTAAGCACATCGTCGAGTTAGCCAATGGTAGAAACATCGAGGCCTCGCACGTGATCCACGACTGCAAACTAGAATTGTCTGGTCAGACGTTTAGTATCGATCTTTTCCCTATCAAACTTGGAAGCTTCGACGTCGTCATTGGTATGGATTGGTTGTCCAAACATCACGCTGAAATCCTTTGTCAAGAGTAAATGGTTCGCATCCCCCGCCGTTCTGGCAAACCCCTCATCGTTCAGGGTGACAAAGGCGGAGAAGTCACAGGCATCATCTCATTCTTAAAAGCCCAGAAGTGTTTACGAAAGGGGTACACCGCCATCTTAGCACTTGTTACCAACACTCAGGAGAAGGAAAAGAGAATTGAAGATTTTCCAGTGGTACGCGACTACCCTGAGGTGTTCCCTGAGGAACTATCCGGACTCCCTCCTCATTGTGAGGTCGAGTTCCAAATCGAGCTAGCTCCCGGAACAGCGCCAATAGCTCGTGCGCCTTATCGACTAGCCCCTGCAGAACTGAATGAACTCTCCACGCAATTACAGGAACTATTGGATAAAGGATTTATCTGTCCTAGTTCATCCCCCTGGGGAGCACCAGTACTCTTTGATAAGAAGAAGGATGGCACGTTCCGAATGTGCATCGACTATCGTGAGTTGAACAAGGTTACCATCAAGAATCGTTACCCCCTCCCTCGCATCGACGACCTATTCGATCAGTTGCAAGGATCAAGCTACTATTCCAAGATTGACCTGCGATCAGGTTATCATCAATTGAGAGTCCGTAATGAAGACATCCCCAAAACTGCGTTCAGGACTCGTTATGGACATTACGAGTTCCTCGTCATGCCTTTCGGAATGACTAACGCGCCTGCGGTTTTTATGGACCTCATGAACCGAGTGTGCAAGCCTTACCTCGACGAATTCGTGATTGTGTTTATCGACGACATCCTGATCTACTCGAAAAGTCAAGAAGAGCATGAACAGCACCTACGCCTTATCCTCGAACTCCTACGCAATGAGCAATTGTACGCCAAGTTCTCGAAATGTGACTTCTGGCTTCGAGAGGTCCATTTCCTTGGGCACGTGGTCAATAAGGACGGAATTCACGTCGACCCCGCTAAGATCGACTCGATAAAGAACAGGCCCACGCCCAAAACTCCAACCGAAATTCACCAATTCTTGGGATTAGCAGGATACTACCGCAGATTCATCCAGGGATTCTCAAAGATTGCTCAACCCCTCACGACACTCACCCAGAAGGGCACAGCTTACAAGTGGAATGAAGCTCAGGAATCGGCTTTTCAAAGGTTAAAGGATAACCTCTGTAGTGCTCCTATTCTCTCGTTACCTGAAGGCACTGACGACTTCGTGGTTTACTGCGATGCGTCCATCCATGGGCTCGGTTGCGTGTTGATGCAACGCGAGAAAGTTATTGCCTACGCTTCTCGACAACTTAAGATACACGAAAGAAACTACACAACGCATGACTTGGAACTGGGAGCAGTGGTTTTTGCTCTTAAGATATAGAGACATTACCTGTACGGTACCAAGTGCACTATTTACACCGATCACAGGAGTCTCGAACATATCTTTAGGCAA
Organism: Helianthus annuus; assembly: GCF_002127325.2. Lineage (NCBI taxonomy): Eukaryota > Viridiplantae > Streptophyta > Magnoliopsida > Asterales > Asteraceae > Helianthus > Helianthus annuus. The sequence goes on from NC_035448.2 coordinate 89,095,252, forward strand.
AAGGAATTAAACATGCGACAACGTCGATGGGTCGAACTCTTGAATGATTATGAATGCGCCATCAGGTACCATCCGGGTAAAGCCAATGTCGTGGCGGACGCCCTCAGTCGAAAAGACACTACACCAAAGCGCGTTTGAGCGCTACAGCTTACCATCCAGTCCAACCTCCCTACTCAGATTCGAAATGCTCAGGTTGAAGCATTGAAACCAGAGAACATCAGGGCCGAGTCTCTATGAGGGTCGAGACAGCGACTAGAACGGAAAGAGGATGGCGCTTACTATGTAACAGGGCGCATTTGGGTTCCACTCTATGGCGATCTACGTGAGCTTGTGATGGAAGAAGCCCATAAGTCCCGTTACTCAGTACATCCTGGCTCGGATAAGATGTACCATGACTTAAGGACTACGTATTGGTGGCCTGGCATGAAGGCCCACATAGCAACATATGTCAGCAAATGTTTGACTTGCGCAAGAGTCAAGACAGGGTACCAGAAACCAGCAGGCCTACTCCAGCAACCAGAAATCCCGAAATGGAAATGGGAACAAATTTTCATGGATTTTGTCACAGGGCTACCGAGGTCTCAACACGGAAACGACACTATCTGGGTGATAGTAGACCGATTGACCAAGTCTGCACACTTTTTGGCTATTAAGGAAACAGATAAGTTTTCTACCTTGGCGGACGTGTACCTAAAGGAAGTGGTTTCAAGGCACGAAGTGCCAACTTCCATTATTTCCGACCGAGACGCTCGTTTTACTTCGGAGTTATGGCAAACTATGCACAAATCTTTTGGCTCACGGTTGGACATGAGCACCGCTTATCACCCACAAACGGATGGGCAGTCTGAACGCACCATCCAAACCCTAGAAGACATGCTTAGGGCATGTGTGATCGATTTTGGCAAGAATTAGGAGAAGCACCTACCGCTAGTAGAATTCTCGTATAACAACAGCTACCACTCTAGCATTCAGGCAGCACCCTTCGAGGCGTTGTACGGTCGTAAATGCCGATCACCTCTTTGCTGGGCGGAAGTTGGTGACAGCCAGATCACAGGCCCAGAACTGGTGGTAGACACAACGGAAAAGATTGCCCAGATCAGACAATGCATGGCGGCCGCTCGTGACCATCAGAAAAGTTACGCTGATAAGCGTAGGAAACCACTAGAATTCCAGGTCGGTGACCGGGTTCTACTTAAAGTCTCACCCTGGAAGGGTGTGGTTCGTTTTGGTAAACGGGGCAAGCTTAATCCGCGATACGTCGGACCATTCGAAGTTACCGAGAAGATCGGTAAGGTTGCTTATAGACCGAATCTGCCTGAAGAGCTGAGTGCGGTGCACAATGTTTTCCACGTGTCTAATCTGAAGAAGTGTCTGTCAGATGAAACACTCGTAATTCCTTTCAAGGAACTCACTATTGATGAACAACTGCACTTTACTGAGGAACCGATTGAGATCACGGATCGAGAGATCAAAATCCTCAAACGTAGCCAGATACCTCTTGTGCGAGTTCGTTGGAACTCACGGCGTGGCCCAGAGTTTACCTGGGAGTGGGAAGACCAGATGAAGCACAAGTATCCCCAGTTGTTCCCAAACGAAACCCCCAGCACTGAAGCTACAACCGAATTTCGGGACGAAATTCCAAACTAACGGGGGGATGATGTGACACCCCGTTGAAACGCTCTCACTCATACTAGCTTGTCAGTGGCTGCCTTAACTTTCGGGACGAAAGTTCTTAAAACTTGGGGATAATGTGACACTTCGGATTCTCCCGGACAACCTCATTGTTTAGCTTATGTGTACATATATAATTAAATGGAAACTTCGTACTATCTTGATGTGCTATATGTTAATATGGTGTATGTAATTATATGTAATTGTTATATTATGAATATGTAAGAGTGGGCCGAAACCATAAACCCGACTCGAGACCGCCCAGTCTCGAGTGAACAGTGAACGAATGGGCCGGTTGGGGCCGCAACCCACTCGAAAACCCACTAGGGTGCATGGCCTTTGAATGAGCTATAAAACCTTTGCTTTAAGCCAACTTACCCCCTCTTGATCAACAATCATTCTCTCACTCTCACACCCTCTCACTCCTCCTAGCTTCCTCTCTCTCTAGAAAACCCTAAAAACTTCACTAACCAACTCCCTCCATCCTCTCGGATCCGATAAGCGGCAGCTTGGAGCTCGGGATCTAGCTTGTATTCATCACTCGAGAGCCCCCTCTGAACTGTTTCCCCCACACCCTTGCATCCGAACATCAATCGGTTAGTATGTTCAATTTGATTAACGATAATGTGTGTTAAAGATGCTTATTTGCTTGTTTGCGAGTGGTTTGGATGATTTACAAGGTGATCTTTGAATAATAGGATGTAGAAAGAACGATATGCATGACTATTGAACGATTTATGAATATGCATATGAATGTTCTTGATAAAAAGAATAAGACATTACATGTTATTACTCGTGAAATGCATGGTGTGCTTGTTGTAGTAGTGAAAGCTTATTTCGATATGCTTGAGGTTACTGATGAAGATCATAAGAAATGTTTGAATGCATGATGAACTACTTGAAGATCATGAAAAATATTTGAATATGCCATGTTTGATCTGTTTTGTGTGAGAATTAGACAATAAAACATGTTTGTGCAATTTAATTGGTTAGTACACATTATCACAAATATGAAATTCTATTGGATAGTACATTTGGAGCAGGTTCTAGAAGGATTTCTGTGCACGTAACCGTGATTGCGAGTCGAGACCCTTGGTTGCGACTTGAGACCATCCCATGACAACTCGAGACGGACTTCAGGGACTCGAGATCGGCAAGGTCTCGACCTGAGACTTCATGATCTCGACTCGAGACTGGACTCGAGACCTCTGAGGTTGCGACTCCTGACCAGCACCACTCGAGACCAAAACATGATAACACGAGATCTCCTGGTTGCGACTTGAGACCGCGTGTTCTCGAGTCGAGACCGCCTTGTCTCGACTGGGCTGCCAACCTTGGTTATTGGGCCACAATGTGTTTGGGCTACCTGTTTGACTGGACTATGTGTTGCTGAATTCTGTATGACTGTGCAAATATTAGGGTCGGCCCAATAACCCAACAGATAGCTGTGTGTATGTCACACCCCCAAAACCCACCTGCGGAGTATCACCGCTTGGGAGCGTGACTGACCAGGATCAAGCCACCAATCATATTGAACAATATAAATAATTAAAGAAATTCATAAACCCAATTCAATACAATTGATGTTCCAACAAAACATAGTTTAAGTAGCGGAAGCAAGTAAGTAACCCAACATAGTTAATAGTTTTAAATGTCATAACAGTTCAACGTAGTAATCACGATCCTTGTCCACAACGACCGCGCCTCAAGTGCAAGCTCCATAAGTACCTAAGGTCCTGCAAGGCATGCAACAACGAGTCAACAACTAGTTGAGCGAGTTCACAGTTAACAGTTCAGCAATAGTATAGTGTGAGTAGTAGTATGTTCGTTCGTTATGTCATGTATCGTATTAGTTTCCATCGCGGCCTCCCAGGCAGGTATGCGAAGATATTAGGGGATGTTCATCCCGAGTATTCTAGACTAGGTTTATCTGTATCGCGGCCTACCAGGCAGGTGTGCGAAGATTAGTAAATTTCAGTTCGCGGCCTTCCAAAGGCAGGTGTGCGAAGTCAGTCATAATATCGCGGCCAACCCTTGGTAGGTGTGCGAAGATCAGTTCAATAAGTGTTACTAGTCTAGTCGTAGTTCTATCAGCGGAGTATGTACAATAGTTCATCAAATCCCATTCCCACCCGGGAACCCCATGCCTTGGCTGTGTGAACTCACCTTGGTTTGCTCGGTATGTTAAACTATGTGCTCACGAACACTCAATCCCGTCCTATAGTATGCATGTGTATACAATCAGTTAAGTTCTCAAGGATTTCACATGCAACATATGCAACGAAGTGTCTTTAAGCAATCATCATCATGCAACACATAACAGTTATAATTCACGTTTAACCAATTATGCATCATATGGCCGAGTCCTTGGTCAATTCTAGCGTAGTTAATCAATAACACACCTTATGGGTCATCAAGCTGAACAACAGTTGCATGATTTACAAATCTGATGAATATAATACAATTAACACTTAACAGGTTAAATCATGTAATAACATGTATTCAGTTTCACTTAGTCATCACACCAAGACAGACAGGGCCTTGCCCTTTGCAAAAATCAGACAAGTGTGTGTGGGGGGGGGGGGGGCTTCCCTGTTCAAAAGTCAGACAAGATAACAATCATGAAAGTCGGACCATATGTGTTGATAAAAAAACTCGGACCCTTTACAAGGGCTAAAGATCGGACAGGGTAAGGGTCATAACCTTGGACCTCCATTTTCTTATACAAAAGTCGGACCAAAGGTCCCTACATGAAACTCGGACCTTTGTGTTATTGCCAAAGGTCGGACATAAGTGGGGGAGGAATTAAACTCGGACAAGGGTGTAGGGACCAAAACTCGGACCACACTAGTAAAGGTCGGACCCCCCTCTCTTTACATCCTAAAAGTCGGACAGGATATAGTGGTTAAAAGTCGGACCATTTCAACTCTTGATAACCAAACTCGGACTAACATATGCATGATCAAAACTCGGACAAGCATGTTTATGAACATCGGACCTCTAATTAATGTTCTAGGGATAAAAGTCGGGCTAGATGTCCTTGTTATAAAACTCAGACCAACAACATTCACAAAGCTCAGACAATCACAATTACAATTGAAGCAGTTGCGCACATACATCCAACAGTTACGTTTTTACTTTTCTACGATCCAGAAACCCTAGTTCATACAATACATGGCACGAATCAATTTAACAGATATCATCATCATTCAAGCAATTGATTTCACGACCAAACATCATCATAACACAATAACCAAGAATCAACCAAAGCACAGAACCATCATATGAAAGCTAGGGTTTTTCAAGTATTTCAAGAATCAAGAATTGATACAATCAACCAATCAATTAGGGTATACAAGTATCGCAATAAACACTAAACAATTACCTTGAATGATTCTAGAGAGAATGTGGAAACAAAAGTGATGAAAGTCTTGCCAATGATTTGGTGATGATTGCCCGAGAATGTGAACTACGTGCTTGGATTTTTGTGTGTGTGGTTTAGTGAAGGATTAGGGTTAAGTATAATTAAATTTTCACTAATTACTCAATACACCCTGAATTATTATATTTTACACAAGCATACCATCTTACAAGCATTTCACAGTTTCACCACCAAGTTCACATAATTGACAAGTATATCACAATTTATCAAACAACCATGCACAATCACACAATACGATTTATTGCATCAAAACGTATACCATTCCATAGCAATCAATTGTGCAAATAATTAACTACACGAACAATGAACGTGCAATAAATGCGAAATAGAAATCTTGGAAATTCGAGTTGTCACATTATCCCCAACTTAAAAGAAATTTCGTCCCAAAATTTGGTACGCACTCACTGAGGAAGCTAGGTAAGCTGTATTGTTCACTGGTTTTCCTGGGGTGTCACATCATCCCCCCGTTGATTTGGAATTTCGTCCCGAAATTCCGCAGTAGTAGCTTCAGTCTTAGTAGTGGATGCATTGGTTCCAAATAACTGGGGGTACTTTTCTTTCATTTGGTCTTCGCGTTCCCAGGTGTACTCTGGGCCACGTCGGGAGTTCCAACGAATTCGAACAAGAGGGATTCTCTTGCTTTTGAGGACCTTAACATCCCGATCCGTGATTTCAACTGGCTCCTCGACGAACTGCAACCGCTCGTCGATAGTGAGTTCCTTAAAAGGAACTATGAGGGTCTCATCTGATAGGCACTTCTTCAGATTCGACACGTGAAATACATTGTGAACTGCACCGAGTTCAGCTGGTAGGTTTAGCTTGTAGGCCACTTTGCCTATTTTCTCAATGATCTCAAACGGTCCGACATACCGCGGATTTAATTTGCCCCGTTTGCCAAAACGAACCACACCCTTCCAGGGTGAGACTTTTAGTAAAACCCGGTCCCCGACCTGAAATTCCAACGGTTTCCTACGCTTATCCGCGTATGCTTTCTGACGGTCGCGTGCTGCCGCCATGCGTTGTCGTATTTGTGCAATCTTTTCTGTGGCGTCTACTACAATCTCTGGACCCGTGATCTGACTATCCCCCACCTCTGCCCAACAGAGAGGTGACCGGCATTTACGTCCGTACAATGCCTCGAATGGAGCGGCTTGTATGCTGGTGTGATAACTGTTGTTGTATGAGAACTCCACTAACGGGAGATGCTTTTCCCAGCCGTTGCCGAAATCAATAACACATGCCCGAAGCATGTCTTCTAGAGTTTGAATCGTGCGCTCAGACTGCCCATCCGTCTGAGGATGATATGCTGTGCTCATGTCTAATCGTGAGCCGAAAGATTTGTGCATCGCTTGCCATAGCTCTGACGTGAATCGTGCATCCCGATCCGAAATGATGGAGGTGGGCACCCCGTGCCTCGAAACAACTTCCTTAAGGTAGATGTCTGCGAGAGTGGAGAACTTATCCGTTTCCTTTATAGCCAGGAAGTGTGCAGACTTGGTGAGTCGATCCACGATCACCCATATGGTATCATTCCCACGCTGAGATCTACGTAGGCCTGTAACAAAATCCATGGAAATTTCTTCCCATTTCCACTGTGGTATCCTGGGTTGTTGAAGTAGGCCCGCTGGTTTCTGATACTCCACTTTGACTTTTGCACATGTCAAACACTTGCCAACGTAAGTTGCTATGTGGGCCTTCATGCTAGGCCACCAGTATGTAGTTCTGATGTCGTGGTACATTTTATCCGACCCTGGATGTACCGAGTAGCGAGACTTGTGAGCTTCGTCCATAACCAGCTCTCGTAAACCGCCATAAAGTGGGACCCAAATACGCCCCGTTACATAGTATGCACCGTCTTCCTTTTGTTCCATTCGTTGCCTTGAGCCGCGTAAAGCTTCAGCCTTTACGTTTTCTGGTTTCAATGCTTCCACCTGAGCATCTCGTATCTGTGCAGGAAGACTGGACTGAATAGTGAGCTGCAAGGCTCGTACGCGTCTAGGTAGAGTGTCTTTCCGGCTGAGAGCGTCAACCACAACATTGGCTTTGCCTGGATGGTACTCGATGGCGCATTCGTAATCATTAAGTAACTCGACCCATCGTCGTTGACGCATATTCAATTCCTTCTGCTTGAAGATATGCTCGAGACTCCTGTGATCGGTGTAAATTGTGCACTTGGTACCGTACAGGTAGTGTCGCCATATCTTAAGTGCAAAAACAACAGCTCCCAGCTCTAAATCGTGCGTCGTGTAGTTCCGTTCATGAACTTTGAGTTGACGAGAAGCGTAGGCAATAACTTTATCACGCTGCATCAATACGCAACCAAGACCCTGTATCGATGCGTCACAATAAACCACGAAGTCATCCGTGCCCTCTGGCAATGAAAGAATAGGTGCGCTGCAAAGCCTATCCTTTAGGTACTGGAAAGCGGTTTCCTGGGAATCTCCCCAACGGTAGGTGACACCTTTCTGTGTCAACATAGTAAGCGGCTGTGCGATCTTCGAAAAGTCTTTGATGAATCGTCTGTAGTAACCCGCCAAACCCAAGAATTGGCGTATTTCCGTTGGTGTACGCGGTGCGGGCCTGTTCCTGATCAAATCTACCTTGGATGGATCGACATGGTGTGACAACCCTCACTAAACCAGGTATCCGTACAATTTAATTAATAATTAATTGCCGCTTAATTACTGTGCTTAACTGAAATTGCTGACAAACTGCTACTTGATTTCTAGTACTTGTATATTCCTGCATCATACTTTGACTTCCGTCACTACATTATTTACAAGTTGAACCTTAGTGACAAACATGATGCACTAAAGCACAGTAGCAATAGAACGGATAACCTATTGAACATGCTGATAAAGCCAGCATCAGGCAGACACTGCCTCTAAAGGCCTGTATGAGCCAGAAATATTTTACTACACCCATAGTGAGTGTAGGGATACAAGGGTTGTAAAATTGCGTCTCTAGGAATAAGATATAATGATTGGATGTGCCTAAAACGTACTCTAAGCACAAAACGCAGCACTTTTATTAACATACTAGCTTCTGGCTAACTGATAAAGTGCCAAAACATGGGGAAGTATTCCTGACACTTTTGGAAATAAATTGTGTCACTAAAAATATTATTAACGACGCTTAAAAGCTTACTTAAGCACTTTAACGGATTTCTAGCCAACCGAACAACCGGACTATCCCCGGAACATGAAAATATTGACAATAATATTATTGATCTTTTTCTGAGCCAGTTAGGGTCCCTGATTACCCTAACACCCGCGTTAAAACACAACATGTGACTAACCGAGTTAACCCTAAAACTAACTGGAGCTCCCCATGGCGAAGAGCTTGGACGAATGAAGCCCTTTTCCAAGAGCTCTTGTAGCTGCTTTGACAATTCTTCCAATTCTGATGGAGCTAGACGATACGGTGCGCGAGCTATGGGTGCTGCTCCTGGAGCGAGCTCGATTTGAAATTCGACCTGACGATGAGGCGGTAAGCCAGGTAAGTCTTCAGGAAACACCTGAGGGTAATCGCGAATAATTGGAATATCCTCCAATTTCTTTTCCTTTGCTGATGCGTCTGAAACGAGTGCCAGAATGGCAGTGTGCCCCTTTCGTAAGCATTTCTGAGCCTTCAAGAAAGAGATGATGCCAACTACAGCACCACTCTTGTCACCTTGAACTTCGAGAGGTTCCTGACCAGAACGAGGAATGCGAATAATCTTCTCGCTGCATAAGATTTCTGCCTGGTGTTGGGATAACCAATCCATCCCAATCACGACGTCGAAGCTACCCAAAACTATGGGAATGAGGTCGATAGAGAAAGCTTGACCAGCTAAGATAAGATCACAACCCTGAACTACGTGCGTGGCTTCTAGACTTTTACTGTTAGCTAACTCTACTACGTGTTTGGTGGGTAAAAGTGTTGGTGCACGTTTTAGCAGTTGACACATTTTCACAGACATATAGCTTGTATCCGCACCCGAATCAAACAAAACAGTAACGTAAATATTGTCGAGGAGAAACTTACCCATAACTACGTTGGGATCGTTCACTGCGTCACCTCGACCGAGCACAAAAGCGCGTCCCCTAGCGTCGTTGCCATTATTGTTGTTCCCACCGTTGTTGTGCCCGTTGCCCTGGTTGTTGTTGTTGTTGTTGCGGTTCTGGTTCAACTGAGGGCAGTCGCGTTTGAAATGACCTTCAGCCCCACACTGGAAACATCCCCGGTTTCCACGCTGTGGCTGCTGTTGCTGCTGTGGGTTCTGTGGAGCTGGTTGTTGCTGTTGCTGGTTCTGGTTTGCAGGACGAGGGCTCCTACAGTCTTTAGCCTCGTGCCCCATCTTGAGACACCTTTGGCAACGACCCTTGCTGCATGGGCCGCTATGGTGCCTGTTGCAATTGTGACACTTGGGGTGAAAACCCTGATATCTTCCCCGTCTATGACCACCAGAGGATTGCTGACTGGGACTCTGGTAGTGGTCAGTCTTCTGTTGCTGAGCTTGAGACTGAACGGATGCTGAACCTTTACTAGAATCTCCATCCCACTTTCTTTTGCTGTCGCTAGTAGTGGCAGGAGTAGCTGAAGGAGTAACTGTAGCAGTAGCGTTGACACGCTTAGGCAGTTTATTCTGATCCACTGCCTGGTCGGTGATGCGATGAGCGAGGCGTTGAATTTCCTGGATGTTATCAAGATTAGCCGATGTGACATGGCTCTGGATTTCTGGCGCCAATCCCTTGAGATACATCTCAATGCGCTTGTACGGAGGGTCTACCATGGTTGGACACAGCACGGCCAGCTCGTTTGACCGTTTAGTATACGCTTCGATCTCTGACCCAACCATTTCAAATTATACAGCTCGTCTTCCAACTTGTGAATATCTTCACGCGTGCAATACTCCCTCTTGATAAGTTCCTTAAAATCGTTCCAGGGTGTGGCGTTAGCAGCTGCCAACCCCAGAATTTGCACCTGCGCGTTCCACCAGGTTAGCGCGATTCCTTCCAAGGTGCCGGTGGCATACTTAACCTTGCGAGCCTCAGGGCACTCGCACATTTCGAATACTGACTCTAGCTTTTCAAACCAGTGGAGGAGTCCCACTGCCCCCTCTGTGCCGCTGAAGGTATTTGGACGACAGTCCATGAAGTTCTTAAAGGTGCAAACTTGCTGCGTTGGTTGACCTGCTTGAGCAGCTGCAAGTGCCGCAGCAACTTGAGCTTGTACGAGAGCCTCTAGCTGGGCTTGAGTCATGTTGATCCGTCCAGACATGATTCTTCATGGTAAAAGTAACGTAAGTGAGAGTGGTTCGCGAGTAGGGCGATGACAGAAAAGTGTAAGCACGTAGGGATTCTCATGCTATAGTATTATGTGTATCTAAACGTAATGCGAGCAAAGTTCTAAGCAGTTCTAGCAAACAGGCAATAAACATAAACCTTATTACCTAGGATGTCGAGTCTTGCACGTGGAGCGAAGCGTCGTTGTGGATCGTTGAGAGCACTGTTCTGGTTATAGTCTGGTTTTAATAAAAACGTTTTCCCATATTAAAACCAAGTTCTCTATAACCAATGGCTCTGATACCAATCTGTCACACCCCCAAAATCCACACGCGGAGTACCACCGCTTGGAGGCGTGACATGACCAGGATCAAGCCACCAATTATATCAAACATAGCATTTAATAATAATCATAGACATAACTGATGTTCAAAACCAAGCATTGTATATGTAGCGGAAGCATTAAATGTAAAACCCAAAACATAAGTATCAATGTGTGAATGTAAAAGTGTTTAATAAGCATTCACGTGTTCTTGTCCACAACGACCCGCTTCTCCTCTGGTGCAAGCTCCAAGTATACCTAAGGTCCTGCAAGGCATGCAGCAAATAATCAACAAACTAGTTGAGCGAGTTCACAGAAAGTAAGTTCTTAACGGTAATGCGTAAGTTCATCTAGTGGTGAGGGATTCTCACGAATTATCCTTAACAATGGGGGATTCCCATTATGGTACTTACTAGACTAGTGCAACCATGTGTTCTTCTTAAACCGAGAACAGGAATACGTACAGGGTCACGCAGGATTTACGTGACGTGCCCTTCCCCGAGGACAGTGGTACGCGTGGGGGCTACGCAGGATTTACGCAGCGTGTCCTTCCGACCCGGAAGACAGTAGAGGGTATTGGGTTACGCAGGATTTACGTAACGTGTCCTCCCGACCCGGGAGACAAATGGCAATTACTGGGTTACGCAGGATTTACGTAACGTGTCCTGACTATCCTGAGGACGATGGTCTATAGTCTAGTGAATGCGTAAGTACGAGTAATCATTCCATATCAACATTTCCAACCCAATACCCAACCCGGGAATCCCATGCCTTGGCTGTGTGAACTCACCTTGGATTGCTCGGCAGATACACAAAAGAGGGTTCTTGAACTAACAGTGATCAATCACGTCCTAACAGGGTTATCACACTAGTCAGGTTCGGTTCAAGTATTGCACGTATTAAATCATAGCAACCACGTATTGCACGTAAACAGTCAAAAGCATATCATAATCATACTTGTGCGTCTCGGATGGTTGGGCCATTGAGCTTGTGCGAGCCCAACCATCTTGTGCGATATAAATGTCTAGCCCAAACATCACCCGGCCCAAAATGTAACAAATCAAACATAAAGGTCTCGGCCCAACAACGCGTAGTGATCTTGTGCGATCGGACGGACTTGTGCGATCGGTCTTTGGGCTTTGAGGCCCAACAGTAATTCAAGAAACATCACATTGTGCGATCCAATTAAATCAACCCATTATATACATACGGCCCACATAGTTTAAACAGACAACATCTTGTGCGACTCATTTATTCTTGTGCGACGGAGTTGGGTTGTGCGATCAGTGTGGGCTTGTACGATCCAGTCATCTTGTGCGGTCCATATCAGCCCAGTCCAGCATGCACATCCGGCCCAACACATGGCAGCTTGTGCGATCCAAGGGGATCTTGTGCGATTGGGCAGCCGCTTGTGCGATTGGCGCTTGTGCGGCCGATTTGCTTGTGTGATTGGTTAATTATTTCCGGATTTCATGTCATTCGGTTACAATTTCACAGTTTCCAACTTTTACACAATTAATCACAATTAATCGGTTTCCATGTTTATTAAATCAATTAACAGTTTTTCAACAAATCAAGCAACATATCATGGATCAAACAAGCCAACCTATCATGGACTCATATAAACCCTAACCGAAACAAACATCAACAAGAACATCACTATAGCATTCATACGGATTAATCATATCACCTAAGTGTATCATTCGAGGTCAACATATTTCAGCCGATTATATCTTTTCCATCCTAATCATGATGCAATTAGCATAATCAATCATAGTAACCATACATGTGAGCCGATTAACAACCACAATTAACTATTCACATAAGCAACATGTTAACAAGAATCCTTCGGGTATCAAGCAATCATCAACATACAACCAATAACACACAACCAATAACATAATCACTAACCGGATTAAAGAAGGAGAAGAGGGTGATCCGGGTAGGGGATGCTCTTGCCGTCGGGTTCCAAGCAACCGAGAGAGAGAAAGAGTCTAGGGTTGTGTGTGTGTTCTTGTGTTGTGTAACAAATGAGAAAAACCAAGTCCCTAAGGTGTTTACACGGTATAGAGGGGTGGGCCGGCCCTTACATGGGCTGCCCTATTGGTCCGCGTACAAGAATGAGGCCCAAACGGCCTTGTGCGGGTGATGTGAGCTTGTGCGGTTCAAGTGTCTAGTGTTGCGTGGTTCAATTTCATACATGCATACAATATATACACAACATACATAACACATTATTCACAAGGTTCACGTAACATTCATTAATTCAAGGTATCACATAGACACGTAACGTTACATTAAAGTAAGTCTAAAGTTCGAGTTGTCACAATCGAAAGGTACATCGACGGCCTGCCTGACTCGGTACAAGACATTGTCACTGGTAGCAACCCTACCACACTCCGTCAGGCCATTGAGCTATCTGCAACCTTGACTGAATCGCAGATCAGAAAGCATAAACTTTTTCGAAAAGGTGACAAGAAATCAGCCGGGGAATCGAACCCAATCGAGGAATCAAAGACCATGGATGAACAGACTGAATCTCCTAAGAAGTCAAGGAAGCGAAAGGCTTCTCAGAACTTCGCCGTGGTCGCTCACAATGGTCAAGCCGTCCCCAACCAACCAGCTCAACCCCCTGCTAGAAAACCATACAATGGAACTGCACCCTTGTGCAACCAATGTAGCCTCCATCATCACGCCAATGTACAGTGCCGCAAATGCCAAACTTGTGGACTCATAGGCCATACAACAAGAATCTGCCCAGCTGCAGCTGCACCAAACCAAGCTGGCAACAATCCCGCTCAAGGTCGTTTCCTACCAGGTTCTTGTTTCAACTGTGGCGAGATGGGTCATTTCCGAAGAAATTGCCCAAAGCTTGCTAATGCAAATCCAGCACAAGGATGATCACCCGACTGACTAGAAGACAACATCGTTTAGAAATAATCATGTCTTATGTATTAAGTTTCTTTTGTTGTCAAGATCCAAGGAACAGTTGATATCGTTGTTTATAAATAAATTTTTCATTTACATTGCAATGTATTTCGATGGTTGCATGTATAAATGACATATCCCTTGCAATACCGACAATCAAGGAACCGTATTCCTTGAAGAACAAACTACCCCCAAAATTCTCCCATTCTATAATCGCTTGCGTCTTCCACGGAATTCCTAAGTACCCGTTTATTCTAAGGAAACGAAGTACAAGGCGCAGGTTACAACACAAGACGAATACCCAAGGTACCACTATAAATCCTTAATAGGGTACCTAGGAATTTCCCGTAAGTCTTTAATTGTTGTATACCTTCATTCGAATGTGGTGATTCCTTGTAATCAAAAATCGAATTTTGGGAGATCTTTCTATCTTCTCAGATAGATTCCAGTGAACATTGAGATCCGTCGACAGGTTTCCATATCCGTATTCAATCGATAACAAGTTAATAACAAATTATGATCAAATTAAACAATTATGTGACTATGTGCTTATGTGTTTCCTTATGTATTGTTGTGTGATCCAAATTATGTTATCCAAATCTTCGTAGAATCTTACATATCCGTGTACAAGAGATTCATAGTAGGATGCCCAAAGGTATTACTTAAAATCCTCAATGGACTTCTATGTTATAGTTAAGTCCCTCGGATTATAAAGTACTACTTCATAATTAGACCCCTTGAGTGGTCTAGCTAAACAGATTCATCCAAAAATCTGGTTAGGGATATCATGTGATTATATAGCTGAAAGGACTCCTTGGTGGCCCAACCAAGAGGATCCCCTGTCGATCTAATTAAAAGGAACCGATGGAAGTCTAGTCACCCTCGTCACAAGTTTGATATCCTTCCCCAAAACATTACAAAACAAACTGTGCGAACTGTGCAAGGGATTACGTAATTATGGATGCATACATAATTATGGAATTTAGTGCACAGAAATCACAGCAAGTTCTGTCATGTGTCTAGAGTTAACCCTATTCATTTCCAATTCTGATGAAGCATCCGTTGAGGAAAAATGAACTAGCTATTCATTTTTCACTTCTGAAGAATATCCGTTGAGGAAATGAATATCCGTTTATACTTCATTTCCAAATCTGAAGAAAACCCGTCGAGGAAAATGACTCCGTTTGTTCATTTTCGTTCTGAAGATTTATCCGTTGAGGAAATGAATATCCGTTTATCCTTCATTTCCAAATCTGAAGAATACCCGTTGAATATGACCCCGTTTGCTCATTTTCGTTTCTGAAGATTTATCCGTTGAGGAAATGAATATCCGTTGTGTAATCCTTCATTTCCAACTCTGAGGAAGCAACCGTTGAAGATGACTCCGTTAGTTCATTTTCGTTTCTGAAGATTATCCGTTGAGGAAATGAATATCCGTTGTGTAATACTTCATTTCCAACTCTGAGGAAGCAACCGTTGAAGATGACCCCGTTTGTTCATTTTCGTTTCTGAAGATTATCCGTTGAGGAAATGAATATCCGTTGTGTAATCCTTCATTTCCAACTCTGAGGAAGCAATCGTTGAAGATGACTCCGTTAGTTCATTTTCGTTTCTGAAGATTATCCGTTGAGGAAATGAATATCCGTTGTGTAATACTTCATTTCCAACTCTGAGGAAGCAACCGTTGAAGATGACCCCGTTTGTTCATTTTCGTTTCTGAAGATTATCCGTTGAGGAAATGAATATCCGTTGTGTAATCCTTCATTTCCAACTCTGAGGAAGCAACCGTTGAAGATGACTCCGTTAGTTCATTTTCGTTTCTGAAGATTATCCGTTGAGGAAATGAATATCCGTTGTGTAATACTTCATTTCCAACTCTGAGGAAGCAACCGTTGAAGATGACCCCGTTTGTTCATTTTCGTTTCTGAAGATTATCCGTTGAGGAAATGAATATCCGTTGTGTAATCCTTCATTTCCAATTCTGATGAAGCAACCATTGAAAATGACCCGTCTGTTCATTTTCGTTTCGGAAGAATGACCGTTAAGGAAATGACAAGATATTGCCTTACATATCATTGGTGGTTATTTGGCAAATTCACAAATAGACTCCTACGAATAAATTTCGGGACGAAATTTCCTAAAGTAGGGGAGACTGTGACACCTGTGTCACCGCGACCATCAAACAAATACCAAGCCGGTGAAATATTGTATTTCATACTTGGGATCTTGTATAAATATGTGTATGTTTTGCACATATCAATTATTGTTCAATTTCAAACTCTACATTGCTTTCTAGAGCATTATACGCAAACTGGTGCGTAAACGTACTCAGTTTAATGATACAAATACTCCGGAACATCAACATATACTCAACATACCTTAAATAACCTTTACATAACTTAGAAATAAGTTTTGAAGGCTTGGGTATAGCAAAAACAAGTTAATTCGCTTACAGGGACTAAACTTGACAAACTGCGAAAGTATGCCAATTGAACTGTAACGAACATTCCGGAACATGTTCATAAGTTAAACATACCCTAAATATCCGCTACATAGCTTAGAAATAGGCTTTGAGGTGTTTGGTATGCTAAAACAAACTTTTGGATCATTCAGGGACTAAAAGTGTCAAAAAGTGCACAAGCTTGCACTTTCGCGCATAACTTACATTCTGAATACATCCGGACATCCAAAAATTTATGTAAGCATCCTTATATTATGCCTTAGTGTTGGGCATGAGAAAAATCCATTCGTCGCGTCATTTGGATCGTCTTTCGCGCTTATGCGCATTCCGTCGTAATTAAGCGAACATCGCAATTGTACGGCCAAACGAACCGACATCCGGATATTTTTGAGCATATTTCATGTCCCCTACACTTTAACTTCATCTTAGAGCCTTGAAATGAGGTTAACGGGGCTTAAACGTGCCAAAAATGGGCCAAAATACGTGTTTCTGAAGTGCAGGGACCAAAATTGTAAATTCTGATCTGGGAACCTTAGGCGGGGCGCGTGAGACTGTCAGACAGAAAAATCTTTGCATTTAATGCAGTTTGGCCTTTCGTTCGATCAAGGGGCAATGCCCTTTCACCCAATCAGGAGCCAAGGGCCAAGTTCTGACTTACCACAAGAATTTGATGTCACACCCCCAAAATCCCACACTGCGGAGTACCACCGCTTGGAGGCGTGACTGACCAGGATCAAGCCACCAATTATATCAAACATAGCATTTAATAATAATCATAAGTATAATTGATGTCCAAAACCAAACGTTATATATGTAGCGGAAGCATTAAATGTAAAACCCAAATCATAAGTATCAATGTATGAATGTAAAAGTGTTTAATATGCATTCACATGTTCTTGTCCACAACGACCCGCTTCTCCTCTGGTGCAAGCTCCAAATATACCTAAGGTCCTGCAAGGCATGCAGCAAATAATCAACAAACTAGTTGAGCGAGTTCACAGAAAGTAAGGTTCTAACATGCATAAGTGTAGCTAGTGGGGGCTTCCCATGTTCATCCTGGTTAATGGGGGCTTCTCATCAACGGTACTTACTAGACTAACTTCCGACCATGTGTTCTTCTTTACCGAGAACAGGAAAACGTACAGGGTCACGTAGGCTTTACGTGACGTGCCCTTCCCCGAGGACAGTGGTACGCGTGGGGGCTACGTAGGCTTTACGCAGCGTGGCCTTCCGACCTGGAAGCCAGTGAATGGTATTGGGTTACGTAGGCTTTACGTAACGTGTCCTTCCCGACCCGGGAGACATATGGCAAATATACTGGGTTACGTAGGCTTTACGTAACGTGTCCTGACTATTCTGAGGACGATGGTCTATAGTCTGGTATATGCGTAAGTACGAGTAATCATTCCATATTCATCATATCCAACCCAATTCCCAACCCGGGAATCCCATGCCTTGGCTGTGTGAACTCACCTTGGTTTGCTCGGCAGATACACAAGTGAACAGGTAGCAAGTAATGGTTAATCACGTCCTATCATGCATTTATTCAAGTCAGGTTCGATTCACGTATAGCACGTAGGGTTAAACAGAGGTAACAAGTTGCAAGCATAAGTCATGGCCCAAACAAAACTAATCAAATTGTGCGAGTGGTGACCAATCCGTCCGGATGGGCATTCCGTGCGGGTGGCATTTCGTGCGGATGGCCACTGGTCCATCCGGGTGGAAATCCGTGCGAGTGGCACTCATCCGGGTGACAGTTCGTGCGGACTGACAATCCGTGCGGACTGTCAGCTCGTGCGGATGGTCTGTTCGTGCGGTTGTCAGTTCATCCAGATTGGACCTTTCGTGCGGTAGTTGGTTCGTGCGGATGGTCAGTCCATCCGGATTGACAATCCGTCCGGTCGGAAACTCGTGCGGAACAGTTGGTGTGGTCCGTCCGTGCGGACAGTCTGTGTTATTCGGCCCAACAGTTCACTCGTACGATCGGATGTGTAACCGGACCAGCTTGTGTGTGGGTATCTTGTGCAAACAGATTACTTGGTGCGATTGATTCAATAATCCGAATATCATGCAAGCTGGTTACGATTAGATTATCAGTTACCTAATACCCTATCAATTAACACGATTTCCACAAGTCGTTTAACGTGAAATCGATCAAACAAGCACATTTAGTATTCAAGTCACATGAACCCTAATTGAACGATCTAACCAATTAACCAAGTTAATCATTCGATTACATGTGTATAACCGGTTCATGTTCATAACCCCAACCCTATCCGATCGATTAACAAGCAAGTCCGGCCGGTTATCAGGCCTATCCGGCCGATCAACAAAAACTAAATCAATATGTTATCATCAAACCGTATTATCTAATCATCCATTTAACCGATATCAATTCACAACCGATAATATAAGGGCCGATTAATAAACAATATCCGGCCGGTTAACAAACACGTCCGGCCGGTTAATCAAACATGTTCGGCCGATTCATTAAGCACATAAATCATTCAATTAACAAAACAATTAAACACTAACCGATTGAAAGGACGAGAATGATATCCGAACGATAAAGATTCGAGATGGTTGCCTTCGATTCGCGAACGAGAGGGAGAGAACGGGAGCTAGGGTTTGTGTGTGTATCCTTGTGTTGTAACAATTGAGAAAGTAACTAAGTCCCTAAGGTGTATAGTTGTTCGCGCATAAGGGAAGTGGGCCGGCCCATCCGCTTGGGCTGCCCTTGGGCCGTGTGTTGTGCAATTCGATTTTTAATAACAACAAACACATTAAATACGCAATACACGTAGCACATAATAACATAACATTCATTTAAATCAAAGCTCGTAATCATAACACGTTCACATACGTTACACAAGGTAGGTCTAAAGTCCGAGTTGTCACATTATCCCCAACTAGTTGGAAATTTCGTCCCGAAATTTGGTATGCACTTACTGAGGAAGCTAGGTAAGTTCAAACGTTTACTGATTTTCCTGGGGTGTCACATCCTCCCCCCGTTGATCTGGAATTTCGTCCCGAAATTCCGAAGTAGTAGCTTCAGCCTCAGTAGTGGTTGCCTTATTCCCGAATAACTGGGGGTACTTTTCTGTCATCCTGTCCTCGCGTTCCCAGGTGTACTCTGGGCCACGTTTGGAGTTCCAACGAACTCGGACAAGAGGGATTCTCTTGTGTTTGAGGACCTTCACATCCCGGTCCGTGATTTCAACCGGTTCCTCGACGAACTGCAACCGCTCGTCAATAGTGAGTTCCTTGTAAGGAATGATGAGGTTTTCATCTGATAGGCACTTCTTTAGGTTCGATACGTGAAAGACATTGTGAACTGCCCCGAGTTCAGCTGGTAGTTTCAACTTGTAGGCTACCTTGCCAATCTTTTCTACGATTTCGAATGGTCCGACATACCGCGGATTTAGTTTGCCCCGTTTGCCAAAACGTACCACACCCTTCCAGGGTGAGACTTTCAATAAAACCCGGTCCCCGACCTCGAATTCCAATGGCTTTCTACGCTTATCCGCGTAGGCTTTCTGACGGTCGCGTGCTGCCGCCATGCGTTGTCGTATTTGTGCAATCTTTTCTGTGGCGTCCACAACAATCTCTGGACCCGCGATCTGACTATCTCCCACCTCTGCCCAGCAGAGTGGTGACCGGCATTTACGCCCGTACAATGCCTCGAATGGAGCGGCTTGAATGCTGGTGTGATAGCTATTATTATACGAGAACTCCACCAAAGGGAGGTGCTTTTCCCAGCCGTTGCCGAAGTCGATAACGCATGCCCGAAGCATGTCTTCGAGAGTTTGGATCGTTCGCTCAGACTGCCCATCCGTCTGAGGATGATATGCTGTGCTCATGTCTAACCGTGAGCCGAAAGATTTGTGCATCGCTTGCCAAAGTTCTGACGTAAATCGTGCATCGCGATCCGAAATGATGGATGTGGGCACTCCGTGCCTCGAAACAACTTCCTTAAGGTAAACGTCTGCGAGTGTGGAGAACTTATCCGTTTCCTTTATAGGTAGGAAGTGTGCAGACTTGGTGAGTCGATCAACTATCACCCATATCGTATCGTTCCCACGCTGGGATCTAGGTAAGCTTGTGACAAAATCCATGGAAATTTCTTCCCATTTCCATTGCGGTATCTTAGGCTGCTGTAGTAGACCAGCTGGTTTCTGATATTCGACCTTGACTCTCGCACAGGTCAAGCATTTTCCAACGTACGTAGCGATGTGGGCCTTCATACTAGGCCACCAATATGTAGTGCTGATGTCGTGGTACATTTTATCCGACCCTGGATGTACCGAATAGCGAGACTTGTGAGCTTCATCCATCACAAGTTCGCGTAGGCCGCCATAAAGAGGGACCCAAATCCGGCCCGTTACATAGTAGGCGCCGTCTGCCTTCTGTTCCATCTGTTGTCGTGAGCCGCGTAAGGCTTCAGCCTTGACATTTTCGGGCTTCAATGCTTCTACCTGAGCATTTCGTATCTGTGTAGGAAGGCTAGACTGGATCGTAAGCTGTAGCGCTCGCACGCGCCGTGGTAGAGTGTCTTTCCGACTGAGGGCATCAGCCACAACATTGGCCTTGCCTGGATGATACTTAATAGCACATTCGTAGTCGTTAAGTAGCTCGACCCATCTTCGTTGACGCATGTTCAAATCCTTCTGCTTAAGAATATGCTCGAGACTCCTGTGATCGGTGTAAATCGTGCACCTGGTACCGTACAGGTAGTGTCGCCATATCTTAAGCGCGAAAACAACAGCTCCCAGCTCTAAGTCGTGCGTCGTGTAGTTCCGTTCATGAACCTTTAGCTGACGAGAGGCGTAGGCAATAACTTTATCTCTCTGCATAAGTACGCAACCCAGACCCTGTATTGATGCATCACAATATACTACGAAGTCATCTGTGCCCTCTGGCAATGAAAGAATAGGTGCGCTGCAAAGCCTATCCTTCAGATACTGAAAAGCAGTTTCCTGCGTGTTGCCCCAACGGTAGGTGACACCCTTCTGTGTCAGTAACGTAAGCGGCTGTGCAATCTTCGAGAAATCCTTGATAAACCGTCTGTAATAACCTGCCAGACCCAAGAATTGGCGTATTTCTGTTGGTGTACGCGGTGCAGGCCAGTTTCTGATCGAATCTACCTTGGATGGATCAACATGGATCCCATCCTTGTTCACTACGTGGCCTAAGAAGTGGACTTCACGAAGCCAGAAGTCGCATTTAGAAAGTTTGGCGTACAGCTGTTCCTTCCGAAGGAGTTCCAAAATAAGACGAAGATGCTGCTCGTGTTCCTCCTGACTCTTGGAGTAAATCAGGATGTCGTCGATAAATACTATGACGAACTTGTCAAGATAGGGTTTGCACACCCTGTTCATAAGATCCATAAATACGGCAGGCGCGTTTGTCAACCCGAATGGCATGACGAGAAACTCGTAGTGACCGTAACGAGTTCTGAAGGCTGTCTTGGAGACGTCCTCATCCCGGACTCTCAGCTGATGATAACCAGACCTCAAGTCTATCTTCGAATAGTAACACGACCCTTGCAACTGGTCGAATAAGTCGTCGATGCGCGGAAGAGGATAACGGTTCTTCACCGTCACCTTGTTGAGTTCACGGTAGTCGATGCACATCCTGAACGTACCGTCCTTCTTCTTCACGAAAAGTACTGGAGCTCCCCAAGGCGAAGAGCTTGGGCGAATGAAGCCCTTTTCCAAGAGCTCTTGTAGCTGCTTTGACAGTTCCTCCAATTCTGATGGAGCTAGACGATATGGTGCGCGAGCTATGGGTGCTGCTCCTGGAGCGAGCTCGATCTGAAATTCGACCTGACGATGAGGCGGTAGGCCAGGTAAGTCTTCAGGAAACACCTGAGGGTAATCACGTACAACTGGAATATCCTCCAATTTCTTTTCCTTTGTTGAAGCATCTGAGACAAGAGCCAAAATGGCTGTGTGACCCTTACGTAAGCATTTCTGAGCCTTCAAGAAAGGGATGATGCCAACCACTGCACCACTCTTGTCGCCTTGAACTTCTAGAGGTTCCTGACCCAAACGAGGAATGCGAATAACCTTTTCGCTGCATAAGATCTCTGCCTGGTGTTGGGATAACCAATCCATCCCAATCACAACGTCGAAACTACCCAAAACTATGGGAATGAGGTCTATAGAGAAAGCTTGACCAGCTAAGATAAGAGTACAACCCTGAACTACGTGCGTGGCTTCTAGACTTTTACCGTTAGCTAACTCGACTACATGTTTGGTGGGTAAAAGTGTTGGTGCACGTTTTAGCAGTTGACACATTTTCACAGACATATAGCTTGTATCCGCACCCGAATCAAATAAAACAGTAACGTAAATATTGTCGAGGAGAAACTTACCCATAACAACGTTGGGATCGTTCACTGCATCGCCTCGACCTAGCACAAAAGCACGACCACGAGCTTCATTGCCGTTGTTGTTGTTGTTCCCGCCGTTATTGTTGCCGTTGCCCTGGTTGTTATTGTTGTTGCGGTTCTGGTTCAACTGAGGGCAATCGCGTTTGAAGTGACCTTCAGCCCCACACTGGAAACAACCCCGGTTTCCACGCTGTGGCTGCTGCTGCTGCTGCTGGTTCTGTGGAGCTGGTTGCTGAGGCTGTTGACTCTGATTTGCAGGACGAGGGCTCCTACAGTCTTTAGCCTCGTGCCCCATCTTAAGACACCTTTGGCAACTGTGACAACTCGAGTTTCTGATTTTCACTTTCGCACTTGATGCGTGTTGACTTTGACTGTTTAGTTGTTTGTATTGTGAATTGGAAGTTGTACGTGTTGTGTTTTAATGAAACGATTGTCATTTGGCCTATATGTGATTACTTGTTGTGGTAGAAAATAATGTTAGGATTATTATTAAAACACTTAGTCTAGATCGGAACATGTCATACAGTTCGAAGGATTCGAAGGACCACGAAGGATGACCTTCGATTCGAAGACCTCGAAACATATCCTTCGAGCACGAAACATATCCTTCGAGCACGAAACATATCCTTCGATATGTTTCGGCCCAGTCTTTCCAATGGGCTTGGCCCATTACTGTGATACGTATATATGGGAGTGCATGTAAACTGATGGTTATTTTCTAAGAAAAACCCTAGTTCCTTTGTGTGTGTGCGACGGCAAAGCAGACTTAGTCCCTGTTCGAAGGATTTTATTTCCGCAACCCCGATTTCCGGTTAGTGTGTGATGTTGTTTATGATGTATGATTTCATGATTGATCAATGGTCTTGCAATATGTTGTTTATATGTTGTCATGAATCGGATAAGCTAGGTTTAGCAAATATAATTGGATTGAATAGTCATGATTACTAGGATGTTGTTGTTGATCGGTTAGCAAATCGGTCAAACTTGTTTGATTAATCGGCCGGATTGTTTGTATACGAATTGGATATGTATGTTAATCAGGTTGATAATCGGCTAAATATGGTAATCGGACATGTTCATGTAATCGACACCTATGTGTAAGTTGGATAGTTTAAATAATCTTGTTATTCAGATTAGGGTTCTTGATAAACATGGGAATTATGCTTGTTTGATCTGGTTGATGTTAACTGATTTGTGATATTGGTGTTAAGTGATAATCACAGCAAAACTTGGAAACTTGTAACGTAACTGATATCCATCGAAAGATATCAGTTACTCGAAACATGGTAGTAACCGAAAGATACCGAAAGATACTAGATGTTCGAAACATAGTGTTGACCGAAGGATAGCAATGACCGAATGATAACATTAAGTTCGAAACATAACATTCTGTTCGAAAGATAGCTATGATACCTGTTAGTCGAAAGATCTCTAGTGTGTCGAAAGATGACCATGAATTGAATGATAGCTGATGTTCTACTGTGAAATAATACGTGTTGTGTCGATATGCAAACTGACTGTTATGTGAACATTAAATTGCATGCGTATCGTTGTGAACATGAACTGATTTGTTATACGTGCATACGATAGGACGTGAATAAATTACTTGTGAGTGCATAACCTAGCATACCGAGCAAACCAAGGTGAGTTCACACAGCCAAGGCATGGGTTCCCAGGGTGGGAATGGGTTGGATGATTACTTGTGCATACTTTGATACTGTAACGAACGACTAAACTGTTGATGCTTACGAACTACTCAACTGCCTTCGCACACACCCTGGTCGGTAAGGACTATGGTCGCGAACGAACTGATAAATTGCCTTCGCACACACCCTGGTCGGTAAAGACTACGGTCGCGAACTAACGAACCTAATCTTCGCACACATGCCTGTGAGGCCGCGATGGAACTGATACGATATGATACTTTATTGAACAAACGCACTATTACCCAAACTAAACTATTAAGTAAAGAAGTTGCAAGTGTGGGTTAAAATCCATAATGTTCCGATTGCTGCGTATACGGAGGATGGATTGAGTATGATTGCTACGGCTATTGGTGAGCCTAAGATGTTGGACACGTATACTTCATCCATGTGCACGGAAAATTGGGGAAGGAGTAGTTACGCGAGAGCGTTAGTAGAAATTTCAGCTGAAAATGGGTTTAAGGAGGAGATAGTTATTGCAGTTCCAGAGTTGGAAGGGGAAGGCTTTTCTAAAGTGACTTTGTCGGTAGAATATGAATGGAGTCCTCTTAGGTGTGCTCATTGTAAGGTGTTTGGTCATTCTGATGATTGTTGCCCGAGACAGCCTAGGAGGGCTCCAAAGGAGCCGGTTTCTGGTCAGAACAAACAAGGGGGGAGCAATACCCGAAAACAAATGAAGCAGCCGGTTGTAGACACAGAGGGTTTTACGGATGTGGAGCGCAAAAAAGCGGCTAGGAAATCAGGTTTTCCTGTGAATAAGCAGAAGCAAAAATTTGAATACCGTCCGATTGGTTCCAAGCCGAGTGGTGGGGCTTCTACCTCGGGTCCGACATCTAGTGTCAAGACGCACAACCCGTTTGATGTTCTTTCGGATAGGGGTAAGAATGTGGGTAAAAATGGTGAATTTCAACATGACCAGCAGGTTTCGGATGACGAGGAGGTTATTGGTACTTATAACGAGACTAATGAATTTATGACTTCCGGGATGTCGAAGGCAGGGGCAAGCACCTCGTCCACGAAGTTCTTCAATGGATAGAGTGTTGTTGGTTCGTGTCAAGGGGCTGCTGGTCTGTGGCAGTTTTATTTTTGATGATGGAGGATAATCTCTTGCTATGTTTTGTTTGTCGTGTCTACTAGATGTTTTTTCCATAATGTGTAGTAGACTAGGCTATGTGGTGTCATAGGTTTTATGGTTTTGTTTTTGCTTGGCTAACATATATGGGGCATGTCCTGTATATGAACTAGTGTGGAACTCATCCTCACTACTTGTACTTATTTGGGACTGTTTTAATAGAATCACCGGGGTAACCCTTTACCCAAAAAAAAAAAAAAAAAACTATTAACTGTGAACTCGCTCAACTAGTTTGTTGATTATCTGCTGCATGCCTTGCAGGACCTTAGGTACATTTTGGAGCTTGCACACGGAGGAGCTGGTCGTTGTGGGGCTTGGATCTTGATCATCTTATTGAACACTTTTGATATTTGATACTTAATTGCTATGGGTTTTACAATAATACGCTTCCGCTAAACAATGACAACTTACTTATGTTTTGGAAACACCTTTCATATGGAAATGGTTTGGATTATATTGCATTTACTTTTATTTTATACAATGTTCTGTATGATTGGTGGCTTGATCCTGGTCAGTCACGCTCCCAAGCGGTGATACTCCGCAGGTGGATTTTGGGGGTGTGACAGATTGGTATCAGAGCCATTGGTTATAGAGAACTTGGTTTTAATATGGGAAAACGTTTTTATTAAAACCAGACTATAACCAGAACAGTGCTCTCAACGATCCACAACGACGCTTCGCTCCACGTGCAAGACTCAACTCCCTAGGTAATAAGGTTTATGTTTATTGCCTACATGCTAGAATTTGCATAGAACTTTGCTCGTAGTATGCTTACATTACTTGCTCACAACTTGACATTGCATGAGAATACTTATGTGCTTACACTCTTCTGTCATCGCACTACTCGCGAACCTTTCTCACTTATGTTGCCTTTGATGTGAAGATCAATGGCCGCACGAATTACCATGACTCAAGCCCAGCTAGAGGCTCTCGTTGCTGCGGCAGTTGCAGCCGCCCAAGCAGGTAGTGTACCCTGCAGTATAAACACTAGGATCTTTAGATCCTACATTAATTCTCGTACTTAACTTTGCCCTATTCGTACACAATAGGTCAACCCGCTCAGCAACAACCTGCGTGTACCTTCAAGACTTTCATGGACTGTCGTCCTAGCTCGTTCAGTGGCACGGAGGGGGCAGTCGGACTCCTCCACTGGTTTGAAAAGATCGAGTCGGTTTTCGAAATGTGTGAATGCCCTGAGGCTCGCAGGGTGAAGTTCGCCACTGGCACACTTGAAGGGATTGCGCTCACTTGGTGGAACGCACAAGTGCAGATTTTAGGGTTGGCAGCTGCTAACGCCACACCCTGGAATGAATTCAAAGAACTGATCAAGAGGGAATACTGCACTAGAGAAGACATTCACAAGTTGGAGGACGAGTTGTATAACTTGAAAATGGTTGGTTCGGAAATCGAAGCTTACACCAAAAGATCGAATGAGTTGGCTGTGCTGTGCCCAACTATGGTAGATCCTCCATACAAGCGAATTGAGTTGTATCTCAAAGGTTTGGCACCAGAAATACAGAGCCACGTTACGTCGGCTAACCTCAACAACATCCAAGAAATTCAGCGCCTCGCTCATCGCATCACAGATCAGGCAGTAGACCAGGGCAAACTGCCAAAACGTGTCGGCGCTACTGCTACAGCTGTTACTTCAGTCACTCCCACTGCTGCTACTTCTGCCACACCCAGCGAGAATAAAAGAAAGTGGGACGGGGATTCCAGCAGGGGATCAGCGTCTGTTCAATCCCAAACTCAGCAACGTCGCACCAACGATTACCAGAGTCCGAGTCAGCAGTCATCGGGCAGTCAGGGACATAGTGGTTATAAGGGAAATCACCCGTGGTGTAACAGGTGCAACAAACACCACAGTGGAAGATGTCGCAGGAGTCAATGTCAAAGGTGCCACAAGATGGGCCATGAGGCCAAAGATTGTAGAAGCGCGCGACCAGTGAATCAGAACCAGCAACTTCCACCGCCAGCTCCACAGAATCAGCAGCAGCAGCCACAGCGTGGAAACCGGGGGTGTTTCCAGTGTGGGGCTGAAGGTCACTACAAACGCGATTGTCCCCAGTTGAACCAGAATCGCAATAACAACAACCAGGGCAACGGGAATAACAACAATCAGGGTAATGGTAACAACAACAATGGGGGAAACAACAACAACAACGGCAATGAAGCTCGTGGTCGTGCTTTTGTGTTGGGTCGAGGAGATGCAGTGAATGATCCCAATGTGGTTATGGGTAAGTTTCTTCTCGACGATATTTACGTTACTGTCTTATTTGATTCGGGTGCTGATACAAGTTATATGTCATTGAAAATGAGTAAATTATTAAAACGTACACCAATACCTTTAGACACTAAACACGTCGTAGAACTAGCAAACGGTAAAAGTGTAGAAGCCGCTCATGTAGTCAAGGGTTGTAGCATTGTTCTAGCGGGTCAGACTTTCACGATTGATCTTATACCCATAGTCTTGGGTAGCTTCGACGTCGTCATCGGCATGGATTGGTTATCTCAACATCACGCAGAGATCTTATGCAAGGAAAAAGTTATTCGTATTCCTCGCTCCAGTCAAGAACCTCTCGAAGTTCAGGGCGACAAGAGTGGTGCTGTGGTTGGCATCATCTCTTACTTGAAGGCGCAGAAATGTTTACGAAAGGGGCATACTGCCATTCTGGCTCTCGTTACTGATGCATCAGCAAAGGAAAAGAAGCTGGAGGATATCCCAGTTGTACGTGACTTCCCTCAGGTGTTTCCTGAAGATTTACCTGGTTTACCTCCTCATCGTCAAGTTGAGTTTCAGATTGAATTAGCTCCAGGAGCAGCACCAATAGCCCGCGCACCGTATCGTTTAGCTCCAACCGAACTGGAAGAACTGTCGAAGCAGCTGCAAGAGCTCTTGGAAAAGGGCTTTATTCGTCCAAGCTCTTCGCCTTGGGGAGCTCCAGTGTTATTTGTGAAGAAGAAAGACGGTACGTTCAGAATGTGTATAGACTACCGTGAACTCAACAAGGTGACGGTGAAGAACCGTTATCCTCTTCCACGCATAGATGACTTATTCGACCAGTTGCAAGGGTCGTGTTACTATTCCAAGATTGATTTAAGGTCAGGGTATCATCAGCTGAGAGTCCGGGATGAGGACGTCTCCAAAACCGCTTTCAGAACTCGCTACGGTCATTACGAGTTTCTTGTCATGCCATTCGGGCTTACAAACGCACCTGCAGTCTTCATGGATCTTATGAACAGGGTGTGCAAACCCTATCTCGACAAGTTTGTTATCGTCTTCATCGACGACATTTTGATCTACTCCAAGAGTCAGGAGGAGCATGAGCAGCATCTACGTATTATCTTGGAACTTCTTCGAAAAGAGCAACTGTACGCAAAGTTTTCAAAATGCGACTTCTGGCTTCGTGAAGTCCACTTCTTAGGCCATGTGGTGAACAAGGATGGGATTCATGTCGATCCATCCAAGGTTGATTCGATCAGAAACTGGCCAGCACCGCGTACACCGACAGAAATACGCCAATTCTTGGGTTTGGCAGGTTACTACAGGCGATTTATTAAAGACTTCTCCAAGATCGCGCAACCACTCACTATGCTTACACAGAAAGGTGTCGTTTACAGATGGGGTAATACGCAAGAGACCGCTTTCCAGTACTTAAAGGATAGGCTTTGCAGCGCACCTATTCTTTCATTGCCAGAGGGCACGGATGACTTCGTGGTCTATTGTGACGCATCGATACAGGGGCTTGGTTGTGTATTGATGCAACGTGATAAAGTGATAGCCTACGCTTCTCGGCAACTCAAGGTTCATGAACGGAACTACACGACGCACGATTTAGAGCTGGGAGCTGTTGTTTTCGCGCTTAAGATATGGCGACACTACCTGTACGGTACCAGGTGCACGATTTACACCGATCACAGGAGTCTCGAGCATATCCTTAAGCAAAAAGATTTGAATATGCGTCAACGAAGATGGGTTGAACTACTGAACGACTACGAATGTGCCATCAAGTATCATCCAGGGAAGGCCAATGTTGTGGCTGATGCCCTCAGTCGGAAAGACACTTTACCTAAGCGCGTGCGAGCGCTACAGCTTACCATTCAGTCCAGTCTTCCTGCACAGATACGAGCTGCTCAGATAGAAGCACTAAAACCCGAAAACGTCAAGGCTGAAGCCTTGCGCGGTTCAAGGCAACAAATGGAACAAAAGGAAGACGGCGCCTACTATGTAACGGGGCGTATTTGGGTCCCACTTTATGGCGGTTTACGCGAACTTGTGATGGATGAAGCGCACAAGTCTCGCTACTCGGTACATCCAGGGTCGGATAAGATGTACCACGATATCAGAACAACTTATTGGTGGCCAAACATGAAAGCTCTTATCGCAACTTACGTCGGCAAGTGTTTAACTTGTGCAAGGGTTAAAATCGAGTACCAGAAACCATCAGGCCTACTTCAGCAGCCAGAAATACCACAATGGAAATGGGAGCAAATTTCCATGGATTTTGTTACTGGCCTACCTAGATCCCAGCGTGGGAATGACACTATCTGGGTGGTCGTTGATCGGCTCACAAAGTCTGCTCACTTCTTGGCTATCAAAGAAAAGGATAAGTTTTCTACCCTAGCAGACATCTACATGAAAGAAGTTGTTTCGAGGCACGGAGTGCCCATCTCTATTATTTCAGATCGCGATGCACGATTCACGTCAGAACTTTGGCAAGCGATGCACAAATCTTTTGGCTCACGATTAGACATGAGCACAGCATATCATCCTCAGACGGATGGGCAGTCTGAACGAACTATTCAAACTCTAGAAGACATGCTTCGAGCGTGTGTCATCGATTTCGGCAACGGCTGGGAAAAGCACCTCCCTTTGGTGGAGTTCTCGTATAATAACAGTTACCATACCAGCATTCAAGCCGCTCCATTCGAGGCATTGTACGGACGTAAATGCCGGTCACCTCTCTGTTGGGCAGAGGTGGGGGATAGTCAGATTACGGGTCCAGATATTGTTGTGGACGCCACAGAAAAGATAGCACAGATACGACAACGCATGGCGGCAGCACGCGACCGTCAGAAAGCCTACGCGGACAAGCGTAGAAAGCCATTGGAATTTGAGGTCGGGGACCGGGTCTTATTGAAAGTTTCACCCTGGAAGGGTGTGGTTCGTTTTGGTAAAAGAGGCAAATTGAATCCGCGGTACGTCGGACCATTCGAAATCTTAGAAAAGATTGGCAAGGTAGCCTACAGATTAAACCTACCTCCTGAACTCGGTGCAGTTCACAATGTATTTCACGTGTCCAATCTGAAGAAATGCCTATCAGATGAGACCCTTATAGTTCCTTTTAAGGAACTCACTATCGACGAGCGGTTGCAGTTCGTCGAGAAACCAGTTGAAATCACGGACCGGGATGTTAAGGTCCTCAAAAACAAGAGAATCCCTCTTGTTCGAGTTCGTTGGAACTCCCAGCGTGGCCCGGAGTATACATGGGAACGCGAAGACCAGATGCAAGAAAAGTATCCCCAGTTATTCGAAACCAATGCATCCACTTCTGAGGCTGAAGCTACTACTACTGAATTTCGGGACGAAATTCCAAATCAACGGGGGGATGATGTGACACCCCAGGAAAACCAGTGAACAACGTAACTTACCCAGCTTCCTCAGTGAGTGCGTACCAAATTTCGGGACGAAATTTCTTTTAAGTTGGGGATAATGTGACAACTCGAGTTTCTGATTTTCACTTTCGCACTTGATGCGTGTTGACTTTGACTGTTTAGTTGTTTGTATTGTGAATTGGAAGTTGTACGTGTTGTGTTTTAATGAAACGATTGTCATTTGGCCTATATGTGATTACTTGTTGTGGTAGAAAATAATGTTAGGATTATTATTAAAACACTTAGTCTAGATCGGAACATGTCATACAGTTCGAAGGATTCGAAGGACCACGAAGGATGACCTTCGATTCGAAGACCTCGAAACATATCCTTCGAGCACGAAACATATCCTTCGAGCACGAAACATATCCTTCGATATGTTTCGGCCCAGTCTTTCCAATGGGCTTGGCCCATTACTGTGATACGTATATATGGGAGTGCATGTAAACTGATGGTTATTTTCTAAGAAAAACCCTAGTTCCTTTGTGTGTGTGCGACGGCAAAGCAGACTTAGTCCCTGTTCGAAGGATTTTATTTCCGGTTAGTGTGTGATGTTGTTTATGATGTATGATTTCATGATTGATCAATGGTCTTGCAATATGTTGTTTATATGTTGTCATGAATCGGATAAGCTAGGTTTAGCAAATATAATTGGATTGAATAGTCATGATTACTAGGATGTTGTTGTTGATCGGTTAGCAAATCGGTCAAACTTGTTTGATTAATCGGCCGGATTGTTTGTATACGAATTGGATATGTATGTTAATCAGGTTGATAATCGGCTAAATATGGTAATCGGACATGTTCATGTAATCGACACCTATGTGTAAGTTGGATAGTTTAAATAATCTTGTTATTCAGATTAGGGTTCTTGATAAACATGGGAATTATGCTTGTTTGATCTGGTTGATGTTAACTGATTTGTGATATTGGTGTTAAGTGATAATCACAGCAAAACTTGGAAACTTGTAACGTAACTGATATCCATCGAAAGATATCAGTTACTCGAAACATGGTAGTAACCGAAAGATACCGAAAGATACTAGATGTTCGAAACATAGTGTTGACCGAAGGATAGCAATGACCGAATGATAACATTAAGTTCGAAACATAACATTCTGTTCGAAAGATAGCTATGATACCTGTTAGTCGAAAGATCTCTAGTGTGTCGAAAGATGACCATGAATTGAATGATAGCTGATGTTCTACTGTGAAATAATACGTGTTGTGTCGATATGCAAACTGACTGTTATGTGAACATTAAATTGCATGCGTATCGTTGTGAACATGAACTGATTTGTTATACGTGCATACGATAGGACGTGAATAAATTACTTGTGAGTGCATAACCTAGCATACCGAGCAAACCAAGGTGAGTTCACACAGCCAAGGCATGGGTTCCCAGGGTGGGAATGGGTTGGATGATTACTTGTGCATACTTTGATACTGTAACGAACGACTAAACTGTTGATGCTTACGAACTACTCAACTGCCTTCGCACACACCCTGGTCGGTAAGGACTATGGTCGCGAACGAACTGATAAATTGCCTTCGCACACACCCTGGTCGGTAAAGACTACGGTCGCGAACTAACGAACCTAATCTTCGCACACATGCCTGTGAGGCCGCGATGGAACTGATACGATATGATACTTTATTGAACAAACGCACTATTACCCAAACTAAACTATTAACTGTGAACTCGCTCAACTAGTTTGTTGATTATCTGCTGCATGCCTTGCAGGACCTTAGGTACATTTTGGAGCTTGCACACGGAGGAGCTGGTCGTTGTGGGGCTTGGATCTTGATCATCTTATTGAACACTTTTGATATTTGATACTTAATTGCTATGGGTTTTACAATAATACGCTTCCGCTAAACAATGACAACTTACTTATGTTTTGGAAACACCTTTCATATGGAAATGGTTTGGATTATATTGCATTTACTTTTATTTTATACAATGTTCTGTATGATTGGTGGCTTGATCCTGGTCAGTCACGCTCCCAAGCGGTGATACTCCGCAGGTGGATTTTGGGGGTGTGACAGCAACGACCCTTGTTACACGGGCCGTGGTGATGCCTGTTGCAGTTGTGGCACCTAGGTTGACTACCCTGATATCTCCTCTGTCTGTGACTACCAGAGGATTGCTGACTGGGACTCTGATACTGGTCAGTCTTCTGCTGCTGAGCTTGAGACTGAACGGATGCTGAACCTTTACTCGAATCCCCATCCCATTTCCTTTTACTGTCACCAGATGTAGCAGGAGTAACTGAGGTGGTGACATTAGCAGTAGCATTAACACGCTTGGGCAGTTTATTCTGATCCACTGCCTGATCAGTGATGCGATGAGCGAGGCGCTGGATTTCCTGGATGTTTTCGAGGTTAGCCGACGTCACGTGGCTCTGAATCTCTGGCGCCAATCCCTTGAGATACAACTCAATGCGCTTGTATGGAGGATCCACCATAGTAGGACACAGAACGGCCAGCTCATTGGACCGTTTGGTATACGCTTCGATTTCCGATCCAACCATTTTCAAGTTATAAAGCTCGTCTTCCAGCTTGTGTATGTCTTCCCGCGTGCAATACTCACGCTTGATGAGTTCCTTAAAGTCGTTCCATGGGGTGGCGTTAGCAGCTGCCAACCCTAAAATTTGGACTTGGGCGTTCCACCAAGTCAATGCTATTCCCTCCAGAGTGCCGGTGGCAAACTTGACCTTGCGAGCCTCAGGGCACTCGCACATTTCAAAGACTGATTCTAGCTTCTCGAACCAGTGGAGTAGTCCCACTGCTCCTTCCGTGCCGCTGAAGGTGTTTGGACGACAGTCCATGAAATTCTTGAAGGTACACACAGGTTGTTGCTGAGCGGGTTGACCTGCTTGAGCGGCTGCAACTGCCGTAGCAATGAGAGCCTCTAGCTGGGCTTGCGTCATGTTAACTCGTCCAGACATGATCTTCATTGTAAAAAGGTAGCATACGTAAGAATTGTTCGCGAGTAGGGCGATGACAGAAAAGTGTAGGCATATAAGCGTTCTCATATAACAAAGGCATGTGTATCTAAGCATAATGCGAGCAATGTTCTAAGCAGTTCTAGCAAACAGGCAATAAATATAAACCTTATTACCTAGAATGTCGAGTCTTGCACGTGGAGTGAAGCGTCGTTGTGGATCGTTGAGAGCACTGTTCTGGTTATAGTCCGGTTTTAATAAAAACGTTTTCCCATATTAAAACCAAGTTCTCTATAACCAATGGCTCTGATACCAATCTGTCACACCCCCAAAATCCCACACTGCGGAGTACCACCGCTTGGAGGCGTGACTGACCAGGATCAAGCCACCAATTATATCAAACATAGCATTTAATAATAATCATAAGTATAATTGATGTCCAAAACCAAACGTTATATATGTATTGGAAGCATTAAATGTAAAACCCAAATCATAAGTATCAATGTATGAATGTAAAAGTGTTTAATATGCATTCACATGTTCTTGTCCACAACGACCCGCTTCTCCTCTGGTGCAAGCTCCAAATATACCTAAGGTCCTGCAAGGCATGCAGCAAATAATCAACAAACTAGTTGAGCGAGTTCACAGAAAGTAAGGTTCTAACATGCATAAGTGTAGCTAGTGGGGGCTTCCCATGTTCATCCTGGTTAATGGGGGCTTCTCATCAACGGTACTTACTAGACTAACTTCCGACCATGTGTTCTTCTTTACCGAGAACAGGAAAACGTACAGGGTCACGTAGGCTTTACGTGACGTGCCCTTCCCCGAGGACAGTGGTACGCGTGGGGGCTACGTAGGCTTTACGCAGCGTGGCCTTCCGACCTGGAAGCCAGTGAATGGTATTGGGTTACGTAGGCTTTACGTAACGTGTCCTTCCCGACCCGGGAGACATATGGCAAATATACTGGGTTACGTAGGCTTTACGTAACGTGTCCTGACTATTCTGAGGACGATGGTCTATAGTCTGGTATATGCGTAAGTACGAGTAATCATTCCATATTCATCATATCCAACCCAATTCCCAACCCGGGAATCCCATGCCTTGGCTGTGTGAACTCACCTTGGTTTGCTCGGCAGATACACAAGTGAACAGGTAGCAAGTAATGGTTAATCACGTCCTATCATGCATTTATTCAAGTCAGGTTCGATTCACGTATAGCACGTAGGGTTAAACAGAGGTAACAAGTTGCAAGCATAAGTCATGGCCCAAACAAAACTAATCAAATTGTGCGAGTGGTGACCAATCCGTCCGGATGGGCATTCCGTGCGGGTGGCATTTCGTGCGGATGGCCACTGGTCCATCCGGGTGGAAATCCGTGCGAGTGGCACTCATCCGGGTGACAGTTCGTGCGGACTGACAATCCGTGCGGACTGTCAG
The DNA here is from genome assembly GCF_002127325.2 of Helianthus annuus. NCBI lineage: Eukaryota > Viridiplantae > Streptophyta > Magnoliopsida > Asterales > Asteraceae > Helianthus > Helianthus annuus. Next base: position 89,130,613 of record NC_035448.2, read on the forward strand.
CTCGTGCGGATGGTCTGTTCGTGCGGTTGTCAGTTCATCCAGATTGGACCTTTCGTGCGGTAGTTGGTTCGTGCGGATGGTCAGTCCATCCGGATTGACAATCCGTCCGGTCGGAAACTCGTGCGGAACAGTTGGTGTGGTCCGTCCGTGCGGACAGTCCGTGTTATTCGGCCCAACAGTTCACTCGTACGATCGGATGTGTAACCGGACCAGCTTGTGTGTGGGTATCTTGTGCAAACAGATTACTTGGTGCGATTGATTCAATAATCCGAATATCATGCAAGCTGGTTACGATTAGATTATCAGTTACCTAATACCCTATCAATTAACACGATTTCCACAAGTCGTTTAACGTGAAATCGATCAAACAAGCACATTTAGTATTCAAGTCACATGAACCCTAATTGAACGATCTAACCAATTAACCAAGTTAATCATTCGATTACATGTGTATAACCGGTTCATGTTCATAACCCCAACCCTATCCGATCGATTAACAAGCAAGTCCGGCCGGTTATCAGGCCTATCCGGCCGATCAACAAAAACTAAATCAATATGTTATCATCAAACCGTATTATCTAATCATCCATTTAACCGATATCAATTCACAACCGATAATATAAGGGCCGATTAATAAACAATATCCGGCCGGTTAACAAACACGTCCGGCCGGTTAATCAAACATGTTCGGCCGATTCATTAAGCACATAAATCATTCAATTAACAAAACAATTAAACACTAACCGATTGAAAGGACGAGAATGATATCCGAACGATAAAGATTCGAGATGGTTGCCTTCGATTCGCGAACGAGAGGGAGAGAACGGGAGCTAGGGTTTGTGTGTGTATCCTTGTGTTGTAACAATTGAGAAAGTAACTAAGTCCCTAAGGTGTATAGTTGTTCGCGCATAAGGGAAGTGGGCCGGCCCATCCGCTTGGGCTGCCCTTGGGCCGTGTGTTGTGCAATTCGATTTTTAATAACAACAAACACATTAAATACGCAATACACGTAGCACATAATAACATAACATTCATTTAAATCAAAGCTCGTAATCATAACACGTTCACATACGTTACACAAGGTAGGTCTAAAGTCCGAGTTGTCACATTTGACAAGTGTACGCTCGAGATCGCGGCACGATATTCGATAAACGATCCTAACGGTTCCACTTTTCCTATAAATACCCCCCCCCCTTTGTTCCAAAAACCCACAAAATCTGATCTTAAGGCTCTAAGTTGGAACCATTGTTCCATACCTGAGCTATTTGATCTAGATTAGCACTCGGGGACCTTCCGTAAGTCTTCTTTCGCTCTTTTATCGCTTTTCGAGTCCGAAAGTCAACATTTTGTTGACTTTCTGCATTGACCAGCTTATGGTCGATGCGAAGTTCATGGAACTTCATAACGTGAGCGTGATCACGATGGTTATAGTCCGTAGTGACTATACCTATTGATCACCACGTTAACTAGGCTCAGTGACGGGTCGTAGTTTCGGCCAAAATGTGCATTCTTGCATATTTTGTAACCAAACTACTCGTGAGCATCAAAGCCGTTTGTTTTGATGTCAAACCTGTTTTCTAAACTTAGTTAAGCATGTTCTAACATGCTTAGCTCGTCACTTTTAGTTTAGTGCTTATACAGGGTCGTAAGGTAAGCGATCTAAACCATCGCTTATACTTTCGAACCCGGCCCATTTGGTCGATCTTTAGGATCCGACCAAACACATTAGGTGACCATAGCTATAACCTTCCGAGGTTATACCTTGTGGTCACGATGTTAGGCGTTCCAGACGCGTTCTACGCGAACGACGCGTTAGGGTAGCCTAAGCTACCTAAACGGGTCATGATGGGGCGTAAGCACTTAGGTTAGGTTTCATTTTAGTATGTAGGCTTTGTTAAACCATATTACACGAGTCTCCATACTCGTTTGGTTTACGAACCCGCATACTATCCGACCCTCCGATTTTGGTCCGGTATATTAATATAGCTACCTATTAGGTGCCGTTTGATATCCCGTGACCTCTAGCATTATCTGGTTATTATACAAGGAATTCAAAGCAATCTCAGGTGAGTACATTGAACCCCATCTTTTACATGTTTTCGAGGAGTCAATGTGAGTACATTGAACCCCTCTTTTACTGTTTTCCAAACTGTTTTGGGGTGAAACACATGTGCCTACTTGCTACTTTCATGCTTTCTGGTTTTCACATCATATACTGCTATGTTCGATAGTACATATATAGTACATGATTTCATTGTGTTTATGCTATGTATGCCCATTGTGTGCGTACTTAGTACATTGCTTTACATCACATTTATGCTACGTACGCCCATTGTGTGCATACGTAGTACATTGTTTCACATTGCATATCTGTTGCATATGCTCATCCAGCATATGAACACATTATTCTACATTTTGAACCGTTGTACTCTACAATACATTTCATGCTACGTACGCCCATTGTGTGCATACGTAGTACATTGTTTCACATTGCATATCTGTTGCATATGCTCATCCAGCATATGAACACATTATTCTACATTTTGAACCATTGTACTCTACAATACATTTCATGCTACGTACGCCCATTGTGTGCATACGTAGTACATTGTTTCACATTGCATATCTGTTGCATATGCTCATCCAGCATATGAACAAATTATTCTACATTTTGAACCGTTGTACTCTACAATACATTTCATGCTACGTACGCCCATTGTGTGCATACGTAGTACATTGTTTCACATTGCATTTCTGTTGCATATGCTCATCCAGCATATGAACACATTACCCTACATTTTGAACCGTTGTAACCGTTTGACTATGTGAACCGTCTTACCCTTTTGATTTCATGAACCGTCTGTAACCATTGAACCGTGTAAACCAGTTGTATCCGTTGACATGAATTACATTTGACAATAGACATTTAACTATACATGAACATTTCTACCGTTGTTAAACATTTCATTCTGATGGTTTGGTTTGAGTAAGTGATTAAGTAACGAGGCGTGTGTAATATGATACAAGCATGGTGGATACGCCGCTGGTACTTCCTATATATAAGTGTTTGTATGGTATTAACATATCGTAGCGTTATTTGAATCATTTCAATTTGAGACATATGACATTTTATACAAATAACACACTTTTCACGAGACATTGCTTTACAAACGACTTATCTTATACAAATGCATTTTTCATGGTTATCCGTTTAACCATACAGTGTCTTCTTATTTATACATATCATTTGATCTTACCGTTTTTCAAATGATTTACAAGACAAAGCAAAATACGAGGTTCATGACTAAACATTTTCTCAAACATAAGTCATGAATTCCGTTTTCACAAAACCAATGTATCTCACAGGCATTTTTATGCTGACGTACCTATTTTCACATGTGTTTTCAGGAGATGATGCATAGGACTTATCAAGACATACTTAGGCGGACCTGTGCCTTAGTGACTTAAAACGAGACAAGAACTAGTTAATTTATGTTATGTACGCTTTGATTCTTGTTTAGACAATGTAAACTTTCATGTTTGATTTATAAAACGAAACTTCATTTGCCATGGATTTGAAACAACTGATTCTGTTACAACACTCCCCGACGTTTCCGCCACGTTTTGTATGTTCTACGTGGTCGGGGTGTGACACATGCCTTGCAGGTCGTTAGGTCCCTAGCTTAAGGAGCTTGCACAAGGAGGCGCGGTCGTTGTGGGAAAAACTTATATTAAACTTATGTTTTGCTTCCGCTGTAAACTTAAACTATGTTTTAACACCAATTGTATTGTGTTGGATTTTATAAAATAAATTACATGCTTGTTCAATATGATTGGTGGCTATGATCCTGGGCATGTCACGCCTCCAAGGCGGGGTGGGGTTTTGGAGGGGTGTGACATTTTGAATATATCAAAAAGTTATGTTTTGCAAAGTAAATGCATGTTTTAAATGATACAAACATTTATGTGGTAAGTTAATGCATACATTCAAGCCTTGAGACAGACGGATAACCCTAAGTCAAGGTTATCAAAAGAAATGTTATCGGATTCAGTCATTCCTTACACCCAAACAAACCTAGGATGTCAAGAACGGGATTTGTCAAGTCCTATGGTACCATTACTTACTACCTGTGACATTTGTGCTTGTAATCATTGTAAACAGTTCAATTATCAATGAAATAAAGTTATTTGATCCCTATGTTTGTTTCTTTATGTTTGATGTTTTTCATGTTTTGACTTTTATTCGATTTCAAACTCTATATCGCTTTCCGGAGAATTATACACAAACTGGTGCGTAAACGTAATCAGTTAAAAGCGACAAATACTCCGGAACATCAATTCATGCTTAACATACCTTAAATAACCTTTACATAACTTAGAAATAAGTTTTGAAGGCCTTGGTATGGCAAAATCCAGTCAATTCGCTTACAGGGACTAAAATTGACAAACTGCGAAAGTATGCCGATTTGATCTGTAACGAACATTCCGGAACATGATCATAAGTTAAACACACCCTAAATATCCTTTACATAGCTTAGAAATAGGCTTTGAGGGGTTCGGTGTGCTAAAATAAACTTTATGCTCATTCAGGGACTAAAAGCGTCAAAAAGTGCATAAGTTTGCATTTTCGCGCATAACTTACGTTCTGAATACTTCCGGACATCCAAAAATTTATGTAAGCATTAAAATATTATGTTTTAGTGTTTGGCTTGTCAAAAATCTATTCGTCGCGCAATTTGGACCGTTTTTGCGTCCGTTACGACTTCCGTCGTAATTAACCGAACAACGCAATCGTACGGCCAAACGAACCGACATCCGACATATTTTTGAGCACATTTTAAGTTCCCTACACTTTAACTTCATATTTGAGCCTTAAATGAGGTTAACGGGGCTTACACGTGTCAAGTCGTGTCAAAAATCAAGTTCGGAGTCACAGGGGCCTGTTCTGCCATTTTGTGAAAATTTCTGCCAGCACCAGAGGTCCTTACGGACCGTAAGGGACCTCATACGGTCCGTAAAGCCTCCCCAGATCAGCAGAATGTGCTTTCCAGCCATTTCCAGCTGTTACACACCTTTACCCATGGTTTCTTGCATCTTGTGGGCTGGTTTTGGATGTCCCATGGTTTTCTAAAACAATGGGCACACATGGAGGGTGGAGATCGAAGTTCGGATTTCAAGAAACGATCCTAACGGTTCTACGAAATCTATAAATACCCCCCATGAATTCACTTCCAACTCACTTGATTTCCTGAGATTTTCTCTAAGTTGGAGTGATTACCACTTCATACATGAGAAATACTTGGAAATCAATCTTGCGGGGACCTTCTGTAAGTATTCTTTCGCGTTTTTCGTTCGTTTTAGCGTTTAAGTCAAACTGTGTTTGACTTTCTGCATTGACCAGTTTATGGTCAACGCGAAGTTCGTTTGAACTTCATAACGTGAGCGTAATCACGATGGTTATAGTCCCTAGTGACTATACCTACTGATTACCACGTTATCTAGGCTCAGTGACGAGTCGTAGTTTCGGCCAAAATGTGTTTTCTCGCGTATTTTGTAACCAAACTACTCTAGGGTATTAAAACCGTTTGTTTTAATACCAAACCTGTTTTCTAACTTCACTAAACATGTTCTAGCATGTTTAGCTCGTCGCTACTAGTTTTGTACTTGTCTAAGGGTCGTAAGGTAAGCGATCTAATCAATCGCTTATGCTTACGAGCCCGACCCATTTGGTCAATCATTAGTATCCGACCAAACATATTAGGTGACCATAGTTGTATAGGGAAGAACCTTCCTAGGTTATACCTTATGGTAACATCGTTTAACTAGTTGTATGATAGGTAACGTATGTGCCTTAGGTAAATTACCAAAATACCCTTTTTACGCCAAAATTCATTTTAAGCCTATGTAACATAATTTTTGGTATCTAAACTGATTTAACAACAATACTGAACATGTTAAGGCATATCTTGTTTATCATAGGGCTAGTTAGGCATTCCGAACGCGTTTTACGCGAACGACGCGTTAAAGTAGCACAAGCTACCTAAGCGAGTCGTAACGGGTCAAGAGCACTTAGGATAGGTTTCGTTTTAGTACGTAGGCTTTGTCAGACCATATTACATAAGTTCCCACACTTATTTGGTTTACAAAACCTCGTACTACCCGATCCTCCGATAGGTCCGTTTATTAATGTAGATACCTATATAGGTGCCGTTTGATTCCGTGATCTTCTAGCATTGCTTGGTGGTTATCCTACGACTCCTAAGCAATCTCAAGTGAGTACATAGTCCCCTCTTTTACTGTTTTCCAAACATTTTGGGGTGAAACACATGTGCCTACTTGTTACTTTCATGCTTTCATGTTTTCTGGTTATATACTTGCTATGTTCATTAGTACATTGTTTTACATGACATTTTCATGCTATGTATGTTCATCATACTTAGTACACTTGTTTTACATGACATTGTCATGCTATGTATGTTCATCATACTTAGTACATTTGTTTTACATGATATTTCACGCTATGTGTGTACATTTGATTACATACTTAGTGCATTGTTTTCACATGTTTATATTTTGGGTATGACATTTGGTTTGTTTAAGTGGGACAATATACATTCATTAACTTTGATCACGCCGCTCGTTAGTAGGTAGTGGTACCATAGGAATTGACAACTCCCGTTCCTGACATCCTGGGTATGTTTGGATGAAAGGAATGACCGAATTCGATTTAAACATAAAAACCGATAGACCTTTAATTTGTTTAAAGGCTTATCACCACAGTCACAAGGCTTGAATGTATGCATTTTCACAATACCGCATAAATGTTTGTATTCAGTATAGCATGCATCTCCACAAAACATAACGTTGATTTAAACTGAGTTTTACTTCAATACTTTGTTTTGTGCATTTTCACCTATGGTTTAGTTGATACATATTTCACTTACCATACATGTCATTTTTTTACACATGACATGATTGACATTGACATAGACATTTTGACATTGTTACACACATTACATGATTTACACTTGACGTTAGATATGGTTTTTCGCATAAACATTTTGACATTTGGTTAAACATAAACATGTTTACATTGGTGGTTTGTTTGGGTAAGTGATTTAAGTAACGAGGCGTGTGTAATATGATACAAACATGGTAGATACGCCGCTGGTACTTCCTATATATAAGTGTTTGTATGATATTACGCATCGCAGCGTTGTTTAAATAATTTCAGTTTAGCTATATAACATATGTTTTTCACAATACATTGTTCTACAAACAACTTGTTTTATACAACTTATTTTACTTGGTTATTCATTTAACCATACATTATTCTTTCAAAAAAAAATACATATCTACCATCGTTTTTCAAATGATTTACAAACAATACAATCAACAAGATTCATGACTACATTTCATTAAACATTTTTCTAAAACCTAAGTCATGGATCCTATTTTCACAAAACCTATGTAACTCACAGGCATTTTTATGCTGACGTACCTAATTTCACATGTGTTTCAGGAGCAAATGCATAGGATGATTGTGATACACTAGGGTGGACTTGGGCCTTAGTGACGATAAAATGGATCTAGACTAGTTAAAACTTGTTATGTACTTTGTTTCTTTTTTTTTAAGACAATGTAACTTGTGGGTTCTCATTTGAAACAATGTATTCCACCCTTGGGTGATGAATAAAATATTATTTAAATTACCTTGGTTGTGGAACAATAATTCTGTTACAACACTCCCCGACGTTTCCGCCACGATTTGATGTTTTACGTGGTCGGGGTGTGACACTACCGAGCGGCGTAGCTAATGTTAATGAATGTATATGAAAACAATGTAGTAAGTATGCTAAGTTAACATACAAAGCAGAAAAGTCATGTAAATCGATGTGCTAGCATGCTCAGTCTACATACATAGCAGAAAATGTGATGTAAAACAATGTGCTAATATGCCAAGTAAACATATGTAGCAAAACAATGTAATGTAAATCAATGTGCTAGCATGCCGAGTTAACATACATAGCAAAACAGTGTAATGAAATCATGTACTATAAGTGTACTAAAGAACATAGCAAGCATATGATGTGAAAACAAGAAAGCACGAAAGTAATAAGTAGGCACATGTGTTTCACCCCAAAATGTTTGAAAAACAGTGAAAGAGGGGTCTATGTACTCACTTGAGATTGCTCAATAGACTTTAGATATCCACCAAGCAAGCTAGAAGATCACGGATTCAAACGGCACCTAATATAGGTATCTACATTAATAAACGGACCTATCGGAAGATCGGGTAGTACGAGGGTTTGTAAACCAAATAAGTGTGGTAACTTATGTAATATGGTTTGACAAAGCCTACATACTAAAACGAAACCTATCCTAAGTGCTTTTGACCCGTTACGACCCGTTTAGGTAGCTTATGCTACTTTAACGCGTCGTTCGCGTAAAACGCGTTTGGACCGCCTAACTAGTCCTATGACAAGTTAAACTTGCCTTCACATGTTTAATATTGTTGCTAAATCAGTTTAGATGTCAAAAGTTACATTACATAGGTTTAAAATGAATTTTGGAGACAAAAGGGTATTTTGGTAATTTTCCTAACGCATAAGAACTACTTATCATACAACTACTTAAACGACGTGACCATAAGGTATAACCTCGGAAGGTTATTCCCTATACAACTATGGTCACCTAAAGTATTTGGTCGGATCCTAAAGATCGACCAAATGGGTCGGGTTCGAAAGTATAAGCGATTGTTTAGATCGCTTACCGTTACGACCCTATACAAGCACAATTCTAAAAGCGACGAGCTAAACATGCTAGAACATGTTTAGTAAAGTTAGAAAACAGGTTTGGTATTAAAACAAACGGTTTTAATACCCTAGAGTAGTTTGGTTACAAAATACGCGAGAAAACGCATTTTGGCCGAAACTACGACTCGTCACTGAGCCTAGATAACGTGGTAATCAGTAGGTATAGTTACTAGGGACTATAACAATCGTGATTACGCTCATTAATTGTTTCCTATGTAATTATGAATTGCAAAAGTGCTATGCATATTGATTGTCCGTTCCTGATGAGCATGCTATTGAAAGATTGCTATTGAATGATTGCTACTTGATATTATTGTGAGTTATTTATTGACATGGTGAATTATAATTGGATTAAATGCAGCAGTAGGTTAGAATGTACTAGTGTTCTTGCATATTAGTAACTAGGGTTGCATGAAACTGTTGAAGTTTGGGATGAAAAGATGATTCGATGGAATTGATATTTCTAAACATGAAACTGATGTTTGAAACATACTTGTTGATAGACTACATATGTTAATTAAGGTTTATGCCTGAGTATGATTTCCAGATTATAAATATGCGTATATTAATATTACACACGTGTTAGGTTGTGTTCATATGTGCTAGTGACCACATGTATCAGGATAAATGTAGCCTGTTGATATCTAGAAATTATAATCATATTCTAATGATCACATATATTAATGAAAGTGGAATTGATTAGTATGTTTGGAATAATATAGCTGAACTTGAATAGACTGTTGTGAATGATAATTGCTATGTTGATTTGTATGTAACCATAATGCTGTTGATGATATGTGTGACAACTCGAGTTTCCACGATTTCCATCTTCGCATTAATTGCGCGTTAATTGTTTAAGTGCTTGTTAAAACGACTTGTTTGTTTCACAACTATCAAATCGTATTGTGATTGTTATGATATATATGGTGGGCCTTATAAGTGATTATGTTAATATATGGTTTATATTAATATATGGTTGTATGTTTGCTAGTATATGGTGGTATGAGAAAATATTAGTATGTTTTATTATTAAACATGGAATCCTTGCCGAAAACCAAACCCCACCCCACGAAAACACACACCTCACGAAAACGCTAGGTGTTTTCGTCTATTAAGAGGCCAACGAAAACAAGAATGGGCCTTGGCCCAGTGACGATCTGTTATATGCTTTGACTTCCAACCTATACGTAAAAAACTGTTAATCGGCAAACCCTAGACAACTCTCATTCTCTCTCGCCTCTCTTTGAACCCGACGGCTGCCTTCATCTTGTTCGAAATCAGATTCCTCGTGCTTAACCATTCCTAGTTTGGTTAGTGTTTTATTTGTTTAAGTTTGTTTTCATTCTTAATGTATGGCTATATTATGAACATGATCTGGACTATGATACAAACGCTGAGTGATGATTTAATGCGTGCGTGATGCCTTGAAAATGCAATCGATTGGATATGGAACACTACTTGTTGTCAGCCATTGTTTTTATAAGTATGCATGAGAATTGTCAATAGCATGTGATGGTATGGAATAATTTATATAAAGTGGCGGCTATAGTGTCTGTGGTACATGTGTGATGTTTAGGTATGGATGATTATATATATGCATAAAATCTAGGTTTTTTTTTGGTCCAATGAACTCTTGAGGTGGTTAGGGATTGTCAGCCATGTTTATTAAAATAAAAAGACTCTCATGTGATTGTTTATGGGGTGAATGTATGGGGGGGTTAATCGATGATGGAACTGACATCATATGATACTTTGAGTTGCATATGAACTTTAGGGTATCGTGCATGAAATGGCGGCTAGTAGAGTACAAAAGTCAATTGTCAGAAGGTTGCAAGAAGTCATGTGACTTTGGGCGGCCAAGTATGATTGGTGGGCATGGGCGGCCAAATGAAATCATTGGTTGTGGACTTCGGTTCAATATTATTAGGATTTCCAATATTGAACAATGATCGCATGATTTTATTAATGTTTGCATGTGATTGAACAGTATGAAATTTAGAATAACCACATAATAATCTAATTCGTGATCGTATGAATGAGCTAAATTGGAAATAGGTTATGTCCATGATAGTTGGGCCGCAAAGGATTAATGGGCTTAGCTGGATCAGATTGCACGTAGACTAGTGGAACGTGTGATTGTTATGTCTAAATGATGTTTTAATTATTAAAACACATTGGTGTTGATTAATATGTATGCTGATCTAAATTGCAACTGTTAGATGATTTCGGAGATTCGGAGTTGTTGCGTAACTGTTGTGATGTAGGGAACCAGACGAAAACACTTAGTGTTTTCGCCATTCATCAACTCGACGAAAACCCTTGGATTTCGTGGCCTTGGGTTTTCGTCCAAAAGTGATTTCGTCACATATGAGTTTGTATGTATTCTGGCACAGTAACCTGTTAGTTTATTAATCCTGATAAGTATGTTGATTTCGCTTAGTCTGTTAACTTTGTTATCTATGTTAACTACTTACGTGATAAATGATGCTAACTGACAAACACACCCTGTGATATCGAATGCATGTGAAACTTAACGAACTTGAACTGTTTGAATATACGTGCATACTATAGGACGTGATTGATTTACTTTGAGCACCTACTTAGCATACCGAGCAAACCAAGGTGAGTTCACACCCTTACAAAGGCATGGGATTCCCAGGGTTTGGGAATGGGATTGAAGGAAAAAGGTTGATTAGATTCATACATACACTGTTACTAGACTACCATACCATCGTCCTCGGTTGTGCAGGACACATACGTAAAAACTACGTATACTTATGCTACTCGCTATCCTCGGTTGTGAAGGATACTCACGTAGAACCTACGTGAACTTATACTCACTACTGCCTCGGTTGTGTCAGGCAATTACGTAAAACCTACGTAAACCCCCGCGTACTTCTATCCTTGGTTGTGAAGGATACTTATGTAAAACTAACGTAAACCCCATACGCGCTACTGTTCTCGGTTGTGAAGAACACCTATGGTTACACCTAGTCTAGTGGATAAATAACATGGGAAGCCCCCACCAATAGAAACCAATATCGGCCCAGTAGAGCCACCGGTTACTCATGAACTTACTATTACGCATTTACTTTCTGTGAACTCGCTCAACTAGTTGTTGATCCTCTGTTACATGCCTTGCAGGTCGTTAGATACATGGAGCTTGCACAGGGAGGAGCTGGTCGTTGTGGGCTTGGATCGTTATCATCTTGTTAAACACTTATGACATTTGATACTTTATTATGATCGGTTTTATTTATACGCTTCCGCTAAACAGTGATAACTTACTTATGTTTTGGTACACCTTTCATATGGATTTGGTTTGGTTTAATGGCAATTACTTTTACTATATGTATTGTTCTTTATGATTGGTGGCTTGATCCTGGTCAGTCACGCTCCCAAGCGGTGATACTCCGCAGGTGGATTTTGGGGGTGTGACAGATTGGTATCAGAGCCATTGGTTATAGAGAACTTGGTTTTAATAGGGGAAAACATTTTTATTAAAACCAGACTATAACCAGAACAGTACTCTCAACGATCCACAACGACGCTTCGCTCCACGTGCAAGACTCAACATCCTAGGTAATAAGGTTTATGTTTATTGCCTACCTGCTAGAATTATATAGAACTTTGCTCGTGGTATGCTTAGATTACATTGCTCACTACTTGTTATTGCTTGAGAACACCTATGTGCTTACACTCTTCTGTCATCGCACTATTCGCGAACCTCTCTCACTCATGTTCTCCTTGATATCAAGATCATGAGTGGACGCGTTAACCTAACTCAAGCCCAGTTGGCGGCTTCGATCACTGAACAAGTTACTGCAGCACTCGCAGCTGCCCAGGCAGGAGGTGTAACCTGCCATCACCACTTACTCTAGGATCTTTAGATTCTACTCTCGTAAACCAACACTCGTGCTCAAGTATGTTTACTCTTACGCACACGACAGGTCAACACGCTCAACCACCTGTCTGCACATTCAAGAACTTCATGGACTGTCGACCAAGCACGTTCAGTGGCACGGAAGGGGCAGTGGGACTACTCCATTGGTTTGAGAAGCTCGAGTCAGTATTCGAAATGTGTGAATGCCCTGAGGCTCGCAGGGTGAAGTACGCTACTGGCACTCTCGAAGGAATAGCGCTAACTTGGTGGAATGCGCAAGTACAGATCCTAGGGTTGGCAGCTGCTAACGCCACACCTTGGGAAGATTTCAAGGAACTGATCAAATGAGAATACTACACACGCGATGACATCCACAAGTTGGAAGTGGAGCTTTATCATGTGAAGATGACGGGGTCAGAGATTGAAGCTTATACGAAACGGTCGAACGAACTGGCCATCTTGTGTCCAACCATGGTGGACCCTCCGATCAAGCGTATCGAATTGTACCTCAAGGGTCTAGCCTCAGAGATTCAAAGTTATGTGACATCGGCCAACCTTGCTACTATCCAGGATGTTACTCATCTTGCTCATCGCCTCACGGATCAGGCAGTGGATCAGAATAGGCTGCCTAAACGTATCAGCGCTACTGCTACCGCTACTACTACTACTACTACTTCTGCTACTCCCAGTGACAACAAGAGAAGGTGGGATGGAACCTTCAGCAAGGGTTCAACTTCAGTTCAGTCTCAGGCACGGCAGCGAAAGATTGATGACTATCAGAGCACTGGTCAGCAATCTTCTGGTAGTCAAGGGTTGTAACATCGTTCTAGCGGGTCAGGCCTTCTCGATTGATCTTATTCCAATAGTTCTGGGTAGTTTCTGTGACACCTGTGTCACCGCGACCATTAAACAGATACCAAGCCGATGAAATATCGTAATTCATACTTGGGATCTTGTATAAATATGTGTATCTATTGCACATATCAATTCTAGTTCAATTTCAAACTTTACATCGCTTTCTGGAGAATTATACGCAACCTGGTGCGAAAACGTACTCAGTTTAATGCGACAAATACTCCGGGACATCAACATATACTTAGCATACCTTAAATAACCTTTACATAACTTAGAAATAAGCAGTGAAGGCTTTGGTATGGCAAAAACAAGTTAATTCGCTTACAGGGACTAAACTTGACAAACTGCGAAAGTATGTCAATTTGAACTGTAACGAACATTCCGGAACATGTCCATAAGTTAAACATACCATAAATATCCTTTATATAGCTTAGAAATAGGCTTTGAGGGGTTTGGTATGCTAAAACAAACTTTTGGGTCATTCAGGGACTAAAAGTGTCAAAAAGTGCACAAGTTTGCCCCTTTGCGCATAACTTACGTTCTGAATACATCCGGACATCCAAAAATTTATGTAAGCATCCTAATATTATGCCTTAGTGTTTGGCATGAGAAAAATCCATTCGTTGCGTCATTTGGATCGTTTTCCGCGCTTATGCGCATTCCGTCGTAATTAACCGAACATCGCGACCGTACGGCCAAACGAACCGACATCCGACATATTTTTGGGCATGTTTCATGTCCACAATGTTTAGGCATCATTTTAGGGCCTTAAAGTTGGCTTTACAGGCCTTAGAAGGGCTGAAAATGGCTTAAATACGCAACAGGGACCAAAAGTGTAAATTCTGCAAGTGGTGCAGATCAGAAGTCTCAGGCGGCCCGCGTGAGTTTTGCCTAAATGTTGAGGCGGGCCGCTTGAGACTGTCAGACAGAATAAATGTTGCATTTAATGCAGTTTGGCCTTTCGTTCGATCAAGGGGCAATGCCCTTTCACCCAATCAAGAGCCAAGGGGCATTTTCTGACTTACCACAACATTGCGACAAGTGTACGCACGAGATCGTGGCACGATATTCGATAAACGATCCTAACGGTTCCACTTTTCCTATAAATACTGTCACACCCCCAAAATCCACACGCGGAGTATCACCGCTTGGGAGCGTGACTGACCAGGATCAAGCCACCAATCATATCGAACACAACATTTAATAATAAAAGTAGATAATGTAATTCAACAAGACATGATTGATGTTCAAAACCAAACATTGTTTAAGTAGCGGAAGCATGTAAGTAAACCCAACATAAATAGTAATGTATGAAAATCATAAGTGTTTAATTAAGCATTCATGATCCATGCTCCACAACGACCTGCTCCTCCTTGTGCAAGCTCCAAATATCTAACGACCTGCAAGGCATGTAACAGAGGATCAACAAACTAGTTGAGCGAGTTCACAGTTTATAGTTCAGTATAGTATAGTGTGAGTAGTAGTATGTTCGGTCGTTATGTCATGTATCGTATTAGTTTCCATCGCGGCCACCCAGGCAGGTATGCGAAGATATTAGGGGATGTTCATCCCGAGTATTCGAGACTAGGTTTATCTGTATCGCGGCCTACCAGGCAGGTGTGCGAAGATTAGTAAATTCCAGTTCGCGGCCTTCCAAAGGCAGGTGTGCGAAGTCTGTCATAATATCGCGGCCAACCCTTGGCAGGTGTGCGAAGATCAGTTCAATGAGTGTTACTAGTCTAGTCGTATTCTTATCGTTAGGTTCTATCAACTGAGTATGTACCATAAAATAATCCAAATCCCATTCCCACCCTGGGAACCCCATGCCTTGGCTGTGTGAACTCACCTTGGTTTGCTCGGTATGTTATGCTCTAGGGTTTATCAAATGTCTAAGTCCGTTACACACGACCTAGGATATGTTGCACATGATACGATGTAAGTGTTTGCATCAAATTAAGGTTTGCAAATCATTGGCATTCAAGCAGCTGTGTTTTGTGTGCTTTTTGTGTACAGTCTGATATCACATCGAATGTTCATACATACTGGATCATACAGTTGCAGTCAGCATCATGCGATTATATAGAATCATGCATTCACGTAAACAGTTAATCATCATGTATCACATCTTTCACGTACGATTATCTCCCGTATTCATTGATCACATAAAACACACTGTCGTACATGTAACGCACACATGTAATCCTAGCCACGATAGTTCATCCATTCATCTAGTGTCATCTAACAATCGCTTAACATGCAAATAGCCCAACGGTACATCATATGGACACACATAATTTTACCCGTGCACACAACAAGTCTAGTTATTAACCATGAGTAGCCCATCTACTATGCAAGGCCCAATCAAGTAAAGCTTAACCCAACCGGCCCAACCAAACTTAGTCTATACATCACATAGGGAAAAGGTCGAATAATGGTTCCCTACTTAAAGTTCGGACAAAGGGGGGGGGGCCTGATGTCATAAAACTCGGTCAAAGGCTTCATGCCTTATGAAAACTCGGACAAGACACATCATTGAAAAGGTCGGACCACCTCACTAATAACTTAAACTCGGACCATGCTTGGTGAATTAACTTGGACCAGGCTTGATACAAACTCGGACCACATCAATTACAAAGAAACTCGGACATATAGTGAGTATAAACTTCGGACCTTGGCCTTAGGGCCCTAAACTCGGACCTTGCTTCACACCCCTAAGAACTTCGGACATCATTTGTCATATTAAAAGCTCGGACACTAGGTTATCTAGTCAAAAACTTGGATAATATAATTCTTTGGCAAGAAAGTCGGACAAGGGAAATCTTTATAAAAACTCGGACCATGTGGCCTTCTAAACTCGGTCACACTAATATCCTTCAAAACTCGGCTCTCACAAGCACAAAGGTCTGACCCCTTAATATATTAACCAAACTCGGACATCACAACACTAACAATCTTCGGACCTTAGGTTATATAATAAAACTCGGACTGAATTCTTTCTTATCCAAAAATTCGGAGACATCATACATGTGATAAAGAATTCGGACCCCTTTTGCATTACACAAACTCAGGCAACATAACAAGAGAAGAACTCGGACATCAGCACATCAAGAAGGTCGGACAACATTAAGGATCCAAAACTCAGACAACTAACATTCAATAAACCTCTGACTAACAAATAATCATGCGTTCATTACGATTGAAGCAGTTACGCACATACATCCAACAGTTATGTTTTTACTTTTCCACGATCTAGAAACCCTAGTTACATACTTTTACATTGCAGGATCAATCAATCAATTGGTACATAACAACAACAGTCATCGGAGAATCAATCTACCAAGCATACCCTAATCATCATCATCATTTCAATAATCAGGATTCAAATTAAGCACAGAACCATCATATCAAGAACTAGGGTTTACAAGAATTACAAGAATCAAGAGTTGATATCAATCAAATAATCAACAAACAATCATTACAATTACCTTGTGTTGATCCTAGAGAAAGAGAGGAATCAAACTTGTGATGTCTTGCCAATGATTTGGTGATGATTGCCAGAGAATTGTGAACTACGTGCTTTGGTTTTTGTGAAAATGATTAGTGAAATTGAGATTAGGGTTAAGTATGATTTAGGTTTCACTAATAACTCTTTACCCCCTCCATTATTCTATTTTATAAGAGTGCACTATCTCAATCAATTTCACAGTTTCACCACCAAGTTTATACATTTGGCAAGTTTATCACAATTAACACATACAACCATGCACAATCAAACAATCAAAACATATATGATTCCATGGCAATCAATTGTGCAAATAAACGACTAGTCAATACATGAACGTGCAATAAATGCGAAATAGAATCTTGGAAATTCGAGTTGTCACATTATCCCCAACTTAAAAGAAATTTCGTCCCGAAATTTGGTACGCACTCACTGAGGAAGCTAGGTAAGCTGTATTGTTCACTGGTTTTCCTGGGGTGTCACATCATCCCCCCGTTGATTTGGAATTTCGTCCCGAAATTCAGTAGTAGTAGCTTCAGCCTCAGTAGTGGATGCATTGGTTCTGAATAACTGGGGGTACTTTTCTGTCATCTGGTCTTCGCGTTCCCAGGTGTACTCTGGGCCACGTTTGGAGTTCCAACGAACTCGGACAAGAGGGATTCTCTTGTGTTTGAGGACCTTAACATCCCGGTCCGTGATTTCAACTGGTTCCTCGACGAACTGCAACCGCTCGTCGATAGTGAGTTCCTTAAAAGGAATTATGAGGGTCTCATCTGACAGGCACTTCTTCAGATTCGACACATGAAATACATTGTGAACTGCACCGAGTTCAGCTGGTAGGTTCAGTCTGTAGGCTACTTGGCCTATTCTTTCAGTGATTTCGAACGGTCCAACATACCGTGGATTGAGTTTGCCTCGTTTACCAAAACGAACCACACCCTTCCAGGGTGATACTTTTAATAAAACCCGGTCCCCGACCTGAAATTCCAATGGCCTCTTACGCTTATCCGCGTAGGCTTTCTGACGGTCGCGTGCGTTGTCGTATCTGTGCAATCTTTTCTGTGGCGTCCACTACAATCTCTGGACCCGTGATCTGACTATCCCCCACCTCTGCCCAACAGAGAGGTGACCGGCATTTACGTCCGTACAATGCCTCGAATGGAGCGGCTTGGATGCTGGTGTGGTAACTGTTATTGTATGAAAACTCCACTAAAGGGAGATGTTTTTTTTTTCCAGCTGTTGCCGAAATCGATAACACACGCCCGAAGCATGTCTTCTAGAGTTTGAATCGTGCGCTTAGACTGCCCATCCGTCTGAGGATGATACGCTGTGCTCATGTCTAATCGTGAGCCGAAAGATTTGTGCATTGCTTGCCATAGTTCTGACGTGAATCGTGCATCCCGATCCGAAATGATGGAGGTGGGCACCCCGTGCCTCGAAACAACTTCTTTAAGATAAACGTCTGCGAGAGTGGAGAACTTATCCGTTTCCTTTATAGCCAGGAAGTGTGCAGACTTGGTGAGTCGATCCACGATCACCCATATGGTGTCATTTCCACGCTGAGATCTAGGTAGGCCTGTAACGAAATCCATGGAAATTTCTTCCCATTTCCATTGTGGTATCGTGGGTTGCTGAAGTAGGCCCGCTGGTTTCTGGTATTCCACCTTGACTCTCGCACAGGTCAAGCACTTGCCAACGCAGGTAGCGATGTGGGCCTTCATGCTAGGCCACCAATATGTAGTTCTGATGTCGTGGTACACTTTGTCCGACCCTGGATGTACCGAGTAGCGAGACTTGTGTGCTTCGTCCATCACAAGCTCTCGTAAACCGCCATAAAGTGGGACCCAAATACGCCCCGTTACATAGTAGGCGCCGTCTTCCTTTTGTTCCATTCGTTGCCTTGAACCGCGTAAGGCTTCAGCCATGACGTTTTCGGGTTTCAATGCTTCTATCTGAGCAGCTCGTATCTGTGCAGGAAGACTGGACTGAATAGTAAGCTGCAGCGCTCGCACGCGCTTAGGTAGGGTGTCCTTTCGACTGAGGGTGTCGGCCACAACATTGGCCTTGCCTGGATGATACTTGATGGCGCATTCGTAGTCATTAAGTAACTCGACCCATCGTCGTTGACGCATGTTCAATTCCTTCTGCTTGAAGATATGCTCGAGACTCCTGTGATCGGTGTAAATTGTGCACTTGGTACCGTACAGGTAGTGTCGCCATATCTTAAGCGCAAAAACAACAGCTCCCAGCTCTAAATCGTGCGTCGTGTAGTTCCGTTCATGAATCTTGAGTTGCCGCGAAGCGTAAGCAATAACCTTATCCCGTTGCATCAATACGCAACCAAGACCCTGTATCGATGCGTCACAATAAATCACGAAGTCATCTGTGCCCTCCGGCAATGAGAGAATAGGTGCACTGCAAAGCCTATCCTTTAGGTACTGAAAAGCGGTCTCTTGGGAATCTCCCCAACGGTAGGTGACACCTTTCTGTGTCTGCATAGTAAGCGGCTGCGCGGTCTTCGAAAAGTCTTTAATGAATCGTCTGTAATACCCCGCCAAACCCAAGAATTGGCGTATTTCCGTCGGTGTACGCGGTGCAGGCCAGTTCCTGATCGAATCTACCTTGGATGGATCAGCATGAATCCCATCCCTGTTCACCACATGGCCTAAGAAGTGGACTTCACGAAGCCAGAAGTCGCATTTAGAAAACTTTGCGTACAATTGCTCCTTTCGAAGAAGTTCCAAGACAAGACGTAAGTGCTGCTCGTGCTCCTCCTGACTCTTGGAGTAGATCAGAATGTCGTCGATGAAGACAATGACGAACTTGTCAAGACAGGGTTTGCACACCCTGTTCGTAAGGTCCATAAATACGGCAGGTGCGTTCAATAATATCAAACCATCCATCATATCAAACATAAAATACAGTAGGTAAAATAATTCATAAAACCCAATACGATTAATGTTCAAACCAAACTTTGTTTGAGTAGCGGAAACATAATAATGAAAACCCAAAATAAGTTATAAGTTCAAATATCGTTCATTGCATCTCCTCGTCCTAACACGAAAACTCGACCTCTTGCCTCGTTGCCATTGTTGTTGTTGTTTCCCCCGTTGTTGTTGTTGTTGTTCCCGTTGCCCTGGTTATTGTTGTGGTTCTGATTCTGGTTCAACTGAGGGCAATCACGTTTGTAATGACCTTCTGCCCCACACTGGAAACATCCCCGGTTTCCACGCTGTGGTTGCGGCTGCTGTGGGTTTTGAGGAACTGGTGGCGGAAGTTGCTGATCCTGGTTTGCAGGTCGAGAGCTTCTACAATCCTTAGCCTCATGACCCATCTTGAGGCATCTTTGACAACGTTCCCTGCGACATCTTCCGTTGTGGTGTCTGTTGCACTTAATACACAGTGGGTGAATTCCCCGATATCCACCCTGCCCCTGACTGCCAGATGATTGCTGACTCGAACTCTGGTAATCATTTGTCTTGCGCTGCTGAGACTGAACAGAAACTGATCCCTTGCTGGAATCCCCCTCCCATTTCCTCTTGTTGTCACTGGGAGTAGCAGAAGTAGTGACAGCAGTAGTGGTAGCCTTGACACGTTTTGGCAGCCTGTTCTGGTCCACTGCCTGATCTGTAATACGATGAACAAGGCGCTGAATAGCCTGGATATTATCAAGATTAGCCGATGTCACATGGCTCTGGATCTCTGGCGCCAAACCCTTGAGATACAACTTAATACGTTTCACTGGAGGGTCCACCATAGTTGGGCATAGCACGGCCAGTTCATTCGACCGTTTGGTATAGGCTTCGATCTCTGACCCAACCATTTTCAAGTTATACAGCTCGTCTTCCAACTTGTGAATATCTTCATGCGTGCAATATTCCCTTTTGATAAGTTCCTTAAAATCGTTCCAGGGTGTGGCGTTAGCAGCTGCCAACCCTAGGATCTGTACTTGCGCGTTCCACCAAGTCAACGCGATTCCTTCCAGAGTGCCAGTGGCGTACTTGACCCTGCGAGCCTCAGGGCATTCACACATTTCGAACACAGATTCTAGCTTCTCAAACCAATGGAGGAGTCCCACTGCCCCCTCGGTGCCACTGAATGAGCTTGGACGAAAGTCCATGAAGTTCTTGAAAGTGCAGACAGGCTGCTGCGCGTGTTGACCTATTGTGTACGAATAGGACAAGTTAAATACGAGAGTTAATGTAGGATCTAAAGATCCTAGTGTGTGTCTATACTGCAGGGTATACTACCTGCTTGAGCAGCTGCAAGTGCCGCAGCAACTTGAGCTTGAACGAGAGCCTCTAGCTGGGCTTGAGTCATGTTAATTCGTCCGGCCATTGATCTTCACATCAAAGGCAACAAAAGTGAGAAAGGTTCGCGAATAGTGCGATGACAGAAGAGTGTAAGCACGTAAGTGTTCTCAAGCAATAACAAGTAGTGAGCAAAGTAATGTAAGCATACTACGAGCAAAGTTCTATGCAGTTCTAGCAAGCAGGTAATAAACATAAACCTTATTACCTAGTATGTCGAGTCTTGCACGTGGAGCGAAGCGTCGTTGTGGATCGTTGAGAGCACTGTTCTGGTTATAGTCTGGTTTTAATAAAAACGTTTTCCCCATATTAAAACCAAGTTCTCTATAACCAATTGCTCTGATACCAATCTGTCACACCCCCAAAATCCACACGCGGAGTATCACCGCTTGGGAGCGTGACTGACCAGGATCAAGCCACCAATCATATCGAACACAGCATTTAATAATAAAAGTAGATAATGTAATTCAACAAGACATGATTGATGTTCAAAACCAAACATTGTTTAAGTAGCGGAAGCATGTAAGTAAACCCAACATAAATAGTAATGTATGAAAATCATAAGTGTTTAATTAAGCATTCATGATCCATGCTCCACAACGACCTGCTCCTCCTTGTGCAAGCTCCAAATATCTAACGACCTGCAAGGCATGTAACAGAGGATCAACAAACTAGTTGAGCGAGTTCACAGTTTACAGTTCAGTATAGTATAGTGTGAGTAGTAGTATGTTCGTTCGTTATGTCATGTATCGTATTAGTTTCCATCGCGGCCTCCCAGGCAGGTATGCGAAGATATTAGGGGATGTTCATCCCGAGTATTCTAGACTAGGTTTATCTGTATCGCGGCCTACCAGGCAGGTGTGCGAAGATTAGTAAATTCCAGTTCGCGGCCTTCCAAAGGCAGGTGTGCGAAGTCTGTCATAATATCGCGGCCAACCCTTGGCAGGTGTGCGAAGATCAGTTCAATGAGTGTTCCTAGTCTAGTCGTATTCTTATCGTTAGGTTCTATCAACGGAGTATGTACCATAAAATAATCCAAATCCCATTCCCACCCTGGGAACCCCATGCCTTGGCTGTGTGAACTCACCTTGGTTTGCTCGGTATGTTATGCTCTAGGGTTTATCAAATGTCTAAGTCCGTTACACACGACCTAGGATATGTTGCACATGATACGATGTAAGTGTTTGCATCAAATTAAGGTTTGCAAATCATTGGCATTCAAGCAGCTGTGTTTTGTGTGCTTATTGTGTACAGTCTGGTATCACATCGAATGTTCATACATACGGGATCATACAGTTGCAGTCAGTATAATGCGATTATATAGAATCATGCATTCACGTAAACAGTTAATCATCATGTATCACATCTTTCACGTACGATTATCTCCCGTATTCATTGATCACATAAAACACACTGTCGTACATGTAACGCACACATGTAATCCTAGCCACGATAGTTCATCCATTCATCTAGTGTCATCTAATAATCGCTTAACATGCAAATAGCCCAACGGTACATCATATGGACACACATAATTTTACCCGTGCACACAACAAGTCTAGTTATTAACCATGAGTAGCCCATCTACTATGCAAGGCCCAATCAAGTAAAGCTTAACCCAACCGGCCCAACCAAACTTAGTCTATACATCACATAGGGAAAAGGTCGAATAATGGTTCCCTACTTAAAGTTCGGACAAAGGGGGGGGGGTGATGTCATAAAACTCGGTCAAAGGCTTCATGCCTTATGAAAACTCGGACAAGACACATCATTGAAAAGGTCGGACCACCTCACTAATAACTTAAACTCGGACCATGCTTGGTGAATTAACTCGGACCAGGCTTGATACAAACTCGGACCACATCAATTACAAAGAAACTCGGACATATAGTGAGTATAAACTTCGGACCTTGGCCTTAGGGCCCTAAACTCGGACCTTGCTTCACACCCCTAAGAACTTCGGACATCATTTGTCATATTAAAAGCTCGGACACTAGGTTATCTAGTCAAAAACTCGGATAATATAATTCCTTGGCAAGAAAGTCGGACAAGGGAAAACTTTATAAAAACTCGGACCATGTGGCCTTCTGAACTCGGTCACACTAATATCCTTCAAAACTCGGCTCGCACTGTGACAACCCTCACTAAACCAGGTATCCGTACGACTTAATTAACTATTAATTGTTGCCTAATTACTGTGCTTAACTGAGATTTCTGATAAACTGCTACTTGATTGTTGATACATGTACATGTCTGCATCATACTTTGATTTTTCCTGTCACTACATTACTTATTTACTGAACTTTAGTGACAAACATGATGCACAAAAGCACAGTAGCATTTGAACGGATAACCTATTGAACATGCTGATATAGCCAGCATCAGGCAAACACTGCCTCTAAAGGCCTGAATGAGCCAGAAATATTTTACTACACCCGTAGTGTGTGTAGGATACAAGGGTTGTATAATTGCGTCTCTAGGAATAAGATATAGAGATTTGGATGTGCCTAAAACGTACTTTAAGCACGAAACACAGCACTTTTATTTACGCACTAGCTTCTAGCTAATTAATAAAGTGCCAAAATATGAGGAATTATTCCTGACACTTTGCAGAATAAATTGTGTCGCTAAAAATATTACTTACGACGCTTAAAGGATATCTTAAGCACTTTAACGGATTCCTATCCAACCGAACAACCGGACAATACCCGGAACATAAAAATATTGCCAGAATTATTGTTAGTATTTTTCTGAGCCAGTTAGGGTCCCTGATTACCCTAACACCCGCTCTTTAACACATTAAACAACTAACGGGGTTAGACCTTAAAGTTAACTCACTTAACTTAACTAAACTGTAACTGTACGATCGAGATCCAACCGGGTGGTCCCACCACCCTAATGAAATCGGCCAACAAGGAGGACAAGGAGGGTACACTTTTTATTATATTATATTTGATTTGTGGATATCTAGAACGAGAAACCGATGGACGTTAGCACTTGAATCCTCTATATAAACACACTCTCACACACACAAGACACACACACCAACACAACTCTCTCTCTCTTGTTCCCTCTCCCTCACGGCCGTAGCCACCCACCACCATCCATCCATTTTTCGGTTCAAGTCTTGCCATTCCAAGTGCACTCTAGTGTCGGGGATCACGTACAACGAAGCTTGGAGCAGACGGAAGCTAAAGGACCTCGTGCATTTGCTTTTATCCACGCCGTTTTCGACTAGATTCTTCCCTAGCCTTGAGCTAGAGGTATATTGTTTAAAACTCGTTTTTAATCGTATCTAAAGTGGTTAAAAGAATTTTTGACGGTTAAAAGTCGGTAACCCACTTCTTGAATCTTTAAAGTCTACTAAAACTCGAATATCGTTGGTTAAAAGCATATAACGCGTGTAAATGTCGTAGTATTTGAATATGTTGATTGTTAAAGCCCGATCTATGATGTGGTGGCTCTCATCATCGTTTAACCCGACTTTGTTAGGATCACGTATCTTAACATAAGCTTGTTTCTAGCGGTGCGAGGGTTAAAAGGTGAAACTCCACCACACGGGAAACATGAACTTGTGTAAAAGTGTTTAACATAAAAAAATAGTATTTAAAACGAGCCGATCTACGTATGTACAAGTGGTATATTCGTAGGACCGGGTGTCGAGAAAATCATGTTTTATAAAAGTGGATAACATGTTAATAAAAGATGATTTCTATAAACTACAAGTGTAAGAACACTTGTGAAATGAAAGATCCGACAAAATAACAATTTTTATAAAAATTGTCGGAAGTTGTAAAGAGTGATTTGTTCCAAAAACGGGGTTTTTGCAAGACTAAACTATTTTATACATAGATCCACTAAATATAACGAGATCTACATAATAGTTTTAGAAAAACTACAAGTTCATGAAATGATGCGACTTTACATACTAGTCTACGAGTTTAATGTGTTGAAACTAGTTTGAAGTATCGAAAATTGATTTGGTTGATTTGAAGAATTGTTGAAATGATTTTGTAAAAGAAAATGATACGCTTAAAAGCGTGGCCACCTCCAGTTACAGGGGAAACTCTGGCGAAATTTTTCTAAAATCTAACACTTAGAAATTATTTACAAGTGTTAAACTATTTTGAAATGTTTTCAAAATATATTTCGCCATGACTTTATTTATTAAATAATCGGAGGTGGGATTTTCACAAAAACTAAACGTGATAAATATATATTCGGTAAATATATTTTTCGCAACACTGTTTATGATTATTTTGTGAAAATGTATAAATATTATTTTTAGAGTAAAAATAATATTTACTAACTTGTCAAACCCAAAATAATACCAACGCCTACACGACAAACATATAAGTTACAACGGTAATTACTATTACCACTAAATCGCTAAAACGTAACTTACACTTTATACGGAAATATTCACGAATGCGTATGTTGTCGACGTATTATTTTGGAAAGTATTATACGAAGAGAAAATATATTATTTTTGAGAAAAATAATTATATTTTGGAATGAGAAATAAAATATATTAAGTGAGACTTAATATTATAAACGCACATGTATTAATTCCCCCATCCTTGGGAAGGAGATTTTCTACCAAGTATATACACGGAACGGTTGTCTAACCGTTTCCCGAAAATGTAAACTATAAAGCTAGGGCACGGCCATCCGTCTAATAGAATTAGCACATGTAGGTCGTCGCGCAGCAGTTGGATATTTGGATTACTTGGTATTGTGACGCACTCACTGTGAGTTCATGTCCCCCTTTTCTCTAACTGTTTTCAGTTTACTTAACTGCGGGGGTGAAATACATGTTACTATGATTTACGAGTACTTTACAACGGTATGTTTAACGTAAGGAGGTGTTATACGATCATGTGAGTGGATAGGAACAACATGGGGCCATTAGTCCTCATGGAGGGACCGAGGGACAGGAGCGGTAGATCTATCTGGGTGTAGCGAGCCCAGCCCCCGGCCAAACTAGAAACGGACCGTGGGGTGACTTTGTCCACATACTTTGCCGTGGCGAAATCTGCTAGGTTTGAGTCTCCCTATTTGCACTTCACATATGTCAGTGGCCTTGCAAACCATTGGAGATCACAAGTCCTCTTACACTGCTACATACCATAACTATTTTTTTATACTCACAAATGTTTTACATACTCACCTACACGTGAACTCGCTCAACATTATTGTTGATTTTTCAACTCACATGTATTTCAGGAAATTAAACGGATCTGGCACGGTATGGAACGTTTTCCGCTGCACTGGTCATGAAGTCATCAGGGTTTAGGGTTGTGTCTCTTACCTGGACAAGACACAAACCCTAAATCACGTTTATGTTTTGTTATAAGTTGTAATGTTACTAAACAAGGTTATGGTTGCATGTTAAAAACACTGGTATTGTATGATGTTTTCAAAAACTTAATGGATGACTTGCATGGTTTTTAAATTCATATAGCTTTGTTATGATTAAGCTATGGTATTAAGAAGTCACACAAATTAACCACGCTTCCGCAAAGCCAGGGTGTGACAGCTTGGTATCAGAGCTCTGATCATAGCGAACTAGGATTCCTTCTCGAGTCTAGACTATGATCACTAGGGCTCTCACGAAAACATTTTTATTGCATACCACTTAAGTCCAGATCCAAAACGTTTTTACAAACCAATGTTGAGCACATTTTAGGCTCAGTCCTGAAGACTGAGGCTCGGTCTTGGAGGCCGAGGCTCGATCTTAGAGATCGAGGTAGATGTTTGTTGTTTTAGGCTCAGTCTTGGAGGCTGAGGCTCGGTCTTGGAGGCCGAGGCTCGATCTAAGAGATCGAGGAGGATGATAGAGCAGTCTTAGAGACTGGGAGGAATTTGGCTAGTGGGACTAGGAATGTCAGTCTAGGAGACTGGGAGGCTAGTGGGACTAGGAGAAATATTTGATTGTTTAGTGTTGACTTACATGAATATATGATTGATTATTATACGTATATGTGTTTGTGTTACGAACGTCATGGCTATAGTATCAGACGACATAGTTTCATCGGAGCACGAGGTGTACGTTTCCGATACTACCGGCACAGACGAGGACGACTTTCAGCCCTTTTTGCGCTACCTGAAGTCGTAGCAGAGCCTACTGATGGCCATCTTGTTGGGAATTTACCCTTCGCGGTGATCCCTGTTCCTGTACCCCTTGCCGCTTATCCTATTGTTGATATGCCCCCCTGACGTGGCCTCTGACGACGATAACGATCTGCTAGAAAGAGGACCCATTTGAGGGCGAGGCCCTATTGCTGCTGGAATTAACCTACTGCTTGCGGACGCTCCTGCAGGGGAAACTTATGCCCATTCCCCTGTCCCAGACTCATTTGAATTTCTGACATCCGCATTTTCGCATATTTAGGGAGTGCAGCACCATTTACGCGACGCCGACCCTGATACGGCATCATCAGCTGCACCGGTTCCCGCACAAAGCTTTGAGTTTGATCACAGTATTGAGGGTAATCCTGTTCTTCCATCTGGTTTTGATCCAGACCATGACCTTGAGTTCATACGCTTAGGCCAGCCCTTGGAGGATCCTGTAACCCCCTGTGATGGTTGATCCAGCTGATTTTGAGATAGAGTTTGTTGATCCAGAGCCAGCCGTGGCCCTGAGCCAGGCATTGCTCTTGACCCCGCATTAGAGCATGACCTTGTTCATGCCAATGCACCTGCTGTCGCTCCTTGGTTGATCATCTGCTTGGACGAGAGAAAATGTGGGGTAACTGTGCAAGACAATTTATTATTACGGGGGCCCACGTAATAACGGCTTGTAGTGCACAGAAATCCTGGTGGACTCTGCGGGCCAAGCTAATGAAAACCAATGTAGCAGGAAATAACTCGAACACGAATGACCAAGGCGATGAAGCCTCGAGTTCATTCTATTTCAAGCAACAAGCCAAATTGGCAAGCCTATGTGGAGGCTCAGAAAATTTATTTTTCCCACCCATACATTGAGTATATTTATGTGTAAAATTGGGTGAGTACATGATGGCTTGCGGTGCTATGTATCTTAAGACAATTGGAAAGTTGTCTAACCCACTTCATGCCATTCCGGCAGAAAAGAATGCCACCCAGGCGTGACACAAACACCAGTAGGTTGCCAAGGATAGGAGTCGAGCTGCAAAAACGCAACTCACATGCAATTGCATGACATGAAGCTCTCCACTTTTAGCACAGCAATGGCACTATTGGAAATAATCCCTAGCTGACCGCACCTATAAGCAGTTCCTAAACTGCAAGCCTTTGAACTTCGACGAAACAGAAAGCGCCATTGCATTCGTTCGTTGGCCTGAAAAGATTGACTCCATTCTAGGAAAGACAAACTGTTCGCCCCAACTGGAGTGATACCTTTACCTCAAGGTCATTACTAGACGGCACAGTCTCATGGTGGGACCATCATGTTCAGGCCCTTAGCACGGATGCTACTTATGCACTGAGCTGGGACGAGCTCAAGGAAATGATTGAGAAGAAATGTTGTTCTAGGACTGGAATTCAGAAGCTTAAGGTGGAGTTCTGGAATTTGAAAATGGAGAGACCCGAGATTCCTTAACATCGCACGACTTGCCTAGGGTCGTCCCCTACTAAGTCATTATTGTTGTATGATACAGTTATGTACATATAGGCTTTACATTGTGGTCTCGATTTGTGGTAATGCAATCGCAGTATTCTCATCACTTGTGATGTTTGATCTATGGTTTATGTTCTATGACATGAGATGTTATGTGGCTGATTTATTGATAGCATGAGATGCTATGTGCTGATATTGTTGAATACATACGTACATTTTACCTGCTACGACCTAACCTATGTGAAACATCTTTTAGAAGATGCCACCAAGACGCGAAATGCGCATACCCACCAACGAGGCAGAACTTCAGGAAATCATTACTGCAGTCATCGCACAATATGAGGCCCATCACTCCGAGCGCAACGGAGGTACCTCGGAAAATAACGGTTGTCCCTACTGGCACTTCCTCAACTACAAGCCTCCGAAGTTCGACGGCACTGGAGGTGCCATAGCTTTTGTGAAATGGATTGAGAGTATGGATTCCATCTTTCGAATGAGTGGTTGTACGCCAGAACAACAAGTCCCATACGTTACTGAGTTGTTTCAAGATGGAGCTCGATTATGGTGGAATCTTCAGGTTCGAATAATGGGCCTAACTACAGCATACGCGTTAACTTGGGATGAGTTGAAAGGAATAATGCGTAAGAAGTATTGCTCCCAAGAGGAAACCCAGAAGTTGGAAGGGGAATTCCAGAGCCTGATAATGGAAGGTCCAAAAATGTTGGGATACATGCAAAGACTTCATGACTTGGCACGAGTTATTCCCCACTTAGCGGAACCAGAAATGAGGAAATTGGGACAGTTTATTTGGGAACTGGCACCACAAGTCATGAGCTTAAGGGCAGCATCTACGCCACCAACAACTATTGCTGCAAGCAAGATGGGTTTGGCACTCGTTACGGAAGCCATTAGACTAGAAAAACTTGCAAACCCTGATAGGGAGACTCAGGTAGAGTCATCTGGAAAGAACAAAAGGAAGCTTACCGAAGATACCCGAACAAATAATGATGAACAAAGATCTATTCGAGGTTGTTTTGACTGCGGAGACAAAGGGCATTTCAAGAAAGATTGCCCTAACAACAGACAGGCCAATGATAAGATTTGCTTGGAAACTAAAGCAAGACGTGCTGGGTGCAAGTATCACCATGAATGTGGATGTCGAAAGCCTAGGTGCGGGAGGAAAAGGCATAACAAGGATGGTTGTGGGATGAAGAGTCCCAAACAAGGAGAAAATCGTAACAACGCTCAAGGTGGAAGCAGGAAAGGAAATGGTCGAGTGCTAGGATGCTTCCATTGTGGGGACATTGGACATCTTAAGAGAGAATGCCCGGAATTGAAACAAGGCCGTGAGAGAACACCCAGCATCGGAGTTCGTGAAGCATGCCAGGATCCAGGCATGATTACTGGTACGTTCTTTAGCAACCAAAACTTTCGCATCTATCTTGTTTGATACTGGTGCCGATTATAGCTTCGTATCATTAGAATTTAAGACTATGCTTGGTTTAACCGCTAGTAAATTAGATATTCCACACTCAATTGAATTGGCGAATGGGAAGTTAGTAGAAGCTAACGAGGCGATTCGAGGTTGCGTAATCGGGTTGGGAGAGCGTGAGTTTGCTCTCGATCTACTACCAGTCCAGTTGGGAAGCTTCGACGTGGTAGTAGGGATGGATTGGTTATCGAGTAACAAGGCAGAGATAGTTTGTCACGAGAAGATTATTCGTATCCCGACCGATGATGGTGAGACCATTGTAGTTCATGGGGAGAAGCGTGAGACGCCGTTAAAGATGATTAGCTGCCTGAAAGCAAGGAAGTGTTTGAGGAAAGGATGTGTTGCTTTTCTAGCACACATTGTGGATAAGAAGGCTGCTGAGCCAAAGATCAAAGACATCCCTGTCGTGAGGGAATACCCAGAAGTCTTTCCAGAAGACTTGCCTGGCTTGCCACCTCAAAGGCGAGTGGAGTTTCGCATCGACTTAGTTCCAGGCGCCGCGCCTGTGGCTAAGGCACCTTATAGACTCGCTCCGTCTGAGATGCAAGAACTGTCGACACAACTTCAAGAGTTGTTAGACAAGGGTTTTATCCGACCAAGCTTCTCGCCTTGGGGAGCTCCAGTTTTGTTTGTGAAGAAGAAGGACGGTAGTTTTCGGATGTGTATTGACTACAGAGAATTGAACAAGCTGACGATCAAGAATAGGTATCCTTTGCCAAGAATCGATGATCTGTTCGACCAACTTCAAGGTTCAAGCTTTTACTCCAAGATCGATCTTCGATCTGGATACCATCAGCTACGGATACAGGAGGAGAGTATCCCGAAGACAGCCTTCAGAACTCGATATGGACACTACGAGTTTCTCGTTATGCCGTTTGGTTTGACAAACGCACCTGCAGTGTTCATGGATTTGATGAACCGAGTTTGTAAGCCGTACTTGGATAAGTTCGTGATCGTATTCATTGATGATATCCTGATTTATTCGAAGACGAAGGCTGAGCACGAGCAACATCTTAGAGCCATTCTGGAGTTGCTAAAGAGGGAACAGTTGTACGCCAAATTCTCTAAGTGTGAGTTTTGGCTAAGAGAAGTGCAATTCCTTGGGCACGTGGTGAATGGAAATGGAATCCACGTGGATCCAACCAAGATTAAGGCGATCAAAGACTGGGAAACGCCAAAGACGCCAACCGAGATTCGGCAATTCTTGGGTTTGGCTGGCTATTATCGAAGGTTCATCGAGAACTTTTCAAAGATCGCTCAACCGTTGACACTCCTCACGCAGAAAGATAAGAAGTTTGATTGGGGAATCAAACAGGATGAAGCATTTCAAGTGTTGAAGGAGAAGCTTTGTAACGCGCCAATCTTAGCTCTACCGGAAGGTACCGACGATTTTGTGGTATACTGCGACGCATCGCGTCAAGGATTGGGTTGTGTGTTGATGCAACGTCAAAAGGTTATTGCCTACGCATCACGCCAACTGAAGGTGCACGAAAAGAACTATACCACGCATGATTTAGAGCTAGGCGCAGTGGTCTTTGCTTTGAAGATCTGGAGACACTACCTTTACGGTACAAAGTGTACGATCTTTACAGATCACAAGAGCCTCCAGCATATATTCAACCAGAAGGAGTTGAATATGAGGCAAAGAAGATGGGTCGAGTTGTTGAACGATTACGACTGCGAGATCAAGTATCATCCAGGGAAGGCGAATGTGGTCGCTGATGCCCTAAGTCGTAAAGAGAGAATCAAGCCCATAAGGGTTAGGGCTATGGAAATGATTATTCAAACCGATCTTTCCTCGCGCGTTCGTGCAGCACAGAAGGAAGCTCTCAAGGAGGGAAACCTTGAGGAAGAATATCTCCGTGGGATGGAGAAGATTTTGGTGCCAAACAGGGAAGGAACATTGTGTTTTGGGAAAAGGATTTGGGTTCCTCTGTTTGGTGGTTTAAGAGAGGTTATCTTTGAAGAAGCTCACAAGTCACGGTACTCTATCCACCCTGGAGCGGATAAGATGTACTAGGATCTTAAAGATTATTACTGGTGGCCTAGGATGAAAGGCGAAGTTGCTATTTACGTGAGCAAATGTTTAACTTGCGCCAAAGTTAAGGCGGAATACCAGAAGCCTTCGGGACTTCTGCAGCAACCGAAAATTCCCCAGTGGAAGTGGGAAGAAATCTCCATGGATTTTATTACGAAGTTGCCAAGAACGCCAAAGGGCCATGACACTATCTGGGTGATAGTAGATCGCTTAACGAAGTCAGCACACTTCTTACCTATCCGCGAGAAGGATAATACAAGCAAATTGGCTGAAATCTACATGAGAGAGATTGTTACACGCCATGGAGTACCTCTCTCGATTATTTCTGATAGAGATGGGAGGTTCGTATCGAGGATATGGCAATCCTTCCAGGAAGCTTTTGGCTCAAAGCTGAATATGAGCACTGCGTTTCACCCGCAGACCGACGGTCAAAGCGAGCGGACGATTCAGACGTTGGAGGACATGCTGAGAGCATGTGTGATGGATTTAGGCTGTAGCTGGGATAAGCATTTACCCCTAGTTGAATTTTCATACAACAACAGCTACCACACCAGTATTGGTGCCGCGCCATTCGAAGCGTTATATGGGCGCAAGTGCAGGTCGCCGCTCTGTTGGTCAGACGCAGGTGATAGACAATTGGTAGGTCCCGATGTAGTTCAGGAAACTACAGATAAGATTGCGCAAATCCGAGATCGCATTAGCGCGGCTCGTGACCGTCAGAAGACCTACGCAGATCTGAAAAGGAAACCTCAGGAGTTTGAGGTTGGGGATATGGTTTTGTTGAAAGTATCACCCTGGAAGGGTGTGGCACGCTTTGGGAAACGTGGGAAGTTGAATCCGCGCTACATTGGTCCTTTCAAGGTTTTGGAAAGAATTGGGACCGTAGCATACAAATTGGATCTACCTGCCGAACTGAATAATGTTCACGATACATTTCATGTATCCAATCTGATGAGAAGTCCAACTCAAGTTAACGTTGCCATTCCTACCGACGAAATTCATATTGACGACACGCTCCACTTCGTTGAAGAACCTGTTGAGGTCACGGATTGGAAAGTTAACAAGACCCACCGGAGCAGTGTCAAGCTCGTCAAAGTTCGCTGGAATGCTAGACATGGTCCTGAGTTCACCTGGGAGCGTGAAGACCGAATGAAAGAGAAATACCCCCACTTATTTCCTGAGAACCCTGCTTCTACAAGCAGAATTTAAAATTTCGGGACGAAATTTATTTAACGGGGGGAGAATGTGACAACCCTCACTAAACCAGGTATCCGTACGACTTAATTAACTATTAATTGTTGCCTAATTACTGTGCTTAACTGAGATTTCTGATAAACTGCTACTTGATTGTTGATACATGTACATGTCTGCATCATACTTTGATTTTTCCTGTCACTACATTACTTATTTACTGAACTTTAGTGACAAACATGATGCACAAAAGCACAGTAGCATTTGAACGGATAACCTATTGAACATGCTGATATAGCCAGCATCAGGCAAACACTGCCTCTAAAGGCCTGAATGAGCCAGAAATATTTTACTACACCCGTAGTGTGTGTAGGATACAAGGGTTGTATAATTGCGTCTCTAGGAATAAGATATAGAGATTTGGATGTGCCTAAAACGTACTTTAAGCACGAAACACAGCACTTTACCCTCAATAGTCACGTGAGTAAGTTGTTAACTTTGTTAAGTTACGAGGGACTATAACCATCATGGCTACCCTTCTCTCTCTCTCCTTATGGCGATTTTTGTTCCTCTTGAAACCCTAGATTTTTCCTTGTAATCTGATGTATAACAGTCTGTGATTAGGGTTTTGATCTATCATAACTCTATAACGAACTATTTAGCATTAGTGTCCGGGTAGAAGTAGGGTTTTATTTTCGTTTCTGTTCTGATCGCCGCTCTTGTGAGTCAATACGAAACCCTGATTGATTATCTTAGTTGTTATTGATTGCGGGTAACTGAGATTACTTTAGCTAGATTGATACGCTTCTATAATCAGTTAAGGGTGGAAGATTGTTCCTAGGGTTTAAGGATAAGGGTTTTCGATTTTCTGTTGGTGGTGTGTTGTCATCGTGGTTGCTGTGCATGGTCTGGTTTCTTGCGTGAACATGGAGAGAGTTGATGTGCTTGATGGAGATGGGAATCCCAATTCGAATGATAAGACTGAGTCCACTCCTGGAACAGAGCCAGTAAAAGGAATCGGACTTAGAGTTACGAACATTGAAGGTAACCCCTTTATGCCACGGAGAGGTATGTTCCAAACTAGTAATGCTTCAATTCTTGATGGGCTGACTGAGATATCCAAACCGGTGGATATCGATTACATTGGACGACAGGCAGGGGATGGTAAGACAAATGGGAATCAACCCCATGCAAACCCTAGTAATATCGGTCATGCTGGTAGTAGTGAAAGGATTATTCAGGGCGATATTAAGAGTAACATGAGGTCTTATGCCGACTCGGTTTTGAATCTGAATTCTAGGAAAGTTAACTTTCGGTCCCTAACCTGCTCTGGGAAACATGCTGATTGTGATATCGTTTTACCAATGGAGTCGGTTCGAGTGGTTCAGGATAAGTTAGCTAATACGCTAATTGGTTACTTTTTAGGCGATCGTATAGCTTACCCGGTAGTAGAGTACTTCGTCCGTAACAATTGGAAGAAATTTGGTTTAGAGAAGTCGATGATGAATGCTACTGGTTTCTTCTTCTTTAAGTTTGCGGACCGGAAAGGAATGATGGAGGTTTTAAAGGAAGGGCCTTGGATAATTCGGTCCCAACCAATTTTTCTAAGCGAGTGGTCACCTTCTATGAAACTGGAAAAGAAGGAAGTTAATAAAGTTCAGGTTTGGGTTAAGATCCATGAGGTTCCTCTAGCTGCTTATACGGAGGATGGTTTGAGCATGATAGCGACTGCAATTGGGGAACCAAAACACCTTGACTCTTATACAGCTTCTATGTGTCTTGATAGCTGGGGAAGAAGTA
Source organism: Helianthus annuus (assembly GCF_002127325.2). Lineage (NCBI taxonomy): Eukaryota > Viridiplantae > Streptophyta > Magnoliopsida > Asterales > Asteraceae > Helianthus > Helianthus annuus. The sequence continues at coordinate 89,166,100 of NC_035448.2, forward strand.
GTTATGCAAGAGCTTTGGTTGAACTTTCAGCTGATAAAGAATTGAAGGAGGAAATTACTTTGGCTATTCCGGTTTTGGAGGGGGAGGGTTTTATAAAGGAAACGATGTATGTTGAGTATGAATGGTGCCCTCTAAGATGTTCGGGATGTTGTGTCTTCGGTCATTCGGATGAGACATGTCCTAAGAAGCCGAGGAAGGTTACAAACAATGCTCATCAAGAACAAGCTGCTAAACCGGTAAAGCAAGGGAGCCGGAAGGGTAAGGAAGCGGTTAATGTGGATGCGGATGGTTTTTCTAGGATTCATTCAAAGAAGGTTGCTAGGAAAAGTGGTATCCAAATTAATAAACCAAAGCCTAAATTCGAATATAGACCGATCAGTAATAAACGTTCTGAAGAGACTAAATCCAAGCCGATGGGGGGTATCTTTACTAGTCGAAACCCGTTTGAGGTTTTGAACGATCCTAAGGTTGTTGATGTGGATAAGGGTCAATGTAGTACTTCGGTTGGGGGCGGCAACGTAGACTCTGTGGAGGACGAGGTGTTGGAGGGTTACAGCGAGATGGATGACTTCCTTATGGAAGGAACGCACAAAGTACAAGGGGCAAGCACTCCTTTTTCAGCTGTTTCTAATGATTAGTCTAGCGTCTTGGAACATTAGGGGGTTGAACCGCCCTCTGAAACAACAAGAGGTTCGACAGATCGTAAAGGAGAATAAGTTGTCGTTCTGTGCTATTTTGGAATCTCATGTGAATGTTGATAATCTTAATAAGGTTTGTTCGTTGGTTTTTCGTCGTTGGGAGTGGACCACGAATGGAAACAAGTGTGACAAGGGCACGAGGATTATAGTAGGCTGGGACCCGGGTATATTTGATGCTGTGTTGCTGTCTCAGTCTTCGCAGGTTATGCATTTTCAACTTGTTTTTAAGCAAGATAAAAAAGTGTTTTTTTGTTCCGTTGTCTATGCAGCGAATTACTATATTACTCGGAGGGAGTTATGGTACCATTTATCTAAGCATAAAGTGCTTGTGGGGAATAAACCTTGGGTTATTTTAGGCGATTTCAACTCAGCCCTCAACCTAGATGATAAGTCTACGGGAGCTTCAAACATTTCGATCGGAATGAGAGATTTTCAAGATTGCATTTCGGATTTGGAGGTATTTGATATTAATAGCTCGGGTTTGCATTACACGTGGAACCAAAAACCAAAAAATGGTGCCGGGTTGCTAAAGAAAATCGACAGAATTATGGGTAATATTCCCTTTGTGGATATGTTTCCTAATTCGGTGGCGTTTTTCCATCCGTATCGTATATCGGATCACTCTCCTTGTTTGCTAAAGATCCCTTTGCCGGATAAAAATAAACATAGACCATTCAAATTCGCAAACTTCTTGGTTTATAAGGCCGGCTTTATTGAGGCTGTTAAAAAGGTTTGGGAGATTAATATTGAGGGAGTTCAGCAATTTCGAGTGGTGAAAAAACTTCGATTGCTAAAGAAGCCGCTTCGTGATCTTCTATTTCAGCAAGGTAATCTCCACAAGAAAGTGGAGGAGCTCCGGTCAAAGTTGGATGCGGTTCAACGGGATATTGATAGTAACCCGTTTAATGTTGGTCTTCGTGAGTTAGAGACGAAGATATCGGCTGAATTTCAAGAGGCATGTCTTGATGAGGAGCGGTTCTTAAAACAAAAATCAAAAGTGGATTGGCTTCGCGCGGGGGACGCTAATACGGCTTTCTTTCATGCTTCCTTGAAGAGCAGAAATCATACTACCAGAATTGATGTTATTACTAATGCGGAGGGGATTCTATTTGAAGGCGAGAATGTGTCTAAGGCAATTGTTGCTCATTATGAAAAGTTCCTTGGAAGTGAAGATGATATAGCTATTCGCCCGTCACATGATTTGTTTTCCAACAAGTTAAATGAAGCGGATGCGTTGCATATGGTTCGTCCGGTCACGAGTCAAGAGGTTAAGCTGGCAATGTTTTCTATTGGGAATGACAAGGCCCCTGGTCCGGATGGGTATTCAGCGGCGTTTTTCAAGAGTGCATGGGATATTATTGGTGTTGACGTCTCAAACGCCATAATTGATTTTTTCAACACTGGTAAGCTTCTTCGGGAGTTAAATAATACCCTTATTGTTCTAATTCCAAAGAAGACCACTCCTCTTTCAGTTACGGATTATCGGCCCATTGCTTGTTGTAATGTTGTTTACAAGTGTATCAGCAAGATTGTAGCGGACCGTATAAAGGGTTACTTGAACCAAATTGTTAGCATCAACCAATCGGCCTTTATACCGGGAAGAAAAATCTCAGACAATATTTTGCTCACTCAAGAATTGATGCACAACTATCATAGAAGCTATGGTCCCCCCCGGTGTGCTTTTAAAGTTGATATTCAAAAAGCCTATGACACAGTTCATTGGAATTTTCTCAAGGATGTTCTCGTTGGGTTTGGTTTCCATTCGAAGTTTGTAGATTGGATTATGACATGTGTTTCTACACCAGCTTACTCTCTCTGTGTCAATGGGGAAGTGCATGGTTATTTCAAGGGTAGGCGTGGATTGAGGCAAGGAGATCCGCTATCCCCGTATCTTTTCACTCTTGTCATGGAAATTCTAACATGCATTCTGCAGCATGCTTCTCGGGTGGATTCTTCGTTTAAGTTCCATAACAAATGTGAAAAGCAACGTATTATTAACCTCTGTTTTGCAGATGATTTATTTCTGTTTGCTCGCGGAGATATTCAATCGGCTTCTTTTATTATGGATTCTCTCACGTCTTTTACAAACATGTCGGGTTTGGTTCCTAGTTTGCAGAAGAGCACCGCGTTTTTCTGTAATGTTTCTGCTCATGTCAGAGAGGCCATCCTGAATGTCATGCCGTTTGAAGAGGGTCATTTGCCGGTCAGATATTTAGGGGTTCCCCTAATATCGACTAGACTACTAGCGAAAGATTGTAATGTTTTGGTTGAAAGAATGGAGAAGCGCATTGGCAACTGGAAAAACAAACTGCTATCCTTCGCGGGTAGACTTCAACTTATTATTTCGGTTTTGTCGGCCCTCCATGTGTATTGGTCCTCCGTGTTTATATTGCCAGCTAGTATTATCAAAGAGTTAGAGGCCAAAATGCGGAATTTTTTATGGTCTCAAGAAGCTTCGTTTCATAGAGGGAAAGCTAAAGTTGCTTGGAATGCTATTTGTGTCCCAAAGTATGAAGGTGGCCTTGGTATTCGTAGAGTGGGAGATGTCAACAAGGCTCTTATGGCGTCTCATGCCTGGAGCATTCTGAATAAGAAAGATTCTTTATGGGTGGCCTGGATTCACTCTTATCGCTTAAAGCAATGCAACTTTTGGACGTGTAAAGTAGTAACAAATTGTAGCTGGTCATGGAGGAAGCTTCTTCAAATCAGGCCGTTTTTAAGAAATCATATTTGGTCAAACTTGGGGGATGGAAGAAACACATCGGCCTGGTACGACTCATGGAGTCCGATTGGGCCTCTCGCTAATTTCATTTCGCCTCGTGTGATTACAAATGCAGGTTTCATGCTAAATGCTAAAGTTGCGGATGTTCACTTACATGGTTCTTGGTCTTGGCCGCTAGAGTGGAGGACTCGGTTTCCTACTTTGAATCAGCTGGATACCATTCACCTCCAACCGAATAGTCTTGACAGGTTATGCTGGAAGGATGGTGATGATTTGAAAGAGTTCTCATCCTCTATAGCTTGGCACTCGTGTCGATCTAGGGAACAAGATGTAGACTGGGTGAATATTGTGTGGTTTGCCCAATGCATCCCCAGACATGCGTTCTTAATGTGGTTGATCATGCGTCGTAAACTTTTGACTCAAGACATTATTCTCCAGTGGGATCTGTCTAGGAGGAAAAATATGAACATGATGTGCTGCCTTCTTTGCTACGAAAACGTTGATTCACACGAGCATCTTTTCTTTGAATGTAGTTTTTCCTCTAAAGTTTGGATTATGGTTCGTGAGAAGGCTGGTATGGCCAATGTGGATCAGAAATGGAGCTCGATTATTAGTTGGCTCAAGGCTAGAGGGAGATCGAAGACTGCAGCTCACTTCGTTAGCAAACTCGTGGTGGGAGCAACGGCTTATGTGATATGGCAAGAGCGAAATGCGAGATTATTCAGGAATCAAACTAGACCCCCAGACACGATACGAGACACGATTCTTAAAACTATACGGTACAAACTCATGGGGGTTAAATTTAGGCAATGTACGAATGTTGCTAGATTGCGAGGCATTTGGGGCATTGGTGAAGACATTGTGAGCGATGATGGAGGCTAGATGATAGCGTTTGGTTGCTATGGTTTTTGCTAGTTGCTAGACTAGAAGTTTTTATTTGTTATGCTGTTTTTCGTTGTTTGGCGTATACTTACGTGGGGCCTGTCTCATGTAAGAACTAGTGCGGACTTCACCTCACTACTTGTTTGTTTATTGATGTGAATATATAAAATCACCGGGGTAACCCTTTACCCAAAAACACAGCACTTTTATTTACGCACTAGCTTCTAGCTAATTAATAAAGTGCCAAAATATAAGGAATTATTCCTAACACTTTGCAGAATAAATTGTGTCGCTAAAAATATTACTTACGACGCTTAAAGGATATCTTAAGCACTTTAACGGATTCCTATCCAACCGAACAACCGGACAATACCCGGAACATAAAAATATTGCCAGAATTATTGTTAGTATTTTTCTGAGCCAGTTAGGGTCCCTGATTACCCTAACACCCGCTCTTTAACACATTAAACAACTAACGGGGTTAGACCTTAAAGTTAACTCACTTAACTTAACTAAACTGTAACTGTACGATCGAGATCCAACCGGGTGGTCCCACCACCCTAATGAAATCGGCCAACAAGGAGGACAAGGAGGGTATACTTTTTATTATATTATATTTGATTTGTGGATATCTAGAACGAGAAACCGATGGACGTTAGCACTTGAATCCTCTATATAAACACACTCTCACACACACAAGACACACACACCAACACAACTCTCTCTCTCTTGTTCCCTCTCCCTCACGGCCGTAGCCACCCACCACCATCCATCCATTTTTCGGTTCAAGTCTTGCCATTCCAAGTGCACTCTAGTGTCGGGGATCACGTACAACGAAGCTTGGAGCAGACGGAAGCTAAAGGACCTCGTGCATTTGCTTTTATCCACGCCGTTTTCGACTAGATTCTTCCCTAGCCTTGAGCTAGAGGTATATTGTTTAAAACTCGTTTTTAATCGTATCTAAAGTGGTTAAAAGAATTTTTGACGGTTAAAAGTCGGTAACCCACTTCTTGAATCTTTAAAGTCTACTAAAACTCGAATATCGTTGGTTAAAAGCATATAACGCGTGTAAATGTCGTAGTATTTGAATATGTTGATTGTTAAAGCCCGATCTATGATGTGGTGGTTCTCATCATCGTTTAACCCGACTTTGTTAGGATCACGTATCTTAACATAAGCTTGTTTCTAGCGGTGCGAGGGTTAAAAGGTGAAACTCCACCACACGGGAAACATGAACTTGTGTAAAAGTGTTTAACATAAAAAAATAGTATTTAAAACGAGCCGATCTACGTATGTACAAGTGGTATATTCGTAGGACCGGGTGTCGAGAAAATCATGTTTTATAAAAGTGGATAACATGTTAATAAAAGATGATTTCTATAAACTACAAGTGTAAGAACACTTGTGAAATGAAAGATCCGACAAAATAACAATTTTTATAAAAATTGTCGGAAGTTGTAAAGAGTGATTTGTTCCAAAAACGGGGTTTTTGCAAGACTAAACTATTTTATACATAGATCCACTAAATATAACGAGATCTACATAATAGTTTTAGAAAAACTACAAGTTCATGAAATGATGCGACTTTACATACTAGTCTACGAGTTTAATGTGTTGAAACTAGTTTGAAGTATCGAAAATTGAAGAATTGTTGAAATGATTTTGTAAAAGAAAATGATACGCTTAAAAGCGTGGCCACCTCCAGTTACAGGGGAAACTCTGGCGAAATTTTTCTAAAATCTAACACTTAGAAATTATTTACAAGTGTTAAACTATTTTGAAATGTTTTCAAAATATATTTCGCCATGACTTTATTTATTAAATAATCGGAGGTGGGATTTTCACAAAAACTAAACGTGATAAATATATATTCGGTAAATATATTTTTCGCAACACTGTTTATGATTATTTTGTGAAAATGTATAAATATTATTTTTAGAGTAAAAATAATATTTACTAACTTGTCAAACCCAAAATAATACCAACGCCTACACGACAAACATATAAGTTACAACGGTAATTACTATTACCACTAAATCGCTAAAACGTAACTTACACTTTATACGGAAATATTCACGAATGCGTATGTTGTCGACGTATTATTTTGGAAAGTATTATACGAAGAGAAAATATATTATTTTTGAGAAAAATAATTATATTTTGGAATGAGAAATAAAATATATTAAGTGAGACTTAATATTATAAACGCACATGTATTAATTCCCCCATCCTTGAATACGAAGCATGTTGTAGAGTTAGCAAATGGTAGAAGTCTAGAGGCCACACACATAGTTCAGTGTTGTAATCTTGTCCTCGCAGGTCAGACTTTCTCTATCGATCTCATTCCTATAGTTCTGGGTAGTTTCGACATCGTCATTGGGATGGATTGGTTATCCCAACAGCAAGCAGAGATCCTATGCAAGGAAAAGATTGTTCGTATTCCCCGTTCTGGTAAAGAACCTCTCGAAATTCAAGGCAACAAGAGTGGTGCCGTGGTGGGCATCATCTCCTTTCTTAAGGCCCAGAAGTGTTTGCGAAGGGCCACACCGCTATTTTAGCACTTGTTACTGACGCATCAACGAAAGAGAAGAGAATAGAGGATATTCCAGTAGTACGCGACTTTCCTCAAGTATTTCCTGAAGATTTACCTGGTCTACCGCCTCATCGCCAGGTCGAATTCCAGATCGAACTAGCTCCTGGAGCAGCACCAATAGCTCATGCACCTTTTAGCTCCATCAGAACTGGAAGAACTATCAACACAACTACAAGAACTCTTGGATAAGGGTTTCATGCGTCCTAGCTCTTCGCCTTGGGGAGCTCCAGTGTTGTTTGTTAAGAAGAAAAATGGTACTTTCCGCATGTACATAGATTACCGCGAACTAAACAAGGTGACCGTTAAGTTTGTTATTATATTCATCGACGACTACGAGTGTCTCCAAAACAGCATTCAGAACTCGCTACGGCCACTACGAGTTTCTGGTCATGCCATTCGGGCTGACAAACGTGCCTGCAGTTTTCATGGTTCTTATGAACAGAGTGTGCAAGCCTTACTTGGATAAGTTTGTTATTATATTCATCGACGACATCCTGATCTACTATAAGAGCCAGGAGGAACACGAGCAGCATTTTCGACTTATTTTGGAACTCCTTCGAACAGAACAGTTATATGCCACGTTCTCGAAATGCGACTTCTGGCTTCGTGAAGTCCACTTTCTAGGCCACGTGGTGAACAAGGATGGGATTCATGTTGATCCATCTAAGGTAGACTCAATCAAGAACTGGCCTGCACCTCGCACACCAACGGAAATTCGCCAATTTTTGGGTTTGGCAGGTTACTACAGGAGGTTTTATCAAGGATTTTTCAAAGATTGTGCAACCTCTCACCTTACTAACGCAGAAGGGCATTACTTATCGTTGGGGTAATACTCAGGAATCGGCATCTCAGCACTTAAAGGATAGACTTTGCAGTGCACCTATTCCTTCATTGCCAGAGGGCACAGATGAGTTTGTGGTTTACTGCGACGCATCGATTCAGGGTCTTGGTTGTGTGTTGATGCAACGGGATAAAGTCATTGCTTACGCCTCGCGCCAACTTAAGATTCACGAAAAGGAATTATACTACACACGATTTGGAGATGGGAGCTGTTGTTTTCGCACTTAGGATATGGAGACATTACCTGTACGGTACTAAGTGCACCATCTACACCGATCACAGGAGTCTCGAGCATATCTTCAAACAGAAGGAATTAAACATGCGTCAGCGTCAATGGGCCAAGCTATTAAATGATTACGAATGCACAATTAAGTGCCATCCGGGCAAAGCCAATGTGGTAGCCGACGCCCTCAGTCGAAAGGATACTACACCTAGGCGTGTACGAGCGTTGCAACTCACTATTCAGTCTAGTCTTCCGGCACAGATACGAGATGCTCAGGTAGAAGCATTGAAACCAGAAAACGTCAAGGCTGAAGCCTTACATGGCTCAAGGCAGCGGTTAGAACAAAAGGAAGACGGTGCCTACTATGTAACAGGATGCATTTGGGTCCCACATTATGGAAACTTACGCGAGCTGGTAATGGATGAAGCACATAAGTCTCGCTACTCGGTACATCCAGGTTCGGATAAGATGTACCACGATCTCAGAACTACGTATTGGTGGCCTAACATGAAAGCTCACAAAGCAACTTACGTCAGCAAATGTTTGACTTGTGCGAGAGTCAAGACGGATATCAGAAACCATCAGGCGTACTCCAGCAACCAAAGATACCCCAATGGAAATGGGAGGAAGTTTCCATGGATTTTGTTACTGGCCTGCCTAGATCTCAACGTGGGAATGATACTATTTGGGTGATCGTGGGTCGACTCACTAAGTCTGCATACTTATTGGCTATCAAGGAAACAGACAAGTTCTCTACATTAGCAGACATTTACCTAAACGAAGTGGTTTCGAGGCACGGGATGCCAACCTCTATTATTTCCGATCGTGATGCACGTTTTACTTCGGAACTGTGGCAAGCAATGCACAAATCTTTTGGCTCTCGATTAGACATGAGCACAGCTTATCACCCTCAGACGGATGGGTAGTCTGAGCGCACTATTCAAACTCTAGAAGACATGCTACATGCGTGTGTAATCGATTTCGGCAACAGCTGGGAAAAACATCTCCCTTTGGTGGAGTTCTTATATAATAATAGTTACCACACCAGCATTCAAGCCGCTCCATTCGAGGCATTGTACAGCGTAAATGCCGATCACCTCTTTGTTGGGCAGAGGTGGGTGATAGTCAGATCACGGGTCCAGAACTTGTAGTAGACGCAACGGAAAGAATTGCGCAGATACGACAGCGAATGGCAGCAGCTTGTGGCTGTCAGAAAAGCTACGCTGATAAGCACAGGAAACCACTCGAGTTCTAGGTTGGGGATCGAGTGCTACTCAATGTCACACCCCGACCACGTGGAATATACAAAACGTGGCGGAAACGTCGGGGAGTGTTGTAACAGAATCAATTGTTTCAAATCCATGGCAAATGAAGTTTCGTTTTATTAATCAAACATGAAAGTTTACATTGTTTAAACAAGAACCAAAGAGTACATAACATAAATTAACTCGTTCTTGTCTCGTTTTAAGTCACTAAGGCACAGGTCCGCCTAAGTATGTCTTGTTAAGTCCTACGCATCATCTCCTGAAAACACATGTGAAAATAGGTACGTCAGCATAAAAATGCAAATGAGATACATATGTTTTGTGAAAAACCGAATTCATGACTTATGTTTGAGAAAATGTTTAGTCATGAACCTTGTAATTTGCTTTGTCTTGTAAATCATTTGAAAAACGGTGAGATCTGATGATATGTATAAATAAATGAATAATGTATGGTTAAATGATTAACCATGTGAAATGAGTTTGTATAAGATAAGTTGTTTGTAAAGCAATGTCTTGTGAAAAGTGTGTTATTTGTATAAAGTGTTATATGTCTCGAATTGAAATGATTCAAGTAACGCTACGATATGTAATACCATACAAACACTTATATATAGGAAGTACCAGCGGCGTATCCACCATGCTTGTATCATATTACACACGCCTCGTTACTGAGATCACTTACTCAAACCAAACCATCAAGATGTAATGTTTAACAATTGTGGAAATGTTTATGTATAGTCAAATGTCTATTGTCAAATGTAAATCATGTCAACAGCTACAACTGGTTCACACGGTTCAATGGTTACAAACGTTTCATGTAATCAAAGGGGCAAGACGGTTCACATAGTCAAGTGGTTACAACGGTTCAAAATGTAGTATAATGTGTTCATATGCTGGATGAGCATATGCAACGGAAATGCAATGTAAAACAATGTACTAAGTATGCACACAATGGGCGTACGTAGCATGAAATGTATTGTAAAGTGATGTACTAAGTATGCACACAATGGGCGTACATAGCATGAAATGTATTGTAGAGTGATGTACTAAGTATGCACACAATGGGCGTACGTAGCATGAAATGTAGTGAAATGTGATGTACTAAGTATGCACACAATGGGCATACGTAGCATGAAGTGTATTGAAATCATGTACTATAAATGTACTAATGAACATAGCAAGTATATGATGTGAAAACGGGAAAGCATGAAAGTAACAAGTAGGCACATGTGTTTCACCCCAAAACAGTTTGGAAAACAGTAAAAGAGGGGTTCAATGTACTCACCTGAGATTGCTTTGAAGTTCTTGTATAACAACCAAATAATGCTAGAGATCACGGATATCAAACGGCACCTAATAGGTAGCTATATTAATACACCGGACCAAAATCGAAAGATTGGATAGTATGCGGGTTCGTAAACCAAACGAGTATGGAGACTCGTGTAATATGGTTTAACAAAGCCTACATACTAAAATGAAACCTAACCTAAGTGCTTACGATCCATTACGCGTCGTTTGCGTAAAACGCGTTTGGAACGCCTAACATCGTGACCATAAGGTATAACCTCGGAAGGTTACAGCTAAGGTCACCTAATGTGTTTGGTCGGATCCTAATGATCGACCAAATGGGTCGGGTTCGAAAGTATAAGCGATTGTTTAGATCGCTTACCTTACGACCCTAAATAAACACTAAACTAAAAGTGACGAGCTAAGCATGTTAGAACATGCTTAACTAAGTTTAGAAAACAGGTTTGGTATCAAAACAAACGGTTTTGATACTCACGAGTAGTTTGGTTACAAAATACACAAGAATGCGCAATTTGGCCGAAACTACGACTCGTCACTGAGCCTAGATAATGTGGTAATCAGTAGGTATAGTCGCTACGGACTATAACCATCGTGATCACGCTCACGTTATGAAGTTCCAAGAACTTCGTGTTGACCATAGGCTGGTCAATGCAGAAAGTCAAAGAAAACTTTGACTTTCGGACTTGAAAAGCGAATAAAAGAACGAAAGAACACTTACGAAGGGTCCCTGAAAGCTAATCTCGATCCAGGAGCTCAGGTATGAAGCAATGGCATCAACTTAGAGCTCTAGATCAGATTTTGTGGGTTTTAACACAAATGGGGGGCGTATTTATAGGAAAAGAAAGACTGTTAGGATTGTTTCTTGAATATCGTGCCACGATCTCATTCGTACATTTCACATCCCGACCACGTAAAACAACAAAACGTGGCGGAAACGTCGGGGAGTGTTGTAACTGTCACACCCCGGCCGCGTATAACATGCAACCGCGGCGGAAACGCCGGGGAGTGTTGTGGACAGAATTAAATTGTTTCATGACCATGGCATACAAGTTGTATTTTATTTATAAACAAAGGTGTTACATTGTCTTGGAAAGAGAGTACGGAAATCAAAACATAATTAAGCTAGTTCAAACTTCATTTTTAGGCACCCTAATTCTCTCTCTAGCATGGCGATCACGTTCCTTCTTGCAACCCTAATATTTTCTTCTTGATCTTTGCATAACAGTCTGATTACAGAGGATTGATTCATCAATTTTCAGTTCGAACTAGTTAGCAAAGGGATTGAGTTTATTTTTAGGGTTTTCGTTTTAGTTTCTTCGTGTGATTTAATCGCCGCCTTATTCCTTCGGATTGATCTGATTGTATAGTGGTTGGGTTTGCTTGTTCGAACTGAATCTACTATATAGTTTCGAAAGATCCTTGGGGTAGGGTTTGCTAGTTTAGGGTTTTTCTTTCTTTGTTCGTTCGTTGTTGGTCTGGTTGTCTGGGTTGTCTTCTGCATGGTGTTTTGAGTTTTCTTGTTCATAGAGAGGTGTTTTTCTGAAGTATGGATGATCGTAAAAAAGATGGTATGAATAACCAAGCTGATCGTGGTAAGTCGTCTTTGCAGTTCAAGAGTTATTCCAACATGGTTTTGCCGAGAAGGGGTATTGTCATCAATGATCCTAAGCCGATCAATGTCATCGATGAACTAACCAAAGTTACGGTTTCAGTACCGTTAGATAAGCCGGTGAACCTAGGGTCTGATTGTGGTGAACTGAATTCTAGTAAGGATGGGCAAGATGTGGACAAAGGGATTAGTGGGGATAATGCTAGTTCTTCGAAAGCAAGATCATATGCTGATTCGTTATTTACTAACAAGTCTTCAAAGCTGAATTTTAGAGCTCTTGCTAGCGAAAGTGTCCATGAGGGGTGTGATGTTGTTCTTCCAAAGGAATCTGTGCGGGTAGTTCGAGACAAAATGGCTAACACCCTATATGGTTATTTTCTGGGGGATCGGGTAGCCTATCCAGTGGTTGATTACTTCGTGCGTAACAACTGGAAAAAATATGGTGTCCAGAAATCTATGATGAACGCTAATGGGTTCTTTTTTTTCAAGTTCGCGGATGAAGCAAGTATGCTGAATGTTTTGAAAGATGGCCCTTGGATTATTCGGTCGCAACCTTTATTTCTTGAAATTTGGAGCCCGACTTCAAAACTAGAAAAAAAGGAAGTAAAGAAAGTGCAGATTTGGGTTAAAATTCATGATGTTCCAATTGCGGCTTACACGGAGGATGGTTTGAGTATGATTGCAACCACGATTGGTGAGCCTAAACTTTTGGATTCTTACACTTCGACTATGTGTATGGACATGTGGGGCCGGAGTAGCTATGCAAGAGCATTAATAGAGGTTTCGGCTGACAAGTGCTTAAGGGAGAAGGTTACTTTAGCGATTCCTGAACCAGAGGGGGAGGGTTTTATTAAGGAGTCCATGTCGGTTGAGTATGAATGGTCCCCTTTGAGATGCGGTCATTGTTGTGTTTTTGGGCACTCCGATGAAGCTTGTCCTAACCAACCTAAACAGCAGGGTAATATCCGTAATGATAATAGGGCTGGTAAGAAGCCTGTGATCGATGAGGAGGGTTATACAGGTGTGCATGGAAAGAAGACTGCTAAGAAAACTGGTTTCCCGGTGAATAAGCCGAAACCAAAGTTCGAGTATTGGCCTGTTGGGTCTAAGAAAAATCATGTGCCGGGCAGTGGGTCATCCGAATCTAACTTTCAATCCACTAATCCTTTTGATGTTCTTAATAATTTAAGTGGTAATGAGGAGGAAGCCGGTAGTAAGCCAGCGGAGGTTCACGTGGTTGATGACGAGGCTGAGGTAGAAGACGAGTTTGAGAAAAGGGACGAGTATGAGCTCGATGATTTCTTGTGTCAAGGTACTCTTAAGAATGATAATAAAAAAGGGGCAAGCACTCCTTCTTCGTCGGGTTATCATGGTTAGTATCGCTTCGTGGAACGTTAGGGGTTTGAACCGCCCCATTAAGCAGGCAGAGGTTCGGCAAGCAGTTAAAGATTTTAATCTTAGCTTATGTGCTATTCTTGAGTCTCACATCGATCCGAATAATCTTTCTAGAATCTGTAAGGCAGTTTTTCGAACCTGGAATTGGACGTCCAATGGTGCGTTATGTCACAAAGGTACGAGAATTATTGTTGGTTGGAACCCGTTGATCTTCGATGTTATGGTTCTTTTTCAGTCGGATCAGGTTATGCACTTGCAACTGTTTTTTAAACATGAGAAAAAAACGCTGTTTTGTTCAGTGGTTTATGCCGCCAACTATTATGTTTCTCGTAGGGAGTTATGGAACCATCTCGGTTTGCATAAAGCTCTTGTCGGTAGTGAGCCATGGGTTATGCTAGGAGATTTTAATTCAGCTCTGTATCTGGAAGATAAGTCTATGGGGTGTTCGTCGTTTTCAGCTAGCATGAGAGAGTTTCAAACATGTGTTAATGACATTGAAATGCTGGATTTGAATCGTTCGGGTCTTCACTTTATGTGGAGTCAAAAGCCTAAGAAGGGGATCGGTTTAATGAAGAAAATTGATAGGGTCATGGGGAATTCTCATTTTATATCTCAATACCCAAATGCGGTCGCTGTCTTTTGTCCAGCTCGGTTATCGGATCATAGTCCTAGTGTTCTCAAAATTCCGGTTGTTGGGAAGGTAAAACACAAGTCCTTCAAGTTTGCTAATTTTCTTGTTCATAAGCCTGAGTTTTTAGACATTGTGAAGCGTATGTGGGATATGGAGGTTAGAGGCGTGTTTCAGTTCTCAGTTGTGAAAAAGCTTCGGATGCTAAAATCGCCTCTTCGTCAGTTGCTCTTTAAGCAGGGCAATTTGCACAAAAAAGTTCAAGGTTTACGTGTTGATCTTGATGGGATCCAGAAAGAGATTGATAATGATCCGGCTAGTTTGGGTCTTCGTGAGAAAGAAACTACTATTCGCTGTAAATATCAAGAAGCTTTACTGGATGAAGAGCGTTTCTTAAAACAAAAGTCCAAGGTGGATTGGTTGGCAGTTGGGGATATGAATTCGGCTTTTTTCCATTCTTCTCTTAAAAACAAAGTTCATTATAGTCGCATCAATGTTATTCAGGATGTTAGTGGGAAGGTGTACGAGGATGACCTAGTTCAACTAGCTTTTGTTAATCATTATGAGAACTTTTTGGGTCAACAAGGTGATACGTCGCTTAACCCGGCTTCAGAGTTATTTTCGAACAAGTTGAATGTTGATGTCGCGGGTCACATGGTGCGTCCAGTTACAGCCGATGAAGTTAAAAAGGCGATGTTCTCGATTGGTTCAGATAAAGCTCCGGGTCCTGATGGTTTTACGGCTGGCTTCTTTAAAGCCGCCTGGCCTATTATCGGAAGTGAGGTTTCGAATGCTGTGATGGATTTTTTTTGCTACAGGTAAGTTGCTTAGGGAATTGAACCACACGATTATTGTTCTCCTCCCCAAGACCTCCTCTCCATATGTGGTTACGGATTATCGTCCGATTGCTTGTTGCAATGTTTTATACAAGTGCATCAGCAAGATTGTTGCTGAAAGAATTAAAGTGGGTTTGAATGATATTGTTAGTGTCAACCAATCAGCTTTTGTGCCAGGCAGGAAGATTTCAGATAATGTTTTGCTAACTCAAGAGTTGATGCATAACTATCATCGTAATATCGGCCCTCCGAAATGTGCGTTCAAAGTGGATATTCAAAAGGCTTATGATACTGTTGATTGGAAGTTTCTGAAAGGAATTTTGTTTGGTTTTGGCTTTCATCCTAGAATGGTTCATTGGATTATGTTGTGTGTGTCCACCACAACATATTCGGTTTGTGTTAATGGCGAAGTTCATGGTTTCTTCAAGGGTAACAGGGGTTTACGTCAAGGTGATCCGGTTTCTCCTTATTTATTTACTCTCGTCATGGAAGTCCTTACAGCCAGCTTACAGCATATGGTTAAGATTGATAATTCGTTTAAATTTCATAACAAATGCGAGCGTCAACAGATTATTAATTTATGTTTTGCGGACGATTTGTTTATTTTTGCGAAGGGAGAAATTGCTTCAGCTAGGTGTATTATGAAGGCTCTGGATTCATTTTCTAAAATGTCGGGTTTGGTGCCTAGCGTTCAGAAAAGTACTGTGTTCTTCTCGAATGTTCCATCATATGTGAAATCAGCTATTCTGAATCTTATGCCTTTTAAGGAGGGTTCGCTGCCTGTTAGATATTTGGGTGTGCCCCTTATTTCTTCGCGGTTGCTTCAAAAAGATTGTTTTGTTTTAGTGGAAAAGTTTGAGAACCGTATTATGCATTGGAGGAACAAACTTCTGTCTTTTGCAGGTAGGTTGCAACTTATAAACTCTGTTTTATCATCCATGCATATTTATTGGTCGTCTGTGCTTACTTTGCCGAACCGGATCATCCAAAAGTTGGAGGCTTTGATGCGGAATTTTCTTTGGTCTCATGATACTGCATTCCAAAAAGGCCGTTCCAAAGTTTCGTGGAAAGCGGTGTGTGTTCCTAAGCTTGAGGGTGGTTTAGGTATTCGCCGAATTTGTGATGTTAATATAGCTCTTATGGCAGCTCATATCTGGAGTATCCTAGCGAGGCGTCAATCCGTATGGGTTGATTGGGTTCACTCCTACAGGTTGAAAGGTGAAAGTTTTTGGGTGTGTAAAATCCCGTCTAACTGTTGCTGGTCTTGGAGAAAGCTTCTTCAGCTTCGCCCGATGTTGAGAAAGTTTTTTTGGTCCGATATTGGTAATGGTGCTACTACTTCAGCTTGGTTCGATACGTGGAGTGACATAGGGTCGTTGGATCAGTTTCTCTCGCCAAGAGTCATTGCTAACGCGGGGTTTAATTTGGAGTCTAAAGTGGCTGATGTTCATTCAGCTAACTCTTGGAGCTGGCCGGTTGCTTGGCGAGACTCTTACCCGGTTCTCATTCAGCTTGATAATGTGTTATTGCATCCGAATAAAGCTGATAAAGTCTTGTGGCGGCAAGGTGATCATAAACATGAATTCTCGTCGGCGAGAGTGTGGGAGGCGGTTCGGCATCATGAAGCGGAGGTGGATTGGTGCCGTATTGTTTGGTTTGGTCAGTGTATTCCGCGACATGCGTTTTTAGTTTGGCTTATCATGAGAAGAAAGCTGCTTACTCAAGATAAAATCCTGAGCTGGGACTTCTCGCGGAGGAAAAACATGAATATGATGTGTTGTTTGTTATGTTTTGCTAACCATGATTCTCATAGTCACCTGTTTTTTGAATGCAAGTTCTCGTCGCAAGTGTGGCTTATGGTTAGGCATAGAGCAGGCATGGATTCGGTGCAATCTAAGTGGGATGATATTGTTTCTTGGTTACGAGACCGGTCCGCTTCGAAGTTGGCGTCTGTGTATGTCGCTAAGTTGGTTGTGGGTGCAACGGCTTACGTAATTTGGCAGGAGCGGAATGCTAGATTATTCAAGAATCTGTTGAGGCCCCCGGAATCTCTAAGTGAAACTATTATTCAACAAGTGCGATACAAGCTGATGGGAGCGAAGTTGAAGAATTGTGAAAGTGTTCGAAGACTTCTTCGGGCCTGGGATATCAATGGTTCAGAATTGCATGATGATGGCGGCTGAAGTTATTATGTAATTTTGTTCTTGTTAGTGTCTAGCGTTGTAGCCTAGTAGTTTCCCGTTTTGTGCTGGTTGTTTTGATGTGTTTTTTGGTTTCACTTTCATAGGGCATGTCCCATGATTGAACTAGTGTAGGATCGCTACACTACTTGTGCTTTTTTGGTTGTGAATATATAGAATCACCGGGGTAACCCTTTACCCAAAAAAAAAACTTCATTTTTAGGCTCTAAGGCACAGGTCCGCCCTAGAATCATGATCATCGTCCTATGGAATAGCTCCTGAAAACACATGTGAAAGTAGGTACGTCAGCATAAAAATGCCTGTGAGATACATAGTTTTTGTGAAAATGGGATTCATGACTTGAGCTTAAAGAAATGTTTAATAACAGTCAGTCATGAACCTTGTAATTTGTTTTGCTTTGTAAATCATTTGAAAACGATAACATCAAACGATATGTATAGATAAGTGCAAGGTTAAACGAATAACCAAGTAAAATGAGTTGAATAAGATAAGTTGTTTGTGAAAATAATGTCTTGTGAATAATATGTTATTTATGTAAAATGTAATGTGTCTAAACTGAAATGACTTAGATAACGCCACGATATGTAATATTATACAAACATTTATGTATAGGAAGTACCAGCGGCGTATCCACCATGTTTGTATCATATTACATACGCCACGTTACTTAAATCATTTACCCAAACCAATCCATCATGTAAATTGTTCATGTGTAAACCAAATGTCAAGTGTTATTGTGTAAACCATGTCAAATGTTTATGTTCAAATGTAAACCACCAATGTGTATGTCAATGTCAACGTGTTTATGTTCAATGTAAATCATGTAATGTGTATCCCAAAATGAATCATGTATGGTAAGCGAAATGTATCAACTTAAACCATATGTAAACTGCACAAAACAAGTCGTTGAAGTAACACGTGGTTTAAATCAACGTTATGTTCTGTGGAAAAATGCATGCTCTATTGATATTAACATTTATGTGGTATTGTAAACTATGCATACATCCAAGCCTTGAGACTGCGGCGATAAACCCTTAAACAAATTAATGGTTTATCTAAGTTATGTATATCGAATTCGGTCATTCCTTCCAGTCCTATCAAACCCAGGACTTCAGGAATGGGAGTTGTCAATTCCTATGGTACCACTACCTACTAACGAACGGCGTAGCTAGTGTTAATGAATGTATTGTCCCATGTTAAACAAACCAAATGTCATAACAAAATGAAGGCATGTGATGTAAACAATTGTACTAAGTATGCTAAGTAAACATACGAAGCAGAAATGTTTATGTAAATCAATGTGCCCATATGCTGAGTAAACATATGCAGCAGAAATGTTCATGTAAATCAATGTGTCCATATGCTGAGTAAACATATGCAACAGAAATGTTCATGTAAATCAATGTGTCCATATGCTGAGTAAACATATGCAACAGAAATGTTCATGTAAATCAATGTGTCCATATGCTGAGTAAACATATGCAACAGAAATGGTCATGTAAATCAATGTGTCCATATGCTGAGTAAACATATGCAACAGAAATGTTCATGTAAATCAATGTGTCCATGTACGCACACAATGGGCATACATAGCATAAAATGTAATGAAATCGTGTACTATAATGTACTAACAACATAGCAGGCATATGATGTGAAAACATGGAAAGCATGAAAGTAACAGATAGGCACATGTGTCTCACCCCAAAACAGTTTAGAAAACAGGAAAAGAGGGGTTCAATGTACTCACCTGAGATTGCTTTGAGTTCCTTGTATAGTAACCAAATAGTGCTAAAGATCACGGAAAATAAACGGCACCTAATAGGTAGCTTATGTTAATATACCGGACCGAATCGGAAGGATCGGACAGTACGCGGGTTCGAAAACCAAACGAGTATGGAGACTCGTGTAGTATGGTTTAACAAAGCCTACATACTAAAATGAAACTTAACCTAAGTGCTTACGGTCCATCACGACCCGTTGAGGTAGCTTATGCCACCCTAACGCGTCGTTCGCGTAGAACGCGTCTGGAACGCCTAACATCGTGACCACAAGGTATAACCTCGGAAGGTTATAGCTATGGTCACCTAATGTGTTTGGTCAGGTCCTAATGACCGACAAAATGGGTCGGGTTCGAAAGCATAAGCGATGGTTTAGATCGCTCACCTTACGACCCTATATAAGCACTAAACTAAAAGTGACGAGCTAAGCATGTTAGAACATGCTTAACTAAGTTTGAAAACAGGTTTGACATCAAAACAAACGGCTTTGATGCTCACGAGTAGTTTGGTTACAAAATATGCAAGAATGCATATTTTGGCCGAAACTACGACTCGTCACTGAGCCTAGATAACGTGGTGATCAGTAGGTATGGTCACTATGGACCATAACCATCGTGATCACGCTCACGTTATGAAGTTCCATGAACTTCGCATCGACCATAAGCTGGTCAATGCAGAAAGTCAACAAAACGTTGACTTTCGGACTCGAAAAGCGAATAAAAGAGCGAAAGAAGACTTACGGAGGGTCCCCGAGTGCAAATCAAGATCAAACAGCTCAGGTATGAAACAATGGTTTCAACTTAGAGCTTTAGGATCTGATTTTGTGATTTTTACACTAAAGGGGGGGGGGTATTTATAGGAAAAGTGGAACCGTTAGGATCGTTTTATCGAATATCGAGCCTTGATCACGTGCGTACATGTGTCCAGTGGATAAGTTCAGTGAACTTGACTCTTGGCTCTTCATTGGGTGAAAAGGCATTGCCCCTTGATCGAACGAAAGGCCAGATTCTGCATTAAATGCAAAATCTTTCTGTCAGACATCCCCACGCGGCCCGCCTCATATTTGGGCAAAACTCACGCGGGTCGCCTGGCCCTCTCTGATCTGCACCACTTGCAGAATTTACACATTTGGTCCCTGTTGCGTGTTTAAGCTATTTCCAGCCCTTCTAAGACCTGTAAAGCCATCTTTAAGGCCCTAAAATGATGCCTAAACATTGGGGACATGAAACATGCCCAAAAATATGTCGGATGTCGGTTCGTTTGGCCGTACGATCGTGATGTTCGCTTAATTACGACGGAATGCGCATAAGCGTGAAGGACGATCCAAATGACGCGACGAATGGATTTTTCTCATGTCAAACACTAAGGCATAATATAAGGATGCTTACATAAATTTTTGGATGTCCGGATGTATTCAGAACATAAGTTATGCGCGAAAGTGCAAACTTATGCACTTTTTAACACTTTTAGTCCCTGAATGATCCAAAAGTTTGTTTTAGCATACCAAACCTCTCAAGGGCTACTAAACGAAAGGGGGGCGCTAGGGCGATTCTGGGCGATTTTGGGAAAACGTTGAAACCTTCAATTCGTTCATCAAATCCGACTCTTGATCGATCTGTTTAGCATCTAGGGATTCAATTATCATCAATTGATTCTCTAGTTCTAACCAATCGAAATCAGATTAGGGTTATTATTGTTCTAGGGTTTCGGTTTTATGTTATCTTCCTGTTCGGCGGTCTTTTGATTACGGGATTAAAGATCTGAAGCTCATCACATCGTCGTTTTGTGCTAGGGTTTCACTACTTTCGATCTTTGTCCGTTTCAGAGCAGGGTTGTGTGGCGCTCAGGTTTGCGGTGCTGATTATACTCGGTCTTGCTGATTCGGTAATCAATTCTGATTCGGTCTTGCTCAGGTTTTCGAATTAGGGTTTCTGGTCGGCGCTGATTTCTCGTGCTGTCGGCGCTGATCTTGAAGGCACAAAATCAGGGTTTGTGAATCAAGGGTTTGATCGACATCCTAGTTGTGTTCGGCTAGGGTTATTTTCAGCCGATTCCTTGGCTGTATCTCTAGTGAACGGCTGCTAGGGTTTGCCAACTTTGGGATGGATGATGTTAGTGGTTCTGGTGGAAAACAACAGGTTCATGCGACACCGAGGGCAACGTTTGAAGAAATTGCAGCAAGGTTTAAAATCATAGACGATCTCTCGGCTCAAACTGAACCTCGTAATGTTAACATAATTGATGAATTGGTTAAGAATTCAGTTCCAATTGATGCTGAAAACCTGCGGTCAGCAACTAAGGTTTCTGATTGGGAAGGGATTAAGCAAGCTACCAAGAGATATGCGCAAAGATTGGATTTCAATGCGGCTGCTTTGGCAGGTCAGGGGAATTTGCAACCTTCAGTGACAACGGAACCGGTATCTTTTGCAAATGCAGTAAAGAACTTGAAGGAGAAGGTGCCGGTGAATTTTAGGGAGATGGAGTCTTCTGAGGTTGTTGATGGAGCTGATGTTGTTATTCCGTTGGCTTCGGTTAAGCAAGTCACGGACAGGTATGCAAACACTCTCTATGGGTATTTCTTGGGTAAACGGCTAGCGTTTCCGGTGGTGGATTACTTTGCTAAGAACAATTGGGTTAAGTACGGTCTGGATAGATTGATGATGAATGCAAATGGCTTCTTCTTCTTTAAGTTTAAAACTAAGGAAGGGATGGATAAAATGTTAGAGGATGGGCCATGGATGATACGAAATGTTCCGATTATCTTGAAGATGTGGTCGGCCTCTATCAAACTAGAAAAAGAGGATCTTAAAGCTATTCCGGTGTGGGTAAAGATGCACGATGTGCCGCTTACAGCTTATACTGAGGATGGTCTTAGTTTGATTGCATCAAAGATAGGGGTGCCTAAGTTGTTGGACACGTATACTGCTACGATGTGTGCTGATTCGTGGGGAAGAAGTAGTTACGCTAGAGCTCTTATTGAAGTGCAGGCGGGGGCTGAATTAAAAAGAAGTGTCACTGTTGCCATTCCATCTTTAGATGGTAATGGTTATTCTAAGGTGGAAGTCAAAATTGAATATGATTGGGAGCCTTTAAGGTGTTCGGGTTGCTGCGTTTTTGGTCATGATGATAGTTCGTGCCCAAAGAACCCTCAGGTTGTTCCAATTGGGGATTATGGGAAAAAAGGTGATGATTTTCAGGTTGTGGGTGCTAAAAAGAAGAAAGCTACTACTCAAGGGCTTCACATAAAAAATCAAAAACCTAAGGTAGTCTATCGTCCGGTTGTCAAACCTAAACCGAATGCGGCTGTGAAAAATTCGAATCAGGTTTCAACGTCGAACCCCTTTGATAGTCTTAGAGATGACGATGGTAATGGTAACATGGGGGGTCGAGTGGCTGGTAATCAGAGGGGTACCACAGTGGGCCGGGTTGAGAAGAAACCTTCGAGGGACGAGCAGGAATCGGATGAGGAGGAGGTCGAAGAAGTCTACAACGAAACTAGTGCATTTATGACATCGGGTACTCAACCTTTTTCTTCAAAAGCAGGGGCGAGCACCTCTTCTTCCAAGTTCTCGAATGGATAGACTGTCTGCTTTTCGTCTGAAGGGGCTGCGGTTTTGTGGCCACTTTATTTTTGATGATGGTGGTTGACATTATGTGTTTGTGTTTTGCATTGTTTGTCTACTAGATGTCGAGTCATGATGTATAGTAGACTAGGTCTTTGGGGTTTTATAGGTCTTTGGTTTTGTTTTGTTTTACATATACGGGGCATGTCCTGTATATGAACTAGTGTGGAACACATCCTCACTACTTGTACTTTATTGCGGTTGCATTTTAATAGAATCACCGGGGTAACCCTTTACCCAAAAAAAAAAAAAAACCTCTCAAAGCCTATTTCTAAGCTATGTAAAGGATATTTATGGTATGTTTAACTTATGGACATGTTCCGGAATGTTCGTTACAGTTCAAATTGGCATACTTTCGCAGTTTGTCAAGTTTAGTCCCTGTAAGCGAATTAACTTGTTTTTGCTATACCAAAGCCTTCAAAACTTATTTCTAAGTTATGTAAAGGTTATTTAAGGTACGTTGAGTATATGTTGATGTTCCGGAGTATTTGTCGCATTAAACTGAGTACGTTTACGCACTAGTTAACGTATAACTCTCCAGAAAGCGATGTAGAGTTTGAAATTGGACAAAAGTCAAAACACGAAAAATGTAAAACACAATGAAACAAACATTGGGATCAAATAACATTATTTTATTGATAATTGAACTGTTCACAATGATTACAGGCACAGATGTTACAGTCTCCCCTACTTGTGGAAATTTCGTCCCGAAATTTATTTAGAGGAAACTCGTGGAAAAAGATGCGGATATTTTGCCTTCATTTGATCTTCACGTTCCCAAGTAAACTCGGGTCCACGCTTAGATTCCCATCGAACCTTGACCAAAGGAATGCGCTTGCGTTTGAGCCACTTGACTTCACGTTCCATGATTTCCACTGGTTTCTCGACAAATTTCAGAGTTTTATCAACACGAATTTCGTCAAGCGGTATGTGGAGGTTCTCATCAGCTAAACACCTCTTGAGATTGGACACGTGAAAAGTTGGATGAACATTTCCAAGTTCAGGAGGTAACTCAAGTCTGTAGGCAACCTTACCGATTCTTTCGACGATCTTGAATGGTCCAACATATCTAGGTGCAAGTTTTCCTTTCTATCCAAATCTGATCACACCTTTCCAAGGTGAGACCTTAAGTAATACACGATCACCGACTTGAAAATCCAAGGGTTTGCGTTTTAGGTCCGCGTAATTCTTCTGACGGCTTCTAGCTGCCTGAAGGTTATCACGAACTTTCTTTACCTTATCTGTTGTCTCTAAAATGAGGGCAGGTCCAGTAAGTTAAGCCTCACCGATCTCATTCCAGCAGACTGGTGAACGACATTTTCGACCATAGAGAGCCTCGAAAGGAGCCATGTTGATGCTGGAGTGATAACTGTTGTTGTAGGAGAATTCAATCAATGGAAGATGTGAATCCCAACTACCACCAAAATCGATCACACAAGCTCTAAGCATATCCTCCAGTGTCTGGATTGTTCTTTCAGATTGACCATCCGTTTGCGGATGATAAGCTGTGCTCAGATTAAGTTGAGACCCCATAGCAGATTGCATGGTTCTCCAAAAATGAGAAGTGAAACGAGCATCTCTGTCAGAAATGATGCTCAAAGGAACACCATGTCGAGCTACAATTTCATCTACGTAGATTTGAGCAAGTTTGTCAGCCGAAAAATCCTCACGGATTGGTAAGAAATGCGCTGACTTGGTAAGACGATCCACGACTACCCAGATGGCATCGTGACCTTTCTTTGTGCGCGGAAGTTTAGTAATGAGATCCATAGTAATGTTTTCCCATTTCCAAACTGGGATCTCCGGTTGCTCTAATAATCCGGAAGGACGCTGATGTTCAGCCTTAACCTTAAGACAAGTAAGGCATTTTGATACGTATAAGGCAATGTCTTTCTTCATACCAGGCCACCAATACTGAATACGAAGATCCTTATACATCTTATCTGAGCCAGGATGAATGGAATAACGAGACTTATGGGCTTCATCCATAAGCAAGGTACGAAGATCATCTTGGCTTGGGACCCACAAACGGTCCATGAAATAGTACGATCCATTGTCTTTCAGTTCAAGAGCAGGTGTTATGTGATAAGGAAATTCCTTATCCATTAAACCTTGTGAAACACAAGCTTGTTGAGCCTGAGAAATACGGGCTTGTATATCAGTTTGAATAACAGATTGGACACGTACACAATGAAGCCTAGTACGTTCCTTGCGACTCAATGCATCGGCTACGACATTCGCCTTACCAGGATGGTAGCGAATCTCGCAATCGTAGTCATTTAGAAGTTCAACCCAACGTCGTTGTCTCATGTTGAGCTCTTTCTGATTGAAGATATGCTGAAGACTTTTGTGGTCTGTGAAAACCACACATTTTGTACCGTACAAATAGTGTCTCCAGATTTTGAGAGCGAAGACAACTGCACCCAACTCAAGATCATGAGTGGTGTAGTTCTTCTCATGTATCTTCAACTGCCTTGATGCGTATGCTATGACTTTGTTTCTTTGCATTAGGACGCAGCCGAGACCTAATTTAGATGCGTCACAATAAACGACGAAATCATCATTGCCCTCAGGCAATGTTAGGACAGGTGCGTCGCAAAGCTTTTGTTTCAAAGTCTGAAACGCTTCCTCTTGTTTGACTCCCCAATCAAATGGCTTGTTCTTCTGAGTTAGAGCAGTTAGAGGAACTGCAATCTTTGAGAAGTTTTCAATGAAGCGGCGGTAATAACCCGCTAGACCAAGGAAAGAACGAACTTCAGTAGGAGTAGTAGGTGTATCCCAATCCTTAATCGCGCTGATCTTGGAGGGATCTACATGAAAAGTTGCTCTTTCTTTAGGAGTTCCAACGTAAGACGAAGATGTTCTTCATGGTCGGCTTGCGTCTTAGAATATATCAAAATGTCGTCAATGAAAACGATGATGAACTTATCTAAATAAGGCTTGCAGACCCTATTCATTAAGTCCATGAAAACAGCATGAGCATTAGTCAAACCGAATGGCATGACTGTGAACTCATAATGTCCATAACGAGTACGGAACGCTGTCTTGGGAATGTCTTCTTCATGTACACGAAGCTGATGATATCCAGATCGTAGATCAATCTTTGAAAAGTAAGATGCGCCTTGTAATTGATCGAAGAGATCATCAATGCGAGGTAGGGGATATCGATTTTTGATGGTGAGCTTGTTAAGCTCACGATAATCGATACACATCCTAAAAGATCCATCCTTCTTCTTTACAAAGAGAACGGGAGCACCCCAAGGTGAAAAGCTAGGACGGATAAAACCTTTGTCGGAGAGTTCCTGCAGCTGTTTAGACAACTCTTGCATCTCGGACGGTGCAAGACGATATGGAGCTCTGGCAACGGGATTTGCACCAGGTACGAGATCAATACGGAACTCGACTTGGCGTGCTGGAGGTAGACCAGGTAAGTCTTCAGGGAATACTTCGGAATAATCCCGAACGACAGGAATATCTGAAATAGACTTACCCTTGCCTTTATCTGCTGTAACATGTGCTAAGAAAGCCACATAGTGCTTTCGCAGATACTTCCGTGCTTTAAAACAAGACATGAGTTTGAGACCACCGGCAGGCTTCTCACCACGAACTTGTAGGATCTCGCCTGTCGACAGTGGTATACGAACAATCTTCTCAGAACATACTATCTCTGCGCGATGCTTAGATAACCAATCCATTCCCACAATAACATCGAAGCTTCCAAGTTGCATTGGCGTGAGGTCAATAGGAAAAATATGGTCGTTAAGGTTCAACTGGCAGTTGCGCAGAACAGAATTTAGAACAATGGGTTCACCACTGGCAACCTCTACTGTCAAAGGTTTACCTAGTTTCGTTCTAGACACGCGAAGCATTGTCTCAAAAGACAATGACACAAAGCTCTTGTCGGCACCCGAATCAAAAAGAACAGATGCTGGCTGATTATTAATAAAGAACGTACCGTTCACCACCTCGTTGTCTGCTTGTGCTTCTTGTGCATTCATGTTAAAGACTCGACCTCGAGCCGGTGCCGGATTCTGGTTTGCATTCTGGTTCTGGTTGACTAGTCTTGGACACCGATTTCTGTAGTGGGTCAGATCCCCACAATTATAACATGCACCTGGTGGGTAGTTTGGTCGTGCAGCCTGACCCTGTTGTTGAGCAACCTGTTGAGCAGGGTTCTGGACTGCGTGATTCTGAGCAAACCGACAAACATCGGCAAGATGACCCGACTTCCCACAGTTAGTACAGAAACGGCACTGATATTGTGGTTGGTGGTGACTGTTGCATCGATTGCACAAAGGTGCATTTCCTGAATAGGGTTTCTTGGCTGGAGGCTATGCGGCTTGGTTGGGAGTTGCCTGGTTAGCTTGGGCAGTCACAGCAAAATTTTGGGAAGCCTTACGCTTCCTTGACCCCCTTGAGGAACCAGAGTCCTTTCCCTTCTTGTTTTGACCTTTCTTGCTATCTTCCTTGTCAGCCGACTGTTTCTTGCCCTTGTCGCACTTCCTGTGTAGTTTATTCTTTCGGATCTGCGACTCAGTCAACGTCGCCGATAACTCGATTGCCTGACGGAGTGTGGTAGGGTTGCTACCAGTAAGGATATCTTGTACTGAGTCAGGTAGGCCGTCGATGTATCTTTCGATGGCCTTATCGAGTGGTGTAACCATAGTCGGGCAAAGGAGACTCAACTCCTCAAACCTATCCGTATAAGCCCTGTGCTCGCCACTATCTTGCTTCAAAACATCAAATTCTTTCTCCAACGCTCGCTGTTCATGACGAGGACAAAACTCCTTCATCATAAGGGCTCTCAGTTCAGCCCATGACTGAGCTAGAGCAACTTCTGCACCTTGATCTCTCATAACCCCATTCCACCATGTTAGAGCCCTCTTCTGAAACACGCTTGAAGAAAACTCGACCTTGCGATTATCCGGACACTGCACGTGGCGAAAAGTGTTCTCGATGCTCTCGAACCACTGAAGAAGCCCAGTTGCTCCCTCAGAACCACTAAACTTGAGTGGCTTAGCCGAGTTAAAATCCTTGTATTTGCATGTACCATTGTTGTTGTTGGCCTGGTTCCATTGAGCAAAGAGATTCGGAAATTGAGCAGCCATCTGCTGTGCAATAATCTCCGCCAGCTCGGCAGTAGCTATCTGGTTGTCGCGTCGAGGAGGCATTCTAGAAGAGAAAAACATGAATTGAAACGAGTGAGATGATTGGATGAAGAGGATGAGATGAAGCAAAATCAATCAAAAGCAAAGATGACGGTTATGCATCGCAAAGCAAATAAGCGACATGAAATGTCTAGTCAAAGTAAATGGGTCAGGATTAGTGTATCGCGAAGACATGCTCGCCTATAAGTGAACACTCACCCCAAGAGTTCCCAGGTAAGAGTGACTGGTCCGATTATGTGGATTTGTACGAACACTCTAGCCTTAGACAGAAAACTCAGGGTACAGGCATTCACCCTTCCAGTTCGCACATGTTCACACTTTTAACCCAAGACTTTGACAGGATTTTTGAAATCCAAAGAGGTTCAAAACCATATAACAGAGGGTTCAAAACCTTATAACAGAGGGTTCAAAACCTTATAACAGAGGGTTCAAAACCTAGTAATCAATCATCCTAGAACAGATGATTAATTTTCAAAGCGGATTCGGAACCGAAGTTCCCGTTGTGGTTATCACCTAAGGATAGGTGATGTGCATGTTTTAAACTCTAAACACAAGATAACTTGTGTTAGGGTCCTAGAAAGTTATAGTCTAGGTCAAAGCATTACTAATAACCTAATTCCCTATAACCAATGGCTCTGATACCAACTCTTCTGTCACACCCCGGCCGCGTATAACATGCAACCGCGGCGGAAACGCCGGGGAGTGTTGTGGACAGAATTAAATTGTTTCATGACCATGGCATACAAGTTGTATTTTATTTATAAACAAAGGTGTTACATTGTCTTGGAAAGAGAGTACGGAAATCAAAACATAATTAAGCTAGTTCAAACTTCATTTTTAGGCTCTAAGGCACAGGTCCGCCCTAGAATCATGATCATCGTCCTATGGAATAGCTCCTGAAAACACATGTGAAAGTAGGTACGTCAGCATAAAAATGCCTGTGAGATACATAGTTTTTGTGAAAATGGGATTCATGACTTGAGCTTAAAGAAATGTTTAATAACAGTCAGTCATGAACCTTGTAATTTGTTTTGCTTTGTAAATCATTTGAAAACGATAACATCAAACGATATGTATAGATAAGTGCAAGGTTAAACGAATAACCAAGTAAAATGAGTTGAATAAGATAAGTTGTTTGTGAAAATAATGTCTTGTGAATAATATGTTATTTATGTAAAATGTAATGTGTCTAAACTGAAATGACTTAGATAACGCCACGATATGTAATATTATACAAACATTTATGTATAGGAAGTACCAGCGGCGTATCCACCATGTTTGTATCATATTACATACGCCACGTTACTTAAATCATTTACCCAAACCAATCCATCATGTAAATTGTTCATGTGTAAACCAAATGTCAAGTGTTATTGTGTAAACCATGTCAAATGTTTATGTTCAAATGTAAACCACCAATGTGTATGTCAATGTCAACGTGTTTATGTTCAATGTAAATCATGTAATGTGTATCCCAAAATGAATCATGTATGGTAAGCGAAATGTATCAACTTAAACCATATGTAAACTACACAAAACAAGTCGTTGAAGTAACACGTGGTTTAAATCAACGTTATGTTCTGTGGAAAAATGCATGCTCTATTGATATTAACATTTATGTGGTATTGTAAACTATGCATACATCCAAGCCTTGAGACTGCGGCGATAAACCCTTAAACAAATTAATGGTTTATCTAAGTTATGTATATCGAATTCGGTCATTCCTTCCAGTCCTATCAAACCCAGGACTTCAGGAATGGGAGTTGTCAATTCCTATGGTACCACTACCTACTAACGAACGGCGTAGCTAGTGTTAATGAATGTATTGTCCCATGTTAAACAAACCAAATGTCATAAAAAAATGAAGGCATGTGATGTAAACAATTGTACTAAGTATGCTAAGTAAACATACGAAGCAGAAATGTTTATGTAAATCAATGTGCCCATATGCTGAGTAAACATATGCAGCAGAAATGTTCATGTAAATCAATGTGTCCATATGCTGAGTAAACATATGCAACAGAAATGTTCATGTAAATCAATGTGTCCATATGCTGAGTAAACATATGCAACAGAAATGTTCATGTAAATCAATGTGTCCATATGCTGAGTAAACATATGCAACAGAAATGTTCATGTAAATCAATGTGTCCATATGCTGAGTAAACATATGCAACAGAAATTTTCATGTAAATCAATGTGTCCATGTACGCACACAATGGGCATACATAGCATAAAATGTAATGAAATCGTGTACTATAATGTACTAACAACATAGCAGGCATATGATGTGAAAACATGGAAAGCATGAAAGTAACAGATAGGCACATGTGTCTCACCCCAAAACAGTTTAGAAAACAGTAAAAGAGGGGTTCAATGTACTCACCTGAGATTGCTTTGAGTTCCTTGTATAGTAACCAAATAGTGCTAAAGATCACGGAATATCAACGGCACCTAATAGGTAGCTTATGTTAATATACCGGACCGAATCGGAAGGATCGGACAGTACGCGGGTTCGAAAACCAAACGAGTATGGAGACTCGTGTAGTATGGTTTAACAAAGCCTACATACTAAAATGAAACTTAACCTAAGTGCTTACGGTCCATCACGACCCGTTGAGGTAGCTTATGCCACCCTAACGCGTCGTTCGCGTAGAACGCGTCTGGAACGCCTAACATCGTGACCACAAGGTATAACCTCGGAAGGTTATAGCTATGGTCACCTAATGTGTTTGGTCAGGTCCTAATGACCGACAAAATGGGTCGGGTTCGAAAGCATAAGCGATGGTTTAGATCGCTCACCTTATGACCCTATATAAGCACTAAACTAAAAGTGACGAGCTAAGCATGTTAGAACATGCTTAACTAAGTTTGAAAACAGGTTTGACATTCGAGACTCATACATTAGTTGTTTGTTGTTTGGTTGTGGTTATTTAATTAGTAAGTTGAGTTGAGTCGTCGCATAGAACCAATCAAAACCGCTAACGAAGCCAATGAAATTTGATAAGGGCATGGTGGATACGCCGCTGGTACTTCCTATATATAAGTGTTCTTATCAAACTATCAAAAGCCTCGTTAGATTGGTCGAGAGAGGTTCTATGCAAGTTGTGTCGTCAGTCATGATCCGAATAACGAAGCCGATGAAACTCGATAAGGACATGGTGGATAGGCCGCTGGTACTTCCTATATATAATTTTTCTTATCGAGGTATCAAAAGCCTCGTTAGACTAGTCATGAGAATTGGTTTGAGTCGTCAATCATGATTTGAATAACGATGTGGATGAAAATTTGATAGGGACATGGTGGATATGCCGCTGGTACTTCCTATATATAAGTGTGTCTCTCAAATTTTTAAAAGCAGCGTTAGACTAATCATGAGTGTTTTAGTTAGTTTGTTTTGGTTTCCTGATTGGAGAATTCAAATTCTTTAATTTCGCTCATTCAACCAAATTGTGGCATTTTATGACAATTTTTCTTTTCAAAATCCTAAGTCGTGACACAGATTGCAGTTGGGCATCACATGTATACCTCACGACTCAGTTGCAAACTCTCTTGTGTTAGAAGACATCTTTGGGACGTGATTTTCTCTTTAGCTGCAATACATCCTTGATACGCCAATCTTGGGCTTCGATCGTAATGGTCAAAGAGTCTACGATCGGCTACCTTATTGTCACACCCCCAAAATCCGCCTGCGGATAACACCCGCTTCGAGGGCGTGACTGACCAGGATCCAGCCACCAATTATACTGAGTAATTAAGTTGATAACAAAAGTAATACTTACTAACCATAAGATTAGCAAATATCAAGTTCAGAGTTTAAAGTTTTAAGTTCAAACAGTAATAAGTAGCGGAAGCAATAGTAAAGCAGTTTAAACAGAGTTCATATTTCAAAATAGGTAACACCCAACACAAGGGTGGACAGACACTACTCATTCCCAAGCAGCAAGCTCCTTCATCACTGGTTACCTGCAAAGCATGCAGTAAGGGGTCAACAATAATGCTGAGTGAGTTCACTAGTTGTCCAGTTTTAATTACCAAAAACTTGTTTCACCAGTTAATTTATCCGTTTATACATGCCATGGGGAGCTACCCCAAAAGTTAGCGACTAAACTGTTTTCCAATACCGAACACTAGGTAACCGTTTGCGTTTCCGCAGGATGCCCCGATGTCAATGTTCTATCATCATTGACGGATGCCAGAGTACATTAGTTCACGACCGATCCCAAACCAGGGCACGGTGTGAGGCTGGTAAAACCTAAATAGCGCTATCAACTAATAACCCGTTCGCCTGGCCCCGGCGACTAATCGGTATTATGTAGTAGGGACTTGAGTGATAGAGTTTCGTTTAGTGCCGTTAGTTGCAATCCGTATAAACAGTAATTAACCAAAGGTTTCCCAATACAAGGGAAGGAAAAGTAAGTTTGTTCCCAGTAACTAGGGAAGGAATGTAAATGGTATCCCCTTTTACAAGGGGATAGGGTTGTTTTAGTCTCGTGTCCCAAACCACCGGGACGCATGCTTTTAAGTTGTGAACTCACCTTGGGTTGCTCGGTAGATTTATGTTACTTGTCAATCACGTTGGTCACCACGTCCTAACATGGTTACCGGTATAGGTCAGGTTCGGTGTACAAGCATTCACATAAAATCTATACACATAACTGGCACGTAGCATACATACAAGTAAACAGTCGTGGGGTTATTGGGCCGGCCTAAACATTTAAGCAGTCAACAGCAACACATAATCCAGTCAACAGATAGCCCAAGTTAAACACATTATGGCCCAATAACCAAAGTGGACAGCCCAGTCGCAACCAGGAGGTCTCGAGTCGCAACCAGGAGGTTGCGGCTTGTCACGCTGTGGTTGCGAGTCGCAACCGGGGTCTCGAGTTGTCACGTTGTGGTTGCGAGTCGCAACCGTCGTAGTCTCGAGTCGCATCGTGTGGTTTCGAGTTGTCACGCTTTGGTTGCGAGTCGCAACGGCGTGGTCTCGAGTCGTAATGCCGTGGTTGCGAGTCGGAAGCTGTCCCTTTCATGTACACGTGATGATGCAGATATAACAGTCCAATTTGTACCAAGTAATCAGGCCCAAATCGGGCAACAGCCAATGAGGTTTCACAAACAACTTTGCCTAATCTGAATATTAGTAAACTTAGATCAAACTTTGCCATTTTTGAAATCTTCAAACTACATTCAACAAGTTCATCCAATGTTCATCATTTTCTAGGGTTTTCATGCCAACATAATCACACATTTTTGAACCAAAAATCACATATTTTAACAAGGTCAATAAGCAAGAACAACAAAACATACATTTTGTAACCTTTGGTTGGCATAATCATTCCTAAATCATTATTCTTTTTGGTCATGTAAACATATTATCATGCTTTCATACATAAAGATTTTCACATATAGGCAATCCTCACAAACCATCCTAAAGATCATGCATGATATCACTAACCAAGCATTTCTAGTTCATAAACATTTCACAAATCTTTTATACATAAAGTTAACACTAACCGGTTGTGAGGAAGAAGAATGAGCCGAAAACAAAGAGAAAGGAATCGAGAAGATGGAGTGTCCGAGTGATGATCTTGACCGAGTTCTTGTCCGAGATCCTTGCTTGAACCGAGATTTTGGAGAAGGGAAGTGGTGTTTGAAGAGGGTTTTCTAGTGGAAGAGAGACTAGAAGAGTGTATGTGTGGATATGTTTGGTAACAAATGAGGGAAATGGGGAAGGTGGGGATTATATACCAAGGGGTCACGAGTTGGGCTTGGGGTTTCGGCCCAAAGGGTTTCGGCTCAAAGGCCCACTCGAGACCGAATGGCCCACTCGCAACCGGGTGGTTGCGAGTCATGGTCTCGGCTCTCATATATATATATATATACATACAACACATAATGCAAAAAGGATCACGTTTTTATTTAATAACATATATGTACACAAAAAAATATTACAAGGTGTTCGTTCGGAAAAACCTAGAGTGTCACATTATCCCCAAGTTTTAAGAACTTTCGTCCCGAAAGTTAAGGCAGCCACTGCTAAGCTAGCGTGTTTCAACGGGGTGTCACATCATCCCCCCGTTAGTTTGGAATTTCGTCCCGAAATTCAGTTGTAGCTTCAGTGCTGGGGTTTTCGTTTGGGAACAACTGGGGATACTTAGACTTCATCTGGTCTTCCCGCTCCCAGGTAAACTCTGGGCCGCGTCGTGAGTTCCAACGAACTCGCACAAGGGGTATCTGGCTACGTTTGAGGGTTTTGATCTCTCGATCCGTGATCTCAATCGGTTCCTCTGTAAAGTGTAGCTGTTCATCAATAGTGAGTTCCTTGAAAGGAATTATGAGTGTTTCATCTGACAGACACTTCTTCAGATTAGACACGTGAAAGACATTGTGCACTGCACTCAGCTCTGCAGGCAGGTTCAATCTATAAGCAACCTTACCGATTTTCTCGGTAATTTCGAATGGTCCAACATATCGTGGATTCAGCTTGCCTCGTTTACCGAAACGGACCACACCCTTCCAGGGTGAGACTTTAAGTAGAACTCGGTCCCCGACCTGGAATTCTAGCGGTTTCCTACGCTTATCAGCGTAGCTTTTCTGACGGTCACGAGCTGCCGCCATGCGTTGCCTTATCTGTGAAATCTTTTCCGTTGTATCAACCACTAGTTCTGGGCCTGTGAGCTGACTATCACCGACTTCCGCCCAGCAGAGAGGTGATCGGCATTTACGACTGTACAATGCCTCAAAAGGTGCCGCCTGAATGCTAGTGTGGTAGCTGTTATTGTAGGAGAATTCCACCAGCGGTAGATGCTTCTCCCAGTTCTTGCCAAAATCGATCACACATGCTCTAAGCATGTCTTCCAGGGTTTGGATGGTGCGTTCGGACTGCCCATCCGTTTGCGGGTGATAAGCGGTGCTCATGTCCAAACGTGAGCCAAAGGATTTGTGCATAGCTTGCCACAACTCGGAAGTAAAACGAGCGTCTCGGTCGGAAATAATAGAAGTTGGCACCCCGTGCCTGGAGACTACTTCCTTTAAATAGATTTCTGCTAAGGTAGAAAACTTGTCTGTTTCCTTAATGGTCAGAAAGTGTGCAGACTTAGTCAATCGATCTACTATTACCCAAATAGTGTCATTCCCACGTTGGGATCTAGGTAGCCCCGTAACAAAATCCATGGAAATTTGCTCCCATTTCCATTTCGGGATTTCGGGTTGCTGGAGTAGGCCTGCTGGTTTCTGATACTCGATCTTGACTCTTGCGCAGGTCAAACATTTGCCAACGTAAGCGGCTATGTGGGCTTTCATGCCAGGCCACCAGTAAGTGGCCCTTAAGTCGTGGTACATCTTATCTGAACCAGGATGTACTGAATAACGGGACTTATGGGCTTCGTCCATCACAAGCTCTCGTAGATCTCCGTAAAGTGGGACCCAAATGCGCCCTGCCACATAGTAGGCGCCGTCTTCTTTTTGTTCTAGTTGCTGCCTCGATCCTCGCAGGGACTCAGCCCTGATGTTTTCCGGTTTCAGAGCTTCAATCTGGGCATTTCGAATCTGGGTAGGGAGGTTAGACTGGATGGTAAGTTGCAATGCTCGCACGCGCTTTGGTATAGCGTCTTTACGGCTGAGGGCGTCTGCCACGACATTGGCCTTGCCCGGATGGTACTTGATGGCGCATTCATAATCATTCAGAAGTTCGACCCATCGACGTTGTCGCATGTTTAATTCCTTTTGCTTGAAGATATGCTCGAGACTCCTGTGATCGGTGTAAATTATGCACTTGGTACCGTACAGGTAATGTCTCCATATCTTAAGCGCGAAGATCACTGCTCCTAGTTCCAAGTCGTGCGTAGTGTAGTTCCTTTCGTGCGTCTTAAGTTGTCGAGAGGCGTAAGCAATAACTTTCTCGCGTTGCATCAACACGCAACCGAGCCCATGAATAGACGCATCGCAGTAAACCACAAAGTCGTCAGTGCCTTCAGGCAACGAGAGAATAGGAGCACTACAGAGATTATCCTTAAGTCTCTGAAAAGCAGATTCCTGTGCTTCATTCCACTTGTAGGTGACGCCTTTCTGAGTGAGCGTAGTGAGGGGTTGTGCAATCTTTGAGAATCCCTGAATGAATCTGCGGTAGTAACCTGCCAATCCCAAGAATTGGCGAACTTCAGTCGGAGTCTTAGGGGTAGGCCAATTCTTTATAGAGTCGATCTTAGCTGGGTCGACGTGAATTCCATCCTTGTTAACCACGTGCCCAAGGAAATGGACTTCTCGAAGCCAGAAGTCACATTTCGAGAATTTGGCGTACAGCTGTTCATTGCGAAGGAGTTCGAGGATAAGGCGTAGGTGCTGTTCATGCTCTTCTTGACTTTTCGAGTAGATCAGGATGTCGTCGATAAACACAATCACGAATTTGTCGAGGTAAGGTTTGCACACTCTGTTCATGAGATCCATGAACACTGCAGGCGCGTTGGTCATTCCAAAGGGCATAACGAGGAATTCATAATGACCATAGCGAGTTCTGAATGCCGTTTTGGAGATGTCTTCATCACGTACTCTCAACTGATGATAACCTGACCGTAGGTCGATCTTAGAATAGTAGCTTGATCCTTGCAGCTGATCGAATAGGTCGTCGATTCGCGGGAGAGGGTAACGATTTTTGATGGTAACCTTGTTCAACTCACGATAGTCAATGCACATTCGGAACGTGCCATCCTTCTTCTTAACAAAGAGTACCGGTGCTCCCCAGGGTGACGAACTAGGGCGAATAAACCCTTTATCCAACAGTTCCTGTAGTTGAGTAGAGAGTTCCTTCAATTCTGCGGGGGCTAGACGGTAAGGCGCACGAGCTATAGGCGCTGCTCCGGGAGCTAGCTCGATTTGGAATTCGACCTGACGGTGGGGAGGGAGTCCAGGTAGTTCCTCAGGAAATACCTCGGGGTAGTCACGCACTTCCGGAAAGTCTTCAATCCTCTTTTCCTTTTCCTGCGTGTTGGTGACAAGTGCTAAGATAGCGGTGTGCCCTTTTCGTAAATACTTCTGGGCCTTCAAGAAAGAGATAACGCCGGAGATTTCTCCACTTTTGCCACCTTGTACAATGAGGGGTTTGCCAGAACGGCGAGGAATACGAACTGCTTTCTCTTGACAGAGGATCTCAGCGCGATGCTTGGATAACCAATCCATACCAATAACGACGTCGAAGCTTCCAAGAGTAACAGGGAAAAGATCGATACTAAATGTCTGACCAGACAACTCTAGTTTGCAGCCTTTGATAACATGTGAGGCCTCGATGTTTCTACCATTAGCTAACTCGACGATATGAGGAGAACTTAGTAACGAAAGCGGACGCTTAAGCTTCTTACTAATACGTAGGGATACATAACTAGCATCGGCACCGGAATCAAATAACACAGAAACATAACGATCATCGAGTAGGAACTTACCCGCCACGACATTGGGGTCATTCCTTGCTTCTCCAGCTCCAATCACAAAAGCCCTTCCTCTAGCACCATTCCCCGCATTGTTGTTCTGATTGTTGTTTCCAGCTCCCTGATTGTTGTTGCGATTCTGATTCAGTTCAGGGCAATCCTTCTTAAAGTGCCCCTCAGCTCCACACTTAAAACATGCTCGGTTGTTTCCCTGCTGCTGTTGCTGTTGGGGTT
This sequence comes from Helianthus annuus, assembly GCF_002127325.2. Classification (NCBI taxonomy): domain Eukaryota; kingdom Viridiplantae; phylum Streptophyta; class Magnoliopsida; order Asterales; family Asteraceae; genus Helianthus; species Helianthus annuus. The sequence continues at coordinate 89,203,525 of NC_035448.2, forward strand.
GTTGCTGATTCTGTCTTGCCGGGAACTGACTCCTACAGTCCTTGGCTTCGTGCCCCATCTTGAGGCATCGCTGACACTGGCCCTTGTTACATGCCCCATTGTGGTGTCTGTTACACTTGTTGCACTTAGGGTAGCTTCCCCGGTAGCCACCCTGTTGCTGAGTGCCTTTGTTGTTTTCAGTTTTCCTTTGCTGTGCTGGGGCCTGAGTGGGGTTAGCATCCTTGCTTTGACTTCCTTCCCACTTACGCTTGCTGTCACTAGAAGTTCCGACAGTAGCACTGATCCTTTTGGGCAACCTGCCCTCTTCTACGGCCTGATCAGTGAGTTTGTGAGCAAGTCGAACGATCGGCTGAATGGTAGTGTGGTTGGCTGAAGTTACATGGCTTCGAATTTCTGGAGCCAAACCCTTGATGTACAGTTCGATTCTTCGATACATAGGTCGAGACATGTTTGGGCAAAGAGCAGCATAGTCATTAGACAGCTTGGTGTAGGTTTCAATCTCTGACCCAACCATCTTAAGCGCATAGTACTCATTCTCAAGCTTGTGGATGTCATCCCGGTGACAGTATTCCTCCTTAATCATGTCCTTGAAATCCTCCCACGCAGTAGCATTAGCAGTTTCCAAACCAAACATCTGAATTTGCGCCTTCCACCAAGAAAGCGCGTTTCCTTCAAGCGTAGCAGTAGCAAACTTCACCCAGTTCACAGGGGGACACTCACAGACAGCAAAAACAGCTTCAATTTTCTCAATCCAATGCAGAAGACCTATGGCACCCTCAGTGCCGTTGAAAGGGAGAGGCTTGCAATCCATGAAGGTTTTGAAAGTACACACTGGTGGTTGCGCAGGTGCATGCTGACCTGTTCGTGAGAAGCGAAGCGTATAGGTTTAGAGGCGAAAAGACGATGTGACGGTAGGATCTAAACATCCTAAAGCAACGAGCTTACCTATAGGGTGAGCTGCGAAAGCTGCAGCCACTGTGTTGAGCAGGTTAGTGAACTGAGCCTGAGTCATGTTGATGTTTCCCCTTCCACGTCCACTCATTGTCTTCAAATCAGAAAACGCAGTATGAGTGTGATGTTGTAACGTAGCGAGAATGAGATAGAAGAGAGAGGTGTATCTATCTAATTTAGGCATACTAGTACGTATAGCATAACAGGCAACATAAGGTAAGCAAACAAGTAAACACTGGTCCGAGCTATGAGGTCAAATGTGTCGAGCCTTGCACTTGGAGTGTAGTGTCGTCGCGAGTCACAGGTTATAGTCTGGTTTTCTCCAAAAAGATTTTCCCCTTTTTAAAACCAAGTTCACTATAACCAATGGCTCTGATACCAATCTGTCACACCCCCAAAATCCGCCTGCGGATAACACCCGCTTCGAGGGCGTGACTGACCAGGATCCAGCCACCAATTATACTGAGTAATTAAGTTGATAACAAAAGTAATACTTACTAACCATAAGATTAGCAAATATCAAGTTCAGAGTTTAAAGTTTTAAGTTCAAACAGTAATAAGTAGCGGAAGCAATAGTAAAGCAGTTTAAACAGAGTTCATATTTCAAAATAGGTAACACCCAACACAAGGGTGGACAGACACTACTCATTCCCAAGCAGCAAGCTCCTTCATCACTGGTTACCTGCAAAGCATGCAGTAAGGGGTCAACAATAATGCTGAGTGAGTTCACTAGTTGTCCAGTTTTAATTACCAAAAACTTGTTTCACCAGTTAATTTATCCGTTTATACATGCCATGGGGAGCTACCCCAAAAGTTAGCGACTAAACTGTTTTCCAATACCGAACACTAGGTAACCGTTTGCGTTTCCGCAGGATGCCCCGATGTCAATGTTCTATCATCATTGACGGATGCCAGAGTACATTAGTTCACGACCGATCCCAAACCAGGGCACGGTGTGAGGCTGGTAAAACCTAAATAGCGCTATCAACTAATAACCCGTTCGCCTGGCCCCGGCGACTAATCGGTATTATGTAGTAGGGACTTGAGTGATAGAGTTTCGTTTAGTGCCGTTAGTTGCAATCCGTATAAATAGTAATTAACCAAAGGTTTCCCAATACAAGGGGAGGAAAAGTAAGTTTGTTCCCAGTAACTAGGGAAGGAATGTAAATGGTATCCCCTTTTACAAGGGGATAGGGTTGTTTTAGTCTCGTGTCCCAAACCACCGGGACGCATGCTTTTAAGTTGTGAACTCACCTTGGGTTGCTCGGTAGATTTATGTTACTTGTCAATCACATTGGTCACCACGTCCTAACATGGTTACCGGTATAGGTCAGGTTCGGTGTACAAGCATTCACATAAAATCTATACACATAACTGGCACGTAGCATACATACAAGTAAACAGTCGTGGGGTTATTGGGCCGGCCTAAACATTTAAGCAGTCAACAGCAACACATAATCCAGTCAACAGATAGCCCAAGTTAAACACATTATGGCCCAATAACCAAAGTGGACAGCCCAGTCGCAACCAGGAGGTCTCGAGTCGCAACCAGGAGGTTGCGGCTTGTCACGCTGTGGTTGCGAGTCGCAACCGGGGTCTCGAGTTGTCACGTTGTGGTTGCGAGTCGCAACCGTCGTAGTCTCGAGTCGCATCGTGTGGTTTCGAGTTGTCACGCTTTGGTTGCGAGTCGCAACGGCGTGGTCTCGAGTCGTAATGCCGTGGTTGCGAGTCGGAAGCTGTCCCTTTCATGTACACGTGATGATGCAGATATAACAGTCCAATTTGTACCAAGTAATCAGGCCCAAATCGGGCAACAGCCAATGAGGTTTCACAAACAACTTTGCCTAATCTGAATATTAGTAAACTTAGATCAAACTTTGCCATTTTTGAAATCTTCAAACTACATTCAACAAGTTCATCCAATGTTCATCATTTTCTAGGGTTTTCATGCCAACATAATCACACATTTTTGAACCAAAAATCACATATTTTAACAAGGTCAATAAGCAAGAACAACAAAACATACATTTTGTAACCTTTGGTTGGCATAATCATTCCTAAATCATTATTCTTTTTGGTCATGTAAACATATTATCATGCTTTCATACATAAAGATTTTCACATATAGGCAATCCTCACAAACCATCCTAAAGATCATGCATGATATCACTAACCAAGCATTTCTAGTTCATAAACATTTCACAAATCTTTTATACATAAAGTTAACACTAACCGGTTGTGAGGAAGAAGAATGAGCCAAAAACAAAGAGAAAGGAATCGAGAAGATGGAGTGTCCGAGTGATGATCTTGACCGAGTTCTTGTCCGAGATCCTTGCTTGAACCGAGATTTTGGAGAAGGGAAGTGGTGTTTGAAGAGGGTTTTCTAGTGGAAGAGAGACTAGAAGAGTGTATGTGTGGATATGTTTGGTAACAAATGAGGGAAATGGGGAAGGTGGGGATTATATACCAAGGGGTCACGAGTTAGGCTTGGGGTTTCGGCCCAAAGGGTTTCGGCTCAAAGGCCCACTCGAGACCGAATGGCCCACTCGCAACCGGGTGGTTGCGAGTCATGGTCTCGGCTCTCATATATATATATATATATACATACAACACATAATGCAAAAAGGATCACGTTTTTATTTAATAACATATATGTACACAAAAAAATATTACAAGGTGTTCGTTCGGAAAAACCTAGAGTGTCACACTTATACATAACGTTTTTCATTACTACATCACTGGCATCAAAAGCGATTCCTCTATTTGGGTATGCAACCCCAATGAGGAACGTTACCGCCTCAATCTGATTTAGACCTTACACTTGTTATATCCTGGTTTGAGCATATTCTATACAACCTTAGGATTCGTGTTTAACACTTGTTACTTGATACTCCCAAGGAACAATCTGATCTTAAGATTCGAGTTCCTAATGCTATTACTAAATCAAATCGGTATCATTTAAGTGTATGGAAGGCCCTATACTTCATCCTATACGAGCAGTTTCCTCCTAATTTCGGCATGAAATTCCCAAAAGTTGGGGAGACTTTAACATACACAAAAACGGTGTCACACCCCGACCACGTGTAACAACAAAACGTGGCGGAAACGTCGGGGAGTGTTGTAACAGAATCATTGTTTCATAACACATGGAAATTTAAATATTGTTTTATTGATTAAATGAACTCGTTGTTCTATTACAATCACATAAGTACTACTATGAACTTCCAAGTTTTAAAGTTGCTAAGGCACGAGTCCATCCTAAATGTAGCATGTATCAACAATCATCTCAAGACAGCACTTGAAACATGTGTAAAAATAGGTACGTCAGCATAAAAATGCCTGTGAGATACATAGGTTTTGTGAAAACGGGATTCATGACTTATGTTTAAGAAAATGTTTAGTCATGAACCTTGTAACTTGCTTTGTCTTGTAAATCATTTGAAAAACGATAGGATCAGATGATATGTATAATTAAGAGAATAATGTATGGTTAACTGAATAACGATGTAAAATGAGTTTGTATAAGTTAAGTTGTTTGAAAAACAATGTTTTGATAAAACGTTTATGGTATATATAAAATATACCTTGGTTTTAAGAAAGTTGAATAAGTAATATATTAAAATATATTTCAGTTCCAATATTGTTAACTCAAGTGTACTAAATAACGCCACGGTATGTAATGCAATGAAAACACTTATATATAAGAGGTACCAGCGGCGTATCTACCATGTTTTCATCACATTACACTCGTTCCGTTATCTAAACACTAATCAAAACCAAATCGTTTGATAGATAGTATATTAAATATACTTTAGTAGTTCAAAATAATAGTTTTCAGTAGTATATTACAAGTATACCTTGGATTTATAAATAACACATTAAACTATGTTTTAGTTTTGTAAGTAACATATCAGAATATGCTTTGGATGTGATAAATAACATATTAAACTATGTCTTGGTTTGTAAATAACATATCAAAATATGCTTTGGATGATTACAAAATATATGTTGGTTCTTGTACAACACCACACATGAGAGTATATCAAACTATACTTTTTGGGAGTATATCAAAATATACTTTAAAGGTGCGATTTAAGAATTCATTCAGACCTGGTGCATCAAACTACACCTTTGAGACTATAGGGATACCACAAAGGAAATCCCTATTTGGATGGAGAAACGAATTGGTTTCAGACATTCCATGACAACAGGAATGGGGTGTCTAGTCCTATAGTGCTATATCATACTACCAATCGGTCTGGTGAACAAAATAAGTACTATTCCATTACTTTTGTAGTCCTTGAGAAATCAGTGTTTAAACCATAGATAGTCATTTTGTTTGTCAAAAGATAAATACTAACATGTATAATCAATTATACTTTGAAATCATGAAAATAACAGATAGGTACACATGCTTCACCCCAAAACAGTTGAAAACAGTAAAAGAGGGGTTCAATGTACTCACCTGAGATTGCTTTGGAGTTCTTGTATAATAACCAGACAAAGCTAAAGATCACGGGATATCAAAAGACACCTAATGGGTAGCTATGTTAATATACCGGATCAAATCGGACGGATCGGATAGTATGCGGGTTCGTAAACCAAACGAGTATAGAGGCTCGTGTAATATGGTTTAACAAAGTCTACATACTAAAATGAAACCTAACCTAAGTGCTTACGCCCCATCATGACCCGTTTAGGTAGCTTATGCTACCCTAACGCATCGTTCGCGTAGAACGCTTTCGGAACGCCTAACATTGCGACCACTAGATATAACCTCGAAAGGTTATAGCTATGGTCACCTAATGTGTTTGGTCGGGTCCTAATGACCGACCAAATGGGTCGGGTTCGAAAGTATAAGCGATGGTTTAGATCACTTACCTTACGACCCTATATAAGCACTAAACTAAAAGTGACGAGCTAAGCATGTTAGAACATGCTTAACTAAGATTAGAAAACAGGTTTGGCATCAAAACAAACGGCTTTGATGCCCACGAGTAGTTTGGTTACAAAATACGCAAGTATGCGCATTTTGGCCGAAACTACGACTCGTCACTGAGCCTAGATAACGTGGTAATCAGTAGGTATGGTCACTACGGACCATAACCATCGTGATCACGCTCACGTTATGAAGTTCCATGAACCTCGCATCGACCATAAGCTGGTCAATGCAGAAAGTCAACAAAACGTTGACTTTCGGACTCGAAAAGCGATAAAAGAGTGAAAGAAGACTTACGGAGGGTCCCCGAGTGCTAATCTAGATCAAATAGCTCAGGTATGAAACAATGGTTCCAACTTAGAGCCTTAAGATCAGATTGTTGTGATTTTTACACAAAAGGGGGGGGGGGGTATTTATAGGAAAAGTGGAACCGTTAGGATCGTTTATCGAATATCGTGCCGCGATCTCGTGCGTACACTTGTCAAAATATTGTGGTAAGTCAGAACTTGGCTCTTGGCTCCTGATTGGGTGAAAGGGCATTGCCCCTTGATCGAACGAAAGGCCAAACTGCATTAAATGCAAAGATTTTTCTGTCTGACAGTCTCACGCGCCCCGCGTAAGGATTTGGTAAATCCTTACGCGCCTCGCCTAAGGTTCCCAGATCAGAATTTTCAATTTTGGTCCCTGCACTTCAGAAACGCGTAATTTGGCCCATTTTTGGCACGTTTAAGCCCCGTTAACCTCATTTCAAGGCTCTAGGATGAAGTTAAAGTGTAGGGGACTTGAAATATGCTCAAAAATATTCTGGATGTCGGTTCGTTTGGCCGTACGATCGCGATGTTCGCTTAATTACGACGGAATGCGCATAAGCGCGAAAGACGATCCAAATGACGCGACAAATGGATTTTTCTCATGCCAAACACTAAGGCATAATATAAGGATGCTTACATAAATTTTTGGATGTCCGGATATATTCAGAACGTAAGTTATGCGCGAAAGTGTAAACTTATGCACTTTTTGACACTTTTAGTCCCTGAATGATCCAAAAGTTTGTTTTAGCATACCAAACCCCTCAAAGCCTATTTCTAAGCTATGTAAAGGATATTTATGGTATGTTTAACTTATGGACATGTTCCGGAATGTTCGTTACAGTTCAAATTGGCATATTTTCGCAGTTTGTCAAGTTTAGTCCCTGTAAGCGAATTAACTTGTTTTTGCCATACCAAAGCCTTCGAAACTTATTTCTAAGTTATGTAAAGATTATTTAAGGTATGTTAAGTGTATGATGGTCTTCCGGAGTATTTGTCGCACTAAACTGAGTACGTTTACGCATTAGTTTGCGTAAAATTCCCCAGAAAGTGTTGTAGAGTTTGAAATTGAACAAGAATTGATACGTGCAAAACATACATATATTTATCCAAATCCCAAGTATGAAATACAATATTTCATTGTTTTGGAATTTGTTTGATGGTTGAAGTGACACAGGTGTCACAAAAGGGTCTCCGAAATCCGCCCCGGATTATAAAACCGGACCCTCTTTGGATAAAATAGAAATGGGAAATATATTAAACTCTAGGTATTTTATTTATTTAATTTTTTTATATTATCTATTTTCCTATCTACGCCACGTGTCACATTGGGATGAAAACAGGTTAAAAGCGTTAAACCGTACAAAGGCTTGTAGTTATTTCGGTTAGATTATTGTAAGGTAAGCTTTAACGGAGTTAAAGTAATTAGTTATTAAAAAAACTATAAGTTAAGGGGGTTGTATTGTAATTAATGAAAACTATAATTATGAAACAAGTTAACAAACTAGGTTAGTAAACCTAGTTAGGTAAGGATTAACCATATAGAGTTGACTAACTAGGTTAGTAAGTTACTTAATAAACCAAGTCAGTTTATGTTAGAAGTAAACCAGTTAGTGATATTTAAAATTTGCAGGGACTGAAGCTGTAAATATAGAAAATGATTAATAAGGAAAAATGGTATAAAAACCAGGTTAACCGGTTTCGAACCCTCGTCCCCACCGAGTTATTGCGCATTAGTAACCACTCCACCACCTGTGCACTTTGTTAAGAAATCTGTTGCGTATTCCTTTTAAATATTACTTGACTATGCTGAACTGCTCCTTTCTCCATTACCCTGTCGCGAATCGCATCAACAACCAACTCGACTTCTTGTAACGTATCAAGCAACGATTACACTTCAATCTGATCATGTTCCACTCGCATTTATGATGCTTAATGGTCCGTAGCCTTTAATTTTACCATAATAGCGTGAAAATTGATCCAACTTCATCTCAATTAAACCTCCATTATCAAGCATCAAGAACACGAATTGGGTTTTGATTCAAATCGGAAACTTGGCTTCTAAAACTTATACAAATCTAATCTTCTGATCAAAACATGCAAAACCCCACTGAAATTTCTCCATTTCATCATCTCTACATCGCGAATTTAATCGAAGAACGAATCTAGGGCTTGTAACTTGTGCAGACGATATCTCCTTCAATTCTCAACCTTTTCAGGTAATCCCAAAGCCTATTGTGCTTTATTTTTCATCCTCTACAAAAGCCCTCTATCAATTTCAGTGATAAGAGGCTGAATTATTCGAATTTAATTTTAGTTGAAATTAGGGTTCTTCGCTCTTAGAATTTGGGGCTTTTAGATTTAAACCTATGTTTTGATGAAATTGAAAGTATAATGTCGTTATATATCATATTAGCATGTTATGTGTAAACTTTGGGATTTTTTTTTATATCAAATTGGAATTTTGGTGAATTATATATATATTAATCGCCATTTAAATCAAATAAAAATACAAGATACTCTTAAATAAATTCAATAAATATTTTTGTTGATTATTTCAGGTTATATCAACACTATGAAATTTCTATTTAATTTTTCCTTATTATTTTGGGAGTTCATGAATTTAAATTTGGATTTATACATGTTTTAATTATTTAAAGATACTAGTTTATCACAAGTAAATTCTATAAATATTATTACTGATTTTTTTTAGATTTTATAATGGTTTTGAGACTCTTCTACAAATTTTCTATAATTTTAGATAATTATCTTATTAATGGATTAATGGATCTTCATTTAAGTAAATAAAATTTCTTTATAAAATTTATTATAAAAACATGTGATAACCATGAAATCAAATGTATGATTTTGTTAGATAAATTTGATTAATTAATCAAAACTGGTAGCATTTAAACGATTATGATAACATACTAAATTGATTATTACTACATAATTAATCATGACTTTTTATCTATTATATTGAATAATCATTTAAGCCCCAAATAGAAGAACCCAAATTCCTAAAAATTTATAAATTGTCCTTTCGTTTAGTATTTCGTTTATTTAGAATCTTGGTTATATTTATTCTAGGGTGATTTAGTCAATTGTAATACCTCGTGTACTCGTGCGATAATTCTCGTGGATTAACTCTTCGCAACCTGTGAGTAATTTCTTCCATTTCCCCTTTTTTTAATCTTTCTACAAATTTTGGGGTGCATCATGTTACACTTTTCGATTTACTTAACATGCTATGATCAAGTGTTATTATGTGAACGTCTTATGTGTATTCTATTATTCTATATGCTATCTGATGTCAAGTCTATTGCATGCTATTATTCTAGTGGATCCACACGGCTGACTAGGTTCCCCACGGCCATGGGTTGTAGCATAGTATCGCTAACAGTATTAGACTCGCTCCTCGAGGCTTGAGCCTAATGCACGCTATTATCAGGAGTCTATTTATTTTGGTTGTTTGTGTTGTTATTGGTGGTGTATTCTTGTTTGGTAAATTTGGATATATGGATATGTTTGCTATGTTGATGATATGAGACCATTTACACACTAACCTTGAGGTGCATGTTAAAAATATTTTTTAAAAAGAAATAAATATAATACTGTTTTCTATAAAACGGAGGAAATTATTCACCAACTTATTTGTTGACCCAAAAATATATTTTTCTAACGTGGTGCAGGTTTTTCAAAGTTGATGATCAAGTGATGTGGACACGTAGCATGGGCCTTAGGAAAATAAATTGAAATCTTGATATGTTTGTTTTGAACAATGTATGAACAATTTTGATTATTATATGATATGTGACTATTTAAATGGATATGATTTAACTATTGAAACAATAATTAGTTGTCATGAGCTATGGGCAATCATCATGCCCTGTACCTTTCCGCTGCGGGTCGGGGTGTGACAACAAGAATATGGTGTAATCTTCAGAGATCAAGGCAATAACAAAGCTCTGTTCAGAAGTGTTGATATCTGTAAGTACTCAAATCAAACCCTAAGGTATATCTTAAAAACCATGAACAAGAGACAGGAACATCTTCAGAAGACAAAAGAACTTGGAGGGAAGCAGGAAAGAAATTGAGCAAATGATTGAAGAATGGATTCAAGCAAGAGAATGGTACAAAGACATGTATGATAGCTGCAACAAATATATCTCCTACAAAAAGAAGATAAAGAAAGGAGATATGCATAAGAGAGTGAAGCTGAACTAAAACTTGTTTATTTTCATCTTTTATGTAATTTGTTTTTCAAAAACTTTAGCAACTGGTTTAAATTTTGCAAGTATTAAGTTTCCACTGTTTGGAAATTTTATATTCATGAGATAGTTCATTTTCTTACAATACTTAGGGGGAAACTGTTAGGATACTTTATTTGTAAGTATTGAAGAAAATCTCAATCAACTGGATCTCTGAAGAAGATAACAGTCCTGAAGAACACAGCAAGATGAAGAAAATCAGTTGAGACAACTGAAAAGCAAAGTATCTACTACAAAGAATCACAAGTTGATGAAGAGTTGATTTGGATTATCGGAGAAGGTCGTTTCTGATGGATCTGATGATATTTCTGATGAAATATCATCAGTTTCTGACAAATTCTGATCATCAAACTTTCTGATGATTTGTTCAACAGAAATTCTGATAAAGTGGTTTATCAGAAATTCTGATAAAAGACCCACTTGTCTAAAATCACAACTCTATCCTGCCACCCATGACCGAAGCATGACATTACTGGTTTTCATGATTACAAATGCAACTTGAATGATGGATTCAATGAATATGTCAAATTGCTACTTTACGCAGGAGTTACTGCATGAATAAACAATTGTTTATTCATGTCCACAGCTGTCTATAAATAGAAGGCTCGAGAGGCAGAAGATACTTGAGTTTGAAGCTTAGCATTCACATACAAACACCCAAACTCCAGTGCTCTCCTCACCCACAGAAATCAATATTCATTTGTATTAGATAATAATCTTACAATCACCTTGTTAAACTAATTTGTTTCAAAGTGATATAAACTTGATAATTCTGTAGGTCTTGTTTCTTGAAAGTCTGATTTCCATTTCCGCACATCTTTTTCACATATACTGAAATCACTTGCCATATTGCGTAAAAAGAAGTTGTTAAGGCCATACTGGGTCCAACATCTAGTAACCTAATCCTTGTTACCGAACACACCCAGTTGTGCGGAATCCAACCGGGTAAGCAAACCGAGTAAAGAACACGAAAATACAAGACAATAATTCAACGTTTCAAGCTCAAATGTATTGATTCGGTAGAGTTTGTTACAATAATAGTACAAGATAATGCTGTCACAAACCTACTATGTGTTCTCTCGTGTCTCGCTGTGTGTCTGACCCTTCTCTGATTCAGCAAGCCGTTTAAATAAGCGAAGTATAACAGCACCATCACGAACTGTTAGCTGGCCACGAACTCTTAAGAAAGCCCACGAACTGTAAGCAAGGCCACGAAACCTTAGTGAAGCCCACGAACTGTAAGGGTTCGTCATGTTACACTGTTCATCACGTGTATCTTCGTGCAACATTGGAGAGTTCGTAGAGATGTCAGCCCAATGCAAGCCCAAACAAACTGATTGGCCCAATTATGTATTAAATCAACGTTCAAGTTCATGTAGGTTCATTTACCTCTTTGTAGTCCATGCTATAATGTGACATCATCATGATGATGTCATGGTGATGTTAGCTCGCGGCGCTTCGTGCTTCGCGTGTCGAACTCTGGGGCGCACGACGGAGGAATGTCGTGACGTCGGTCTTGAGCCGAACCGAACCGAGTCAAACGAACCGAGTCGAACCGAACCGAGCCGCATCCACAAAGTGCATCAACAGTTTCCTTAGTTCCCTTGATCCTCTTAACCTTGTGTTTTATGTCTCAGATTTATATTTTTATTTTAAGTCTTTTTGTGGGTTTAAAACATACTTAAAATGCTTATCCTAGCAAGATTGGTTAATGCCAGAAACATAATATAGACTCTATCAAGTTTGATCATCTGGACATATGATCTGTATTATGACATTATCACATATTCTAAATTTCACTGCAATACGGACAATAATACTTTTGGTCAGCAGACCATACGATCCGCATAGTGAGGTCACCACATATTATTAGTTTTAGGACAATACGGACCGTATCAGCTTTGCTCATAGGATCATACAGTTCGTATGCATTGAAAATGTCGGGTTTCGGATTCAGCTCATACACACCATTGTGTACAGGAATAGGAATAGGAATACGGTCTATATTCTAGAATCAACAATCCGTTAATAAAGTACAAGCGATATCATATGATAGATCAACAATATCTCAAAAAAGTTTACAATAAAAGCGTCATTCATTTACAAATGATATAAGAGGTATAGTTGAATTGAAAATTTCAGAATTTTAAAGTTTAACATTGCCATGTGGAGTCAAATAGCACCGGATTCTTGTACTAGCACTGTGAAAAATCAACATGTTATGTTGGTCCCTCGGATGGGATCTTCTTGTTCGAAAATGTAGTTGAATCGTAAGAGATTAATGCGCGGAATTCATGTAATCACATAGCAGATATACAAAGACAATATTCTACTCTGAATCACCGTCTGATATTCTATTGAATGATGAGAAAGTGTACAGGAACCAGAAAGAACTCAGACTTACAAAAGGTATCTAGAAAGTGAAAGTGTCAAAAGGTTCTAAATAAACTGACCGAACAACTATTTATAGGCAAGGACAGAATAAGAGAGTGCTGGCCGATCGGCTGGGCTAGCCGATCGGCTGACAATGCTAACCGATCGAACAACCTACTCGATCGGCTGGGCTAGCCGATCGGCTGGCAGCATTAGCACTTAACAACAACTTCACCGTATCCTGTCCTGCTTTACATACAAACATACAAAACATATACACAACTATACAAAATATGACTACATGTTGACGGAAGCTACAGACGTTATTGCACTAACAGACTCCCCTCGGATGTAGCTGCAGTTCCTTCCAACATAGTCTTTATTTCCTCCTGTTGCGTCTCCTTTCTTTAGCCTTTTGCCTTCTTTGTTCTGCTTTTTCTTCTAACATTCTTCTTCTTTTATGTCTGCCCTCAGTTATCCACCATTTTCTATACTCTGGGTCGCCATCACGCTTTCGATCCCATTTCGGTATCTTGTTCTCTTCAGATTCGATTGGCGTTTGATCAGTAGGCGGCACAAACCCCATTCTTCTTTTTCCCAGCTCAGCAGCTCTTTTAGCTATCGCTTCAGATCTTTGACTTCGCTTGTAAACTTTTAAGAACTCATCAATTTCAAGATCTCTCCATTTCGACTTCCAGTATCTTCCTGAATTGATTTCTTTGGCGAAGCAAACATCTACTACTCCTTGATATTGCATAGCTATCTCTTTGTCTTTCTTATCATAAACTATCTTGTTAACAAACAAGCAGTCTATGTCTTTCTTTGAACAGTTCACCAGCCACATAGGATCCAAGATACAAATATTTCGAGATTCTCCTGTGGACTTGTCATACAAAGAGATTACTGCCTCAGCTGTAGATGGATTGTATAGCCAGGCTTGAAATAGATCATGAAAGTATTGTTCAATGGCTCTGAGTGGCATATTCTTCAAACACCTGGGAGGCTTTACATCCAAAGTAATATCTTTTTCTCCGTTCTCCAGGTAAGTAACAATTTGCTTTGGAAAATGTGGTTTCCAATCTGGATAATGATTCGCAGCTTATTGTTTGATATAGTTCCACAATTTCTGATCATGCTCACGCACTTCTGGACCGTAGTAATACTGTTTAATGTTCTTTGTTACCACCAATGTATCTATGTCCCACCAAGGTAAAGTAGCAATATCAGCTAACAACTCAAAATATTGAACTCCCTACTCCCGTCTGATAGCATAAACTTTAAGATCTTCTAAGTATCCCCAAGACAAGATGTCTCCCCAAGAAAGATCTTTGTTATGTGTGAAAAATTGAAGCGCCCTGAGAGTTTTTCTTTCTTTTGGCATGTTCTTGAACCACTTCTTTCTTTCTTCTGCAGGAATCTCTCTTGGAACTGGTTCAGGAATATCTTCAGTAGAAATCTTTTCTACAATCTTTCTCCTGATCTCATCTTCATTTTTATCTTTAAACATCTCTGTAAACGATGGAAATGCCGCATCTTCCCCTTCATAGTGAAAATCATATCTATCTTCCTCCGAATCTGAAGCACTTTCAATAATTACATCGTCATAATGATCTACTTCATGGGGATATCTAGGCTCAAAATCCTTTGCAGGGGACTGAGGTATTTCATCTTCAATGTCGAACTTGAACTTTCCATCTTCTAACCCCAATTCCTCAAGCATTTCAGCCCTTGTTCTTGTAATCTCTACCTCTCCTTGTTGTTGAATATTTAAATAAAAGATGGTAGGATTTGAGAGAAGTACCTGATCAACAGGTTGCTTTCCAGATGATGATGCTTCATTCTGATCTTCATCCTCCTGTTCATTGATTTCGTTGTTCATTAACTCATCCACCTTTTCTTGAACAGCTGGATCTCTGATTAATAATCCAGAAGCACCTTGATCATTGTCATCATCATCTTTATCATCTTTATCAGCCTTGTCATCATCTTTGTCATCAGATTTATCTTCATCTTCCTTATCTTCATCCTCCTCATCTTCATCCTCCTCTTCATCATCTCCGAACATCTCTATATCAGATTCTTCATCCACAATCTCACCACGAGCTATTTTTCCCTTCCTTTTTCGATCAAGAAACTTTAACAACTTGGCCACTTCTTCTGAATTGTATGGCACAGGGTAAGCATTTCCAATTAGCACAAATTTGTCTGTCTTCCACTCAAGTAGCAGAACTTCCCTGGCCTTTCTTTTTCTCTGAATAATTTCAACCCTTCGAAGAATATTTTTAACAACTACTGGTTCAGAAGGCTCACCGACAACTAAGAATTCAGGTTCATGAGGCTCTTCAGCATCAACCATCTCCTGGTCATCTTCAACTTGTTCTTAAATTTCAACAACTTTAATCATTTCAACATCAGGCTGTGATGAAGAACCACCAGCATCAAGTTGACTCGAAGATCCATCAACTACTTCAACTTCTTCAACCACACCTTTGTTCTTTTGATTTGCTTCTTCAGCTACACGACGTTCTCGTTCCATTCTTCTTTCATTTGCCTTTATTACATCAATTTCATCGAATGCAGCATGAATATTCATCTTTAGATGGCTTTCAACTACAGCAACTAGCATCTGAAGTTGTTGGTCTTTCATCACTTTGTCAGCTTTCATAGCTTCCATCTCCAACTTCATAGCCTTCATCTCATTCGAAGAAGCTTCACTCATTTCACTGAGAAGCTGATTGAGCGACTGGTTCACCTCTTCCAGATTCTTTATCTTGACATTTAGTGTAGATATCTTGAGTGTCAACAGTTCAAACATTTTAGAACTATCATCGACATCATCCTTCATTTTGTTCATTCTTGCTTCTTTTTCTACCAGCGCTGCAACTATTTTATCATGTGCTATCATCAAATCTTCAACTTGTTTTCTCAGCATATCACGTTCCACCTCAGCTTTGCCTTTTTCTTTCTCCAACTTGTTGACTCTTTGAATTAGCTCTTTGAAAGCTTTATCATTGAACATATCGCTTTCTCCTGGAAGATCTTCTGAGAAAATACTAGTAGCAGGACCAATATTATCAAAATCAAAGTTGAAATCTTCTTCTTTCTGATGTGATGAACCAGGAATATCTTGTTGAGCAGATTTAGGACTGGCAGCTTTGAAGCCTGTGATTTCGACATAATCGTCATCACCTGTCTTTTCTTCTGTTCCAACAACTAGAACTTCTTTTGTTTTTGCCTCTGGTTCTTTTGGAACATCGACACTTGGAGACTTTTCTTTCTGCACATGTTGAACTTTCTTTCCTTCTTTATCCTTTTGTGACTCAGCTCCTGATTTCTTTGATCTGACATTTCTTGGAATTGTTCCAGCTGGAGCTGCTTTTCTCTTCTTTCTTTGCTTCTTTGACTTTTCAGGATCATACGGAGAATCTTCTTCATCTGATCCCTTTTGTTTCTTTGAAGGTCTTTTCTTCAATTGAGCTTTTCCTCTACCAAGAGTTTCAGGAATTAGTTCAGACTCAGATTGAGTAGCTTCAGCATCTCCATCACTTGAACCACTTTGATCTTTTGTTTCTGGTTCAACCCTTGTAACCTTTTCAGCATGAACACTTGTTCCTTGAGTTGTTGTGTTGCAATCTCTTCATTCTTTTTCAAGTAACTTTCCAAAGTTTGCTTTAACAACTCAGCACCTTGTTCAATCACCACAGATGGCTCTACAACTGTCTCATCCACTAGCTTCTGCTGCGGCTCTCCAGAAGACCCTACAAGACAAACATATACAACAAGATTAGTAACATTTAAACAATATGTGATCTAATTGTCTTAATGCTCCCCCTTTCACTATACCCTTTTCTCCATCTTTCGGAATAACAACCGCAGGGGATGACTTAGGTGTCCTTTTCCTTTTTCCATCTCTAACGAACCACCACCTAGTCTTTTTCTCAACCAACTCATTCATCTTTGAGTCTTTATTGTCTGAATCATTGTTGTCATGCCTCCACTTATCGTTTTCAGGAGCAACATATTCTTTATCTTTTATTTTGCAAATCATCTGCTAGGTTTTCACATCCTTATCTTTTGTAATTCTTCCAATTGTGACCTTATTTACAATGCTCATCTCCATCACATCTTCACTGTCTTTCGGAAGATCTTTGATTTTGTCATTTAAAATCATCATGATGAATCTAGGATACATGATGTATTTGTCTCCTCCAGCTTGGCAATTTTCCTTCATATACTCAAAAATTACTTGCGAAATGTTGTACTTTTTGTTCAACACCAAGCTTGCTATGATGTTCATGATATAATCAGCAACCTCATCATAAGCACCCTTTCTATGACCCAATGAATGCACCATACAATGCATCAAGTACCTATATGCTTTGGAGAAGCATCTTTTGTACATCTTTCCATTTATGTACCCCGTGAAACCCATTCTGCACAACAAACCTTTTACAAGACGTTCTGACATGATTGTCGGATCATCATCAGAATCTTGTAGATCAAGAACTCTTCTTACATCTGCAACATTAAATTCAATCCCAACATCTATATCTTTTCCATTTTTGTCCTTCTTTCTTAATACAGCATGAATCTTTTTATCTGTTTCATCAAACCTTGTTGTATCCCAGAATGCTCTAACATGTGATTCATAAACCACAGTTTTATCAGACATCGCTTTAGCAATTCTGCTCTCTCTCAAGAATGTTGCCATCTTTTCTACAACAGTACCAGTTGTCGATTCAGTATCGAGTGCATAAGGTATATTATGACCCTTGTCCTTTTCTTTTCCTCGTCCCTGTAATAATATTCAGTATTAATCATTTGAACAACAATAAAGACATAAGGATGAAAAATTTTGAAAAATTTTCTAACACTTGGAATTTCTATGAGATACCACTACAGAATCGACTGGCCTGTTCGATCGAGGAGCATTGCTGTTCGATCGGCTGGAAATGAATAGAGTGACAATGCCTGTTCTATCGGCTGGGCTAGCCGATCGGCTGGCAAATTATGTCAATGAAGTTCTTACAAATGGTGTCCGATCGGCTAGCAAATGCTCTTCGATCGGCTGGCAAACTTATGCACAGAAATCTAGGTGAAGAAAGAATGCTATCCTTTCAACAAGTAATGCTGATCGATCGGCTAGCATATGCTTTTCAATAGGTTAGCAATTCCTGTTCGATCGGCTGGTCCAGCCGATCGGCTGGCACATTGTTGTTCGATCGGCTGGTCTAGCCGATCGGCTGGCAATGCTATGATGACATGCTGTTCGATCGGCTAGCGATTGTTGTTCGATCGGTTGGTCTAGCCGATCAGCTGGCAAAGCTATGATCAAACAGTATTCAACAAAGGATTCTAACACACAGATTTCATAGCAATCATTTGGCATAAATTTCAAGGCATCAACATTAAACTACCCTATACATCAACACAAACACATGATCTATATTGCTGCTCGATCGGCTGGTCTAGCCGATCGGCTAGCACATTGCTATTCGATCGGCTGGTCTAGCCGATCGGCTAGCAAATGTCACAGAATCGGCTAGGGATAAACATTATCAGATGCTTCAAAAATTTTATCATCTAAATCACAAATTAAGCACAGATCTAGAATCCTAATGATGTCGCGATCAAAACCCTATGCTTATCTTTTTCCAAAACTTCCTACATAGTGTCTAATTTCATGAACAACCCGCCGACAGCCGTAAACATCTATTCTTAGATCTAACAAGTTCAAACAAGATTTTTCAAAAATTGAAACAGTAAACATGTAGATCTTGTCATTGCGATCAAAACCCTATAACCAGATTTCATCAACAATTCCTAAATCTTCCTAAATCTGAGATTAAAGGTCCGACAGATGAAGAACATGAAGAACAGTATGAATTTCAAAGATTTGAAGATGAATCACATACCTTTGCCATTGAAAATGATGAGCAAACCAACAAATCAATGATATGTTGCAAAGAGAATCAAATAATTAGTGAAAAACAGTGAATCGGCTGAGAGAGTTCTTGTTCAATCGAAATGCGTAAACGTTCAAATGAAGCAAGAACCACTATTTATAGGGTGGTAATGGAACGGCTAGGCTGTTCGATCGATCGGCTGGGCTGTTCGATCCAAGACACTTTGACTTTCATACCGATTTGACTTTTTGACCTTTTTCACATTATCAGTGTTCAAGAAATCCACTTAAGTATCTAGGTCCAAGTTAATGACCCTAGGTACTTAATTTGTCTACCAAGTTCAACTTAATGACCTTGGTTGACCCGAAGCAAAGACAAACTGATGTTTTGATCAAACATTTTTCTGAAAATTTACAAGTTTCAACTTAATGAACTTGCATTTTGACCTTTTATTATTTCTGTTTGAATCAATGATTAGCTCCAAACTTGTTTTTCAGCTCAGAACAACTTCCTGCAACTTGCATCAGACTGTGAATCTGAAGATCAACCCTCCGCTTTGGTTTGTCAAAAAATAAAGCAGAAATGCAAAGTTTTTTTTGAGTTTTCAAGGCAGATTCTAAACTAGAAGAGTATAACTGAAACTGAAAGACAGAATGAAAGATATCTATTTACAAACATATTTTTGGTGAGCGTGTTAGGGAATCATATCAGCTACCGACATGTTACAAGTACCGTTAAGCTTAATTCATACTCAGAATTAAACAATTCACCTAGATTGTCGATATACTGATCCATTTTAAGTTTTCTCACAGATTTCAATTTATTCAGGATACGATTTAGATGTCTTATTAACTTGACTCAATCATGTGTCCCACCTTTTGAATATACTCCCGTATCAAGTTCCTAGTATTCAGTCTTACAGGTGAATATACCACAGATGATATCGGTAAGGGGTTAAATGCGAGGGCCGTGAGAGCTCAGGTCGATACTTCCGTATACGTAGAGAGATGACGGCTTCGACTTTTCGGTGTGTCCCCTTTAGAGGATCTTGTAATTTCAACAACAGCGACTATCAATTTTATTGTTTCATCAGCTTGCTGAGGGTGATGCTATGTTTCAAGCATTTTGCGGAAAGTATTATTCGGGGACTAGGTCAGAACTTCCATTCAGCAGAAGTCCCGGAATAATACCCCAGATATCACTGAGTATAAAGACCTAGTATCTCAGGATAAGGGACCTATCAAACGAGATTTCAGGGGTTACCTATATATCCAAATAGTGTTCCCCACAAAGTAAGTCTCGTTATGAATTTTTAAGTTTATATCCCGAACAAATCTATTGACTGTGTAAAAACCTATCGACACATCATTAGTGAGACTATTTAAACCTTTTAAAACTTTACAAATCTTTAGCATACCGTAACAGTCTAGCTGATGTACTATCATATTCCCTTTTTTACACCGGCTCTTTTTCATTTTTTATTGTTTTTGGATTTTGAAATTTTATCATGTTTTTGACTTTTTGATTTTTTTAATGTTTTTGGATTTTCTAAAAAGTATATACAAATATACCTATCTCCCCCTAAAGACCAAAACATGTAAAAAATCGACAAACCATTGCAGAGTGATTATCAACATCATCTACAGTGGTATTCTCATCAACGCCAATAATTCCATCCTTCACCGACAAGGGCATCATACCATTCAGTTTTAAAAGATATTTAAAACGTGTTCTATCAAATGCTTTGGTATGTAAATCAGCGTTTTGCTCGTCAGTGTGGATTTTCTCAATTCGTATCAACTTTTTCTCGAAACAATCGCGAATAAAGTGATGACGAATTTCTATATGTTTAGTTTTAGCGTGATGTACCGGATTTTTTGTTATATTTATTGCGGCCTCATTATCAACAAAAAGAGGAGTGTTAAGAAACTGCAAACCGTAGTCGCGCATCTGTTGCTGTATCCACAGGATCTGAGAACAACAACTGCTGGCAGAAATGTACTCTGCTTCACATGTGGATAGCGCCACAGACGTTTGTTTCTTACACTGCCAGGTAACCAAACGAGGTCCAAAGAACTGGCATCCTGCAGTTGTTGATTTGGCATTGACTTTGCAACATCCGAAATCCGAGTCGGAATACCCTTCGAGCGTAAAGTCGCCTTTTCTAGGATACCACAACCCCAATGATGGAGTTCCCTTCAGGTAGCGTAATATCCTTTTCACAATGATCAAGTGCGAAGCTCTCAGGTTAGATTGAAATCTTGCTGCGAGGCACGTCGGATACATAATGTCGGGTCTTGAAGCAGTTAGATACATCAATGAACCAATCATGGAACGATAAAGTGTTTCATCTGCCCTATCTCCGGTGAGATCTGGGTGAATTCCATGATTTGTTGCTAATGGGGTTGCCGCAGGAGTAGAACCTGACATTCCGAATTTCTGTAGAATATCATGAACATACTTTGTCTGGTGTATGAAAATTCCCTCAGGAAGTTGATCAACTTGGAGTCCCAAAAAGAATTTCATTTCCCCCATTGATGACATTTCAAACTTTTGCTTCATCGCTTGTTCAAAGTCTTTGCACAAGTTCTCGTTTGTTGACCCAAAAATTATGTCATCCACATAAATTTGTACTATCAGCAGGTGACTGTCGACTATCTTTGTGAAGAGGGTGGCGTCTATTGTTCCCCGGATGAAGTGATTGGCTAGCAAATGCTGAGATAATGTCTCATACCTGGCTCTCGGGGCCTGGTGTAAGCCATATAACGCTTTATCCAAGAGATACACTTTGTTTTTATGGTATGGGTCGACGAAGCCCGGTGGCTGGCCGACATAGACTTCCTCCTTCACTTTGCCGTAGAGAAAGGCCGACTTCACATCAAGCTGGTAGACTTTAAAGTTTTTCCATGATGCAAATGCTAGGAAAATTCTGATTGCTTCAAGTCGTGCCACAGGAGCATACACTTCGGTAAAATCAATTCCCTCCTGCTGACTGAAGCCCTGAACAACGAGTCGAGCTTTGTTTCTTACAACTACTCCTCTGTCATCCCTCTTACACTTGAACACCCATTTGGTGTTTATTTTCCTATGACCTTCAGGTAAATCCACCAGTTTCCAAACACCTAATTTCTCAAACTGGTTCAGCTCTTCTTGCATCGCGTTGACCCAAGATTCTTCAGTAAGCGCCTCTTTGTACGTTCGAGGTTCGATCTGCGAGATAAAACAACATAGTGAAAATTCAGTTTGTGGAGGTGCTACTGATGAATAAAAACTAGTAAGCCCTTGGTCAATTTGATGTCTGGTGCGAACTCCTGATTGAAGCTCTTCGATGATCAGCTCCTCTGGATGATATGAAAGAGTTCTGGGCATTATTTCACTCGGAACATCTACATTGCCTTACAGATTAGTGACATTTTGATTTGCACCTTCTTTACTGATAGGATCTGCTTGATCTAAGATCTGGATTTGCTCCCCCTCAGATTCTGAATCCCCATGATCAAAAGTTGGACCAACATCAGATGTTGTATCATCATTTGTTGCCGTCTGATTCTCTGGAGTTTGAGAAGTATCATCTTGTTCACCAGCATTACTAGGACCTGCTTCATCATCATTTGAAGTTTTCTGATATTGCCTAGAATACTGTGCTGGAAATCTTTCTTCTGATGACTCATAGTTTCTAAGAATATCCAACTCATCAAAGAAGTCTTCTTCATCTTCAGGTTCTTCCATTACATCAAATGAATCCCACAACGTGTCGTAGTGGTAACGCCATGAATCTCCTGGGTTCTGAGGCGGCATCGTATTACCTTGACATTCAACATTTGCAGCTTCAATAATCCGCTTTTCACTTGGCACGAAAACACGACGCAAAGGACTTGCATATCCAACAAATATACCCTCAATGCACTTCGGACCAAATTTTCCAAAAGGTTCTATCACCGTACAGGGTGACCCGAACGGTTCAAGATACTTCAAGTTAGGCTTGCGGTTATTGATCAATCCAAAACATGTTTTGTTGAATTTCTTGACAGTGAGAACTCTGTTGAGAGTATAGCATGCGGCGGAAACAGCTTCAGCCCAAAAATTTATTGGAAGTTTTGAATCTGTGAGCATAGTTCTGGCTGTCTCAATTAGTGTCCGGTTTTTGCGTTCTGCTACTCCATTCTGCTGCGGAGTGTACGGAGCACTAAACTCATGCAGTATACCTCCTTCTTCACAAAATTCTTCCATCTTGTTGTTTTTTAATTCAGTACCATTATCACTTCTAATTCTTCGGATACGCCTCTGGTATAAATTCTCAATCTTTTTGAATAACGCCATCAGACTGTCAATCGTTTCATCCTTTGTCTTCAAGAAAGATACCCAAGAAAATCTAGAATAATCATCAGTGACGACTAAGCAATAGTAATCTCCTGTAATGCTTTTGACATTCACAGGACCAAATAAATCCATGTGAAATCTTTCCAGAGGTCGTGAAACTGAATTGACTTGCTTTTTGGGGTGTGACTTTTTCTTCTGTTTGCCTTTAATGCAACTTATACACTCCCCTTCCAGATGAAAACCTTTGATGTGAACTCCTGTAACCAGATCATTGTGCACCAAGTGATTCATTTTTTGAAGATGTATATGCCCCATCTTTCGGTGCCACAATCTTGACTCCTTCTCAGTTGCTCTTGACACAAAACAGTGAGCCTGGCCCGTTGTTGTCGTTGCTATGCTCATATCCAATACATATAGGTCGTTGACTCTTGGTGCCCTCATGATGACCCACTCCTTAGGGACAACAAATCCCGGTTTTAGAATCAAACATTCTTTGTCAGTGAAGTGAGTGGTATACTTTCTGTCACAGATCTGAGAAATACTTAGTAGATTATTTTCCAGCTCAGCAATGTAATTGACTCTTTCAAACGTTACAATCCCATTGGATAACGTTCCTTCACCAACAATCTGACCACCTTGATTACCCGCGAATCCAACATATCCTCCATTTATATTCCTTACATCGTACAACAATGCAGTCTTCCCTGTCATATGTCTGGAAGCTCCACTATCCATGATCCATCTTGAAACAAGTTGTGGAAGATCCTGCATATAAGCCAAACTGATTAGAACATTTCAATTAAGGATGCCGATTCATGCTTCGCGATCAAGGAAGCTCCGGCAATTCAGACGTTCAAGCAGATTTTGATGCTACCCAAGCCTCTTTGGACTTAGGTAACTCGAATTTGATGTGAGATTTTATTGTATAGAGTAGTGGAAAATTTTTGTCATTTAATTTCAAACTTTCTTTAGACTCAACCTCAACCTCTTTAAGTGTGAAAAACTCATCCTTTTTAGGTTGACCAGATGGTTGCTCTTTCTTAGCAACCCATTTCTTTTCAGAAACTGATTTTTCCTTTTCAAGCTTTTCATAAAGATCCAAAGGAACACTCATCTTTACCGATTTAGTAGAAGATGATTGTTTTTCCTTTTCAGAAACCTTTGGTTTTGAACCACTTGCTCTCATTTCAGCAACTTTCGGCTTCCATGTTTGTTGAGTTGTTGCGACCCGTTTGTAAAATTTATCATTTTTAATTACCACCTTCTTTACGGGTTCAGTTTTGACTTTGGTGTTGTTATTTTTCAAACTCTTTTCTTCAACAACCAATGGAGCTTTTTCTTTCACATCATTTTTCTTCTTTTGATTTTCAACAACATCAGTCTTAGGCTTCAAGTTGGTACACTTTCGTGCAATATGCCCAACTTGATTGCATCTGAAGCATGTTCAGGTGTCAACAACCCGACTTGTGCCTTCAGACTGAGGTTGTGAGGCTTTTTCCTCAAAGAACTCTTTGTTTGATTTTGAAAAGATTTCAGGTTCTTCATTAGAAAATGAACTCGAACTGTTCACAAACACTTTCCTTTCAACAGACTTCTTGTTTTGAACATTTTTCTTCTGATAAGACTTACCCCCCTGATATCCACCCGACCAATTGCCTTGATTGTTATTAGAAAAACGTGGAGGAATAACGGGTTTCTTGTAGTAAGCTTTATCTTTTTCAAAATTCATTTGTCTTTTTGTTTGGTTCAAACTCTTCACTTCTGTCAACTCAACTTCAATCAATTTGTAAACATTTTTCAATTTGTTGACATTTACATTCTCAATCGGAAACTCAGAATCCGAAAACAACTTATCTGAACCCAACATCTTGTACGTGACAAGATTTGGTTCTTCATTTAAGTTGTTCTTGGACTTTTGTTTCGGAATGTATTTATCCAAGAAACATCCATCATCTTCATTTGAATCAGACTCTAAAACACTTTCTGCCATGCTTTGACAATATCAGTCTGAACACTATCATCAGATGATGATGATGAGAATGTAACATCAATCGACTCTGGAAGTTTTATTTCATCTAAATTTTCATCATCATTAACCAGCCCGGACTTTTTCTTTGAGAAATTGTTTAAAACAGGTGATGGAACTTGATGATATCCCACTCCAGTTCCGTCCGAAAATACATCTTCGCCAGCTTTGTTTTTCCCGATGGGTTTGGGAACAATGTGCTGCAGAACAAATGTTGGATCGTCGTTGACCCTGATTGAGTCGATCAGAAGAGTCGTTTGTCACACCCCCAAAATCCACCTGCGGAGTATCACCGCCTGGGAGCGTGACTGACCAGGATCAAGCCACCAATCATATCGAACACAGCATTTAATAATAAAAGTAGATAATGTAATTCATCACAACATGATTGATGTTCAAAACCAAACTTTGTTTAAGTAGCGGAAGCATGTAAGTAAACCCAACATAAGTAATAATGTATGAAATGTCATAAGTGTTTAATTAAGCATTCAAGATCCATGCTCCACAACGACCTGCTCCTCCCTGTGCAAGCTCCATGTGTACCTAAGGTCCTGCAAGGCATGCAGCAAAGAGTCAACAACTAGTTGAGCGAGTTCACAGAAAGAAAGTTCGTAACAGTAATACGTATGTTCATTTGGTGGGGGTTTCCCACATATGCATGTACTAATAGTGGGGGTTTCCCGTAATTATATATTTATTTCTAGTGGGGGATTCCCACGTTTAACCTTACTAATGGGAGCTTCCCATGTTTATACTTACTAGACTATTTGCAACCATGTGTTCTTCTTAATCCGAGAACAGGAATACGTACAAGGACACGTAGGATTTACGTGAGTGCCCTTCCCCGAGGACAGTGGTACGTGTGGGGTTCACGTAGGATTTACGTAAGTGTCCTTCCGACCCGGAAGACAGTAGTAGGTATTAGTTTACGTAGGTTTTACGTAAGTGTCCTCCCGACCCGGGAGACAATGGTAGATACAAGTTTACGTAGGATTTACGTAAGTGTCCTGACTACCCTGAGGACGATGGTTTATAGTCTAGCAATAGTGTAAGTACGAGTAATTATCCAATTCAATTCTTCCAACCCAATTCCCACCCGGGAATCCCATGCCTTGGCTGTGTGAACTCACCTTGGTTTGCTCGGTATGCTAGGTTATGCACTCACAAGTAATCAGTCAAGTCCTATTGTATGCACGTATAATAATCAGTTTCAAATTCGCAATATTTCACATGTAATCTATGTCACAAAGTGTGTTTAAGCAATCATCTTCATGCAACACATAACAGTTATATTTCACGTTCATCCAAATATGCATCATATGGTAGAGTGCTTGGTCAATTCTAACGTAGTTAATCAATAACACGCTTTACGGATCATCAGGCTAACAACAGTTGCATGCTTTACATATCTGACGAATAACACAGTTAACACTTAACAGATTCAATCACGTAATAACATACATTCAGCTTCACTTTAACATCACACAAAGTCGGACAGGCCTTGCCCTATCTAAAACTCGGACAGACAAGTGTGGGGGGGGGGGTTCCCCTGTTCAAAGGTCGGATATGGGGGTAACCCCTTGTTGGAACCCGAAGGTTTATTCATGTAGGTTAGCATAGTTTGGGGGTTGATTATGTACTTGTTTATTTCTTATGTTTTGGGTTAATTATGTAAGGTTTGGGCTAGTATAGTGGGTGTCGCATGGGCTTAGATTTCGGCCCAGTTGGTTTTGTATTTAAACAACATTTACCTCATTGTTTGAGGTTGTTGTTTTGGAGAACAGTTGGGGGCGACATCAAGAAAAGGAACCGAGTTCCTATCGATCTCTTGTATCAGTCATAGCGAGTCTTTGAATGCAAGATATCGGTTTGTGTTTTGATTATTGTTTTCATCTTGTTTATTAGTTTATATTCTTGAATCGGCTTGTGATTGATTTCCGCGCTTTCACAAGTTAGAGTTTGATATCATTGAGAGATCCTCACGGGTTTTACAATTGGTATCAGAGCCATTGAAGCCATTCAAGGGCTCGGTTTTGATATCATTCGGATTCAAGAATCGTTTGTGCTACTGATCTATTTTGTTGCGTGTTTTTGCAGTGATATATTCAAACTGTTCATGACCGATTTATCAAAAAGTATACTGATTTTGGTTTGTTGATTTCTGAAAAAGGTGTTTGCTGAATTTACGGGAAGTTGGTGGTCAACAGATTCAAAGATTACAATATCTTTGAATTTTGGAAGTGCTGAAAAATCGGGATTGCGATTAAACAGATCTTATCGTTTATTCTTTTGCAGGTTTCGACTCGCAACCATCTAGTTGCGGTTCATCACGTTCTGGTTACGACTCGCAACCATCACTGTTGCGGTTCATCACGTTTTGGTTTCGACTCGCATTCACCACGGTTTCGGTTCATCCTGTTTCAGCTGCGACTCGCAACCATCAGTTCAGTCTCCACTCGCAACCAAAGCTGTTACGACTCGCAACCTCGGTTTCGGCTCATTCTGTTTTAGTTACGACTCGCAACCTCAGCAGTTACGACTCGCAACCACAGTAGATTTGACTCGCAACCCCAGCTGTTACGACTCGCAACGACACTGATTTACGGACATTTGGACTGTTGACTTTTGGACTTAAAACAAAAATTAATTAATTAATTAACTGATTAATTAAACATGTCGTCAAACAACAGTGAATTGACTGCCCTTAATCAACAACAAGAATTGGACTCAAAGCTTGGAACTACAACACGCATTCCCAGGTTAACTGATGCTAATGATTTTCCCGAGTGGAAGTGGCGCTTTGAACAGCATCTGAAGGTTAAGGATTACAAGCTGTGGCGAAGTATTTTAAGAGGACCTAGGGAGATTATGATGGAAAGCCCCACAGAACCAGATGTCAAAATAAAGAAGCCTCGAGATCAGTACACTGAAGATGATTTGCTCATTGTTGAAGAAGATGATCGAGCTCTTTCCTACTTAACCATGGGTTTGGGTCCTGATATTGCTATTGGTTTTCGCACCTGCAAATCTGCCAAAGAATTGTGGGATTCTCTGATCGAGGTATATGAAGGAAACGAAGACATGAAAGAGAACCGAAGAAATTTGCTGCAACAAAACTTCAACAATTTCAACCATATTTATGGTGAAACGATAGACAATCAGATTCAGAGATTCGTGAAGCTAGTCACTCAAATGCAAATGGAAGAAATTCATACAACAAATGCATCCTCAAATCAACAACTTCTCAATGCACTACCAAAGAGTTGGGATCATCATGTTGCTATGATCAAGAAGACAAAAGACCTAGCTAGATGCACTCTGTCAGAGATGATCTCTCACATTAAGGCATGCGAACTGGATGATAAGCAAAGAGAAACAAATTACAAGAACAGTATGCTAGCTGCTGGTTTCTCCATTGCTCCCGCCTCCTCCAACAACAACAGCAACACAGCCTTATTGTCTCAAGGAGGCTTTCAGATGTTTCGCAATACTTCATCCGCTTCTCCAACTTCAGCAAAGGTGCACTCATCTGGATCCTCAAATCAAGTCGTTTCTCCAGCTTCTCCTGCTTCAATTCAAAATGCTGGAAATGTCTCTACTGTTGCTCCTACCTCTGCCTCCGCTGCAAACAACGAAATGATGGCCTTCTTCGCAAATCAATCAAAAGAAAAACTGGATATAGCAGCTTCAGTGATCAACTGTCTGAATGCTTTCATTTCAGGAAAGCTTGATCCACCAAAGTGGAGTCCTGATGATCTGACACAGATTCATCCAGATGATGTTGAAGAAATGGATATCACCTGGCAGATGGCAATGGCAGCCTTCAGAGCCCAAAAGTTTGTGAAAAGAACAGGTAAAAACAGGTGGGGAAATGCATGGAATGGAGCTGCTAAAGTACCCTTCAATCTTCGTTGTTTCAACTGTCATGAGGAAGGACACTATGCTCGAAACTGCCCGAAGCCACTTGTAAACAGAGATCAAACTCCTGCAACTCCTGCTCAACCTGCAACTCCTAATCGAGAAAGAGCTCTTGTGACCACTACAAGTATAGCAGATACTGCCGCTTCTGGAAGTCCACAGCCACAAGGATTAGCACAAGCACTGGTGGTGCAGCCCAACATCAACTTTGATTGGTCTTCAGAGATTGAGCGTCTGAACATATCAGCTCCAGAGAATCAAACTGCTACATCCAACATTGCTTTCATGACTTCAAGCGAGCATAGCCCAAAGCCAGAGGAAGAGACTGCAGCTGATGATTTTGCATTCATGACTCAAATCCTGTCAGCACCTGTCAAAGGTCTCACGAAAGAAGAGGTAATTTCTGTTTTCTGCACTCCTGAATGTAGGGAACGAGTTGAGGCTTATAGAATTCACAACGCTGAGCTAATCGAAGACTATAATGAAATTAAATGGAAAAATTCCACTTTAACGAAAAACGAAAAACTTTTCAAAGAGAAAATCGAAGCTCAGCGTAAGGACATCGTTTAACTCAAGGACGATGTTAGTGTAGCTACGGCCCAACTCATCATAGTCAAAGAAAAACTGTGTGAGGTGACTAAAGAACTGGAGAATGTTAGGGATAAATACCAAATTAATCAGTTAAACATTAAAAAATTCGATTCCTCCAGTAAATTAGTCAAAAATCTGTGTGATCAACAATTAGCATATTCTAAAAAGAAAGGGTCGGGATTGGGTTATAATCTGACTCCTCCTCCGTACAATGATAATTACACTTATTTACCAATGACTGAGGAGGAGATGCTGAACGAAAGTAAAATGACTTATGGTTCAAATAACAACAAATCGTCTGTTCATAACAGACATGTTGAGCCACAAAAGTCTACACCATTGAATTTTGTTCCTAAAGGCACAATTGATCCTAACGTTTCATCGTCATGTGCAGATGATAGCTCTGAAGTAAAGTGTGGTGATGTTCATGGGAGTGAACCAGTCGTTATTTCAAATGTTTCTGAACCATATTTTGAACATTATTCTGAACCAACTGAGTCTGACATTGCTTTTACTAGTTCTTTGTTTGCGTCGTTTTCAGCTTATGTTTCGTCTTGTGAGCCTGTTGTTTTGGGCAAAACGGATAATTTTTGTGTGGATGATTTGAACAATAAGTGTGGTGATTGTTTTTCAGCTAATGCTTGTGATCCTAACATCTCTAATGTTTCAGCTTGTGAAAATGTTACAGGTGAGGTCCCTTAGGATGCATTCAGTGAAACCACTTAAACGACTTCTCAAGAAAATCAAGAGTATCCTGATTCTTCTTCTGAATCTGTCTCAGTGGGTGTCCCTAATGTTGAATCTAGTGGGACCCCATTGGAAACTGTGTTAAATAATGAACCTGAATCTGTGTCACAAGATCAATGCTCTGAGGAAATGCACGTTGATGAAACTTCTTCAGGCTCAGAAAAGGAACCTGAATCAGTTTCACATGACAAATGCATTGAGGAAGAGCATGTTGTTGAGACTTCTTCTTGTTCGGGAAGTGAACCTGAATCAGTTTCAGATGATAAATGCCTTGATAAAACGCATTTGGATGAAACTCGTACATGTTCAAATTCGGAATCAAGATTAAGTAACAATGAAAAGGATGCTGATCTAAAAGAGAAATCATTAGAAGAAAATTTGTCTAAAGAAAAACCACAAGTCAAACATGTTCAGAAAACTAAAACATCGAATCACACGAAATCAAGCAAACAGAGTCAAAATGTCAAGAATATTCAAAATGTGAAACGTCAAACATGTTTTAACTGTGGCATTGCTGGTCACATTGCCAGAAATTGTGGTAAACTCCCAAGGACACCGAATAAGAAAACATCAGGGCGAAATCAGAAGGTCACTCTAACCGATATCACTGTTCGGAGTGCATGATGTCTGCAAGGACTAAGACGATGAAGAACAACTATCATCATAGGACTAGACCTTCTGATCAGGATTGGAATGCAGCCAAACGCTATAATCAATATCAGAATAGACAAACAAATTTTCAGCGTAATCGAAGTAATTCTTTTGGTAACGCTTTTGAAAGTTTCAATTCTAACTGGTCAAGACAGTTTTGGAAACCTAAAGCTAATGGCATGCAATCCAATTCAATGAAATCATATCATCAAAATGTCGCCAAAAGGAATGTTTCAAAATTTCTGAATAAAGATAATTTGGTTTGGCAGAGGGTGACGTATATCGATGCACAAGGAAAACCCAGATCCACTATGGGCTGGGTTCCTAAATCTAACTAATCCCGCTAATCGTGCAGGAACAGCTGTGGAGGACTACCGTGCGCCTCTGGTACACGGATAGTGGCTGTTCCAGGCACATGACAGGAGACCTATCCCAACTGGTAAATGTCAAAGAGTTTAATGGTGGATATGTATCATTTGCGGGAGGAGAGTCAGGCAGAATCACGTTAAAAGGAACTGTTCGAAACGGTGTCTTAAGCTTTGAAAATGTTAATTATGTTCCAGAACTGAAACACAATCTGTTAAGTATTTCGCAGATCTGTGATCGAGGGAATTCAGTTCATTTCACGAAGAAGGGATGTCATGTTCTTAAGCCTGGGATTGTAATTCCAGAAGACTGGTTCTTAATGACAGCTGAAAGAAAGAGAATGCTACGGACGCTAGAGTTGGTCCAGATTGGTTATACGATTATTCTGCTCTGTTTAAATCATTTAACATTTTGTCAAGTGATGTTTCAGTTGCAGGTGTGTCTATTCCCAAACAACCATTGTCGTTTGAAGATACGGAAGACGAAGAACAGATGCAAGACAACGTGAGGCATCATACCATTGATCCACCGGGAATGGTGTTTACGCAACATCCTACACCAACTCCGATGGTCAATCGATCCCCTGAGGGTGCATCAACTAGTGACTGTGCATTGTTTCCTGAACCAATTCCTGAGGATTGTATTGTCACTTCTCCTGTAGTTCACACTACTACAGCACCTAATGAGGGGGAGTCTAGCAACACCACCACTGAAGAGGAGATTGTACCTGATTTGGCCATACCTACGAGCGTTCAACGCAATCACCCAATCGAGAATGTGATTGGTCCTGTAAATGCAGGAATTTTGACCAGGAGTCAATCAGGAACCATTAACACTTGCTTATATTCTTGTTATCTTTCTCAAATCGAACCTAAAACCATTGATATAGCTTTGCAGGAACCTGGCTGGGTAGATGCTATGCACGAAGAGCTGAACCAGTTTGAAAAACTTGGAGTATGGAAGCTCGTCAAGTTGCCAGCAGGAAAACGTAAGCTTGGAACTAGATGGGTATTTCGAAACAAGCAGGATTCTGCAGGAGTCATCGTTCGAAACAAAGCAAGGCTGGTGGTTCAGGGATTTAGACAAATTGAAGGACTGGATTATGATGAAGTATATGCTCCGGTTGCACGACTTGAAGCCATCCGGATCTTTTTGGCTTACGCGTCATACATGGGATTCACTGTTTATCAAATGGATGTCAAGACCGCGTTTCTCTATGGAGATGTGAAGGAGGAAATTTTTGTCGAGCAGCCGCCAGGGTTTGTGCATCCAGACTATCCTGAGTACGCTTACAAGCTAGACAAGGCGTTGTACGGGTTACACCAGGCTCCTCGAGCTTGGTATGCCACACTAACAGAGCACCTGTTGGCTCATGGGTATACGCGTGGCACCATAGACCAGACTCTGTTCATCAAGAAAGTAGGACGTGATCAAATCTTGGTTCAAATCTATGTTGATGATATCATTTTCGGATCTACAAGTGAGGATCTTTGCAAGGAGTTCGAGAGAGTTATGAAGAAGAAGTTTGAAATGAGTGCTCTGGGGGAAATGACACTATTTTTGGGTCTACAAGTCAAGCAGAGTTCACGAGGAATTCTTATTCATCAAGGGAAGTATGTGGCTGATGTGCTGGCAAAATTCAAATTCACGGACGCAAAGCCTGCTGAAACACCTATGGCAGAGAGACCACTATTGACTGAAGATGAAGAAGGAGAGTCTGTCAATCAACGTCAATATAGGTCCATGATCGGGTCATTGATGTATCTCACAGCTAGCTGTCCGGACATCATGTTTGCTGTTTGCAACTGTGCACGCTATCAGGCTAATCCTAAAACTTCTCATCTTACTGCTGTTAAACGGATCTTTCGGTATCTTAAAGGCCGACCTCGGTTTGGCCTGTGGTATCCGAGGGATTCCAATTTTGACTTGTTTGCTTTCTCTGACAGCAATTTTGGAGGTACTGACAGTGACAGGAAATCTACATCTGTGGGATGCCAATTTTTGGGTGATCGGCTCATTTCTTGGCAATGCAAGAAACAACAAACAGTGGCTTCTGAAGCCGAGTATGTTGCTGCTTCTGCTTCTTGCTCTCAAGTGGTGTGGATGCAACATCAATTGCAGGATTATGGTTTGACTTATCTTAACACTACTATCTACTGCGATAATGATGCTGCAACACAAATTGTTCGAAATCCTGTTTTCCACTCCAAAACCAAGCACATTGATATTAAAGTTCATTTTATTCGAGACTGTTTTGACAGAGGTCTTATTACTCTTGAACAAATCGACACAGATGCAAATGCTGCCGATTTGTTCACTAAACCTGTCAGCAGCTCGAAATTCAGAGTGCTTGTGGATTTTCTAAAAATGATGCGTTTTACTGATTGAGCATGCTTTTGTTTTTCGTAGGTAAATTTGTTCATAAAGTTTTCTATTCTTAGGTAGTTTTTATTTATGCTCAAATTTAGGGGGAGAAAAATCGAAAAATACAAAAACATTAAAAATCGAAAAATACAAAAACATTAAAAAATTGAAAAATACAAAAAGAAGTACAAAAGGAAGTGTGGCTGGACTGGGAAATGAAATGAATTTTCACATTATGGTCGAGGGCTGACTCATGTAAGACCAGTATCGAAATAGTTTGACTCTAGTATGATGTGTTGGTAGGCTCTATCCTTAAGATTGGAAACATTAGCTGTTTCTGTTCAGAACTAAACTAGTACATGACCTCAGAAAAGAAAATCACTTGGAATTAGCTCATGTCTATTTGAATGTCTGTATGTTTTTCCCGATACACACAATTTTGATCTGATTCTGAAATCTTATCGGAAAAAGTCGTGTACCTCCTCTGCTGCATCCAGATACATGCTGACCTGGAGGTGCTAGGCAACTACAGCTTCTGCTGCATCCAGATACATGCTGACCTAGCTGTACGTTGTCGATCTGTAGATCAATTAACACCCGAAAGAGGCCCTCAAGTGCCCAAAAGAAACCCATGAAACCTATATCAAATTGAGAAAACTCATTTGATTTGTATATTACACCATCTCTGCTTAAGATCTATTATGTTCTCTTCTCAATCTAATCTCAGTTAAGATTTCAGAAATCTGGATTGGACTTGTGAAATATGTGGTAGGGAAAGATACTTGCATGATAGAGTGTGCTGTTTATATTTCCGGGATTTGTTTAGTATTTGTTTGGGTGTTCATGGTTAAAATATCAAAACATGATAAAAAGGAGGTACAGGCAGTTATATGGAAAAGGTCTAGGGAGATGAGTTTAAGAGGACAAATATACTGGCAGTTGTCTAGATCATCCTGTAGTAGATCAGTGTTGATAAGTGAAGTCAAGCCCGAAACCTTGTGATTTGATCCCTGAGTATCTATGCAAATTTCCTGATTTATTTTTGTAAATAATATTTTATTATTTAATTTTGTTTTTTAGGTTTTTTTATTTTGCCAACATTGCTCAAAAGGTTTAATGGATTGTTTTTACTAAATCAGTTTTTGAAATGGGTTTAAAAATTAATTAATTGATAAATCTGTTTTGAGCCCAAGTCCACAAGGCCCAAGTCCATAAGACATGGGCCCATGACAACAGTTGAGTATAAAAGGAGGTTACGAGTCATAACCTTGTGCACTCGCAATCAGATCATATTTTCTCTCTCAAGATTCCGGCATTCATCAACTGTTCCGACTGGTTTCCGATTGCGACTCGCAATCTACTTCGTTAATCATCAAGGTATAATGATGTCATCATTCAAGTTTTGCAGGAGATTATGAATGTCTGATGAAGATTCCGATGAATTTTTGAAGATTCCGATGAGGATTTGAAGTTTCCGATGAAGTTTTGACTCGCAATCAAAAACACTTAGGACTCGAAACCAGTGGTTACGAGTCGCAACATCAAGATTGCGACTCATGGTTGCGACTCAATGTTTGTCAGTTGCGACTCATGATTGCGACTCGAAATCTGTTGGTTGCGACTCATGGTTGCGACTCGCAAACAACTGGTTTCGACTCGAGACCTTTTAGTTGCGACTCATAGTCTCGAGTGAACAGTAACAGTGTTTGTTTTGGTTTTTATTTTTATCACTGTTATATTCGAAAGTTGGAAACTTATTTGATTTGTGTTGTGTGCAGAAAATGGATTTAAAGTTTATATCTTCTCATAATCAAGTTGGATATTTAGCACCTCCACCAGTGAAGCACAAGCAGCTGTATACGTCGTTGATGAAAGGCCTAAATACATGCCGGATTGTTCATGCTCTTCGTGAGAATCCAGTTGTTTATGAAAGTCTTATTCGAGACTTTTGGAAGACTGCTAACGTCGAAATCATTGAAGGAAAGGGAGCTATAGTTGCTGAGATTCAAGAGACGAAAGTTATAGTGACCGAGCAGATGATTAGAGATGTGTTAAGGTTTAATGATCAGGAAACAGATCCTATAGAACTTCCTGCTGGAACAGTGGAAGCAATTCTACCTCGTTTAAGTTATGAAGGAAAGTTTCCTCCCCTGGTAAAGAAGTTTGTGCATCCTTACTGGCGTCTATTACTGCACATGTTCCTTTTGTGCATGACAGAAAATAGAGGGGGAATTGATCAGTTGAATACCACACAGACTGCTGCATTGATATGTGTGATTACAAACGAGCCGTTTAATTATTCTAGATATATCTTGGAAGCAATGAAGAGAAATGCAATTGGGCTTCGGAAGGATAAGTTTCTTATGTATCCAAGATTTGTGCAGATTATTTTGAATGAGCGTTATCCTGAATTGAAGAGATCTGGTAATACGTTGGAGTTAAAGCCTATGGGTCCTTCATGTTTTGGTGCTCTCACTACGAAGAAAGGAACCGAGAAAAAGTTTGAAGGGTTGATCGAATTGGAGAAATTTGGTCAGTTCGCAGAGACAGAAGATATTGGTGAGAATCCAGTGATGGCACGATCTGTAACTGCACGTGCTATTGTTGCTGAAGAACATGATATTCCAAGGACAGTTGAAGGTGAGCCTGAGCCAGAGCGTATTACAATTAACTCTGACGATGAAGGTGTTGAGATAATGTGTAACTCTGATGATGACATAGAACTTCCTCCTGAAGTTAATGCTGATGCTGTTTCTACGGTTAATCCAGTGATTTCTGCTGAAAGTTTGGCTATGCTAATAAAGTCAGTAACTGACAAGATGGGAAATCCTCCTTCCGATCTGTCAGTATCAACTGAAGAGCCTGTTGAAAGCCCAAGGGATTCTGATTCCATTCCATTAAAAAGGAAAAGGAGGGATCCTAGACCTGGAATGTTTGTTGAACAAGGAAAAGATCAATCCATAAACATTGTTGATGATGACGAAGGTTTGTATGACTTCGATTTTGAAAAGAATGTTAGCGATACTACCACCACTGCAGAGAATTTCTTTGATTTTGACGCTGGTACTCAAGGAGATGATATAGCTACGATGGATGTTGAAGTTCAAAATGAAACTGGGCCCAATGTTGAAGTTCACAATGAAGCTGGGCCCTCTGGAATTGTTGATGCTGGACCTTCTGGAATTGTTCATGAAGAACCTGGCAGTTCTAGTGGTAAAAGGCCTGAAGAACCACTAAGAATGCCATTTGATAGTGATTCAAGTGATGAAGATGAATTTATCAGCATGAGAGATATGAAGAAACGAATGGTTGTACTTGAGCAAGATTCTATTCATAAAGATGCAAAGATTATTCAACTTGAAGACACTATTGTAAAGAAAGATCAACAGATTGAACAACTTCAAGGAGACGTTAGCTTGTTGTTCAACATTGTTTATGATTTACGAGGAAAGTTGGAAAAGAAGTTTGGACAAGAATTTTCTGATCCAACTGATGTTGAAAACAGAAGAAAAGCTATTGCTAAAGATGATGCTGAAAGAAGTGCTGCAATGGAAAAATATTTCACAAGAGTTACAGATCCAGTTGCAGACAAAGAGAAGGCAGAGAGGATGAAAAAGAAAAGAGAGTTAGTGGTTTTGAAGAACAAGAATGTGAATCCAGATGATGAAGATGCTCATGCAACTCATCATTTAATGGATGTTGGTGAAACTCTCTATGATAAAGTTGGAAATCGTTCTGGTGTAGTTAGCTGGGGATATGACCATGATCGTAAGAGATGGTGGATAAAAAGAAAAGTTGGACCTGTCGAGTGGTACAAACGTTCAGGACAGTTTCAGTCTTTCACTAAGGTGGATTTGATAGACTTGTCTAATGCACCTTATGTGGATGATAAGCCTGGTGGTCCTGGATATGCATTCTTTGAGAGGTTGAAGAGGGAGGTAGCTAAAGGTTTTCCCTCGATGCGTACGGCAGAGTCCATTGTTAGACCAGCTAAAGGGATTAGAGATCCTTACACAAACAAGCGTATGAAGATTGTGCATTGGCCAGCTACAGATAAAGAGAAGACAATCCCGTTAGTGAGAAAGATACCCAAAGGAGCACTGAAAACATTACACTTTTGGGCATATGATGAACGTCTTGGGCAAGCGGTGATAGTTTGTGATGGAAATGCAAGTTATTGTTTGGTAGATCAGATTGATTTGTTGAATCTTGCAGTTGAAGATCTAGAAGTATTGGCAAGCAATCAAATCAGAGTTACAGAGAAATATGAAGAAATTGCTAAGGGTTGGACGTCTGCTGTAGCGTCTGTTCTGCATATTCAAAAGAAGGGATTCGGTGGATATAAAGATCGTATAAGTGGTGGTGATCAAGGCAATTGAAGTTAGAAGAACCTTCATGCATAAACCTAGGGGGAGATTGTTGGAACCCGAAGGTTTATTCATGTAGGTTAGCATAGTTTGGGGGTTGATTATGTACTTGTTTATTTCTTATGTTTTGGGTTAATTATGTAAGGTTTGGGCTAGTATAGTGGGTGTCGCATGGGCTTAGATTTCGGCCCAGTTGGTTTTGTATTTAAACAACATTTACCTCATTGTTTGAGGTTGTTGTTTTGGAGAACAGTTGGGGGCGACATCAAGAAAAGGAACCGAGTTCCTATCGATCTCTTGTATCAGTCATAGCGAGTCTTTGAATGCAAGATATCTGTTTGTGTTTTGATTATTGTTTTCATCTTGTTTATTAGTTTATATTCTTGAATCGGCTTGTGATTGATTTCCGCGCTTTCACAAGTTAGAGTTTGATATCATTGAGAGATCCTCACGGGTTTTACACCCCTTAAAAATTCGGACAAGATTCATGGGGGGTTAAAAGTCGGACAGGGGTTAGGGTTTGGGGGGTTAAAAATTCGGACCAAAGGGTGTGGGGATTAAAAGTCGGACCCCTTTGTTCTTATGCCAAAACTCGGACCACTCTCCCATGTTTAAAGGTCGGACCCCATGTCTTATATAAAATTCGGACCACTTCAAATCTTGTTAATAAAACTCGGACATCCCATGTTTAAGAAACGACTATGACAAGCAAAACTCGGACTCCCCCTTTGCTAGGGTTAAACATCGGACCAAAGGCATCATTTAAGAAACTCGGATAGCATGTTATAAACATAAACATCGGACATGTGTGATAACAAACTCGGACCCATGCTCAACTTATAAAACTCGGATCCTTTTCAATGCTTAAAGGTCGTACAACATCTCTATTACAAAACTCAGACAATTACATTAGGGTTACGAAACTCAAACATACATATTCATTCACAAAACTTTGAGAAGCATTTCAATCATTCGTTCTTTGCATCGTAACAGTTACGTTTTCATATTTCTTGACTAAGAAAACCCTAATTATATAGTATCTGTCTAGCATCAATTCCATTATCCAATCAATCATGTATTCTTAATCACCAGGCAATCGATTAAACCACTATTCAATATCATTATCATGATAATCAGAATCAAATCAAAAACCACAGAATATTATATGAAGAACTAGGGTTTTCATGAACACATCATCAAGAATTAAGGATTGATAATAATCAAGAAATCAATTAGGGTTTACAAGTATTACAATGATCAATAAACAATTACCTTGAATGATTCTAGAGAAAATGTGGAAACAAAAGTGATGAATGTCTTGCCAATGATGATGGTGATGATTGCCAGAGAATGTGAAGTACGTGCTTTGGTTTCTTGTGTGAGGTTTAGTGAAGGATTAGGGTTAAGTATCATATAAGTTTCACTAATAACTCTACACACCCTTAATTATTATATTTTACAATAGTACACCATCTCAAACAGTTTCACAGTTTCACCACCAAGTTTATGCATTTGACAAGTCTTTCATAATTAACAACAACCATGTACAATCACACAATACGATTCATTGCACCAAAACGTATACAATACCATAGCAACTAACTGTGCAAATAAATAACTACACAAACAATGAACGTGCAATAAATGCTAAATAGAAATCTTGGAAATTCGAGTTGTCACATCGTTTCTCTAATTCAAAGGCGGAATCAGTGAATTAGATGCTCAAACTAAATATAATGCTTCTCTTTATTGATTCTAACAGTGTTTACAACCTGGAAGCAAATCGGCAGCACTTCGTTACAAGTTCCGAGCCGTTACCAAATGAAACTAACCTGCACCTATATATAGTGTTGGAGGTTCGCTCCTAGTGACTGTCATATAAGCGAACCAGTCTGGTTCGCTTATGTGAACAACCAAATAAGCGAATCTGTCAAGTATGTGTGGTTCGCTTATATGGACCATGTCCATATAAGCGGACCTCCTTGTTTAACCAACACTTTTCTGTTCCCGAACCTCGTGCACTGGTTATTCTAACCTATTCTAATCTATTACATGATACA
The DNA here is from genome assembly GCF_002127325.2 of Helianthus annuus. NCBI lineage: Eukaryota > Viridiplantae > Streptophyta > Magnoliopsida > Asterales > Asteraceae > Helianthus > Helianthus annuus. Next base: position 89,243,683 of record NC_035448.2, read on the forward strand.
AGACGAAGTCAATAGACGTAGTGCACCAACAACAAAGCTTGCGGAGTTGTAACTGGTTAATTTTAATTGGATGCGTTCGTTTTCGATTTTCGCTTCTTGGAATTGAAGCTTCAGATTAGCAATTTCATCCAATTGTTTGTTTATTAATTCCTCTTTCACCCTTAACACACCCGACAGTTGAACATTTTCTTTTGTTGATTTCCCATTTCGATCATCCGAATCTTTAACCGTTCGCTTAAGCTTCTCAAAATTTTCAGTGATGTGACGATTTTCAAGAATGAGTTTTTCATTTTCTTTCTTAGTTCTTTCTATGTCACTTTTATCACTTTCAATTTTTTCAGTTAATTCTTTTGCACGATCGTTTGAAGCTTTTAGCAATTTATCCCGGTTTAGGATTTGGTTTTCAACCCCTCTGACCCTTTTTTTCAGATCTTCAACCTTTTTGTTGTTGAGATAAGCGATAGTACTACAATCTTTGCAGTTTTTCTTGCAATTCTTGCAGTCACTTTCGCTTTTCTCTTTCTTACCTGACACTACATTCGTGTTAATCTGACTGACCTGGCCGTTTGACTCAGTTCCAGAACTAGAATCTACCTCCAGTTCTTTTGCAGCTAGAACTTTGTCCGCCATTTTCTTCAGATTTTCGGCTGTGAGTTCCTGTGATGTGTCTATTAATCCATCATCGATCTTCTTTTCTCAATTTCACCTTTTCTTCTTTCTCTTCCACTTTCTTTTCACTTTCACCCCACCATTCTCTTTGTCTAGCTTCCTCTTCTTCAGCATATTGCTGAATGATTGCATCAACACTGAGTGAATTTGGATCGATTGCGATATTACCTTGAGGATCAAGGTAACATTCTCTGTCTGGATCCCACCTTTTAGCCCTTTTTGCTTCTTTGTAAATGGTATAGATTTTGCTTACTTTTGTTTGGGCTTTCATTCTTCTGTTCACAAACTTTTCTTCTTCTGTTCTTGTATCTTTGAACGGAACAATCTTTCCTGCTGCGAATGCATAACCAACTGCATCTTCTTCAGGCAATATCTCACTCCAGTCGTATCCCTCATCATCATGAATGACTGCTAGAGCTCTTGACTTTTCCTTATCTTTTTCTTCAATCTGCTTCAGCCTTGGAGGTTCTGATTTGTTCTGATGGTAAATGGCTTTCTTATAGTAATCTTCTCGGAACGGATTAGCAGACTCATCAGCATACTCGTTTCTGCACTCTCGTTTAAAGTGACCTTTTTGTTTGCATTTGAAGCATGTCACTTTAGACTTATCGAAACCCAATTTGGTAGATGGACCACCAATTGTTTTCCTGCCAGTTATTTCCATGAAACGCTGTGCTCGACGAACAGCACTAGCCATAGCCCAACGAATATCAATTAGCTCCATTTCTTCAGGATCTATTTGATCGTAATCTTCCTTCGTCAGGTTGGTGTTACCTATCTTCCCAGCTACTAACCCTTCATATAACTCCAATACAGATGCTAAGAAAATCATCTGTTGTTTCGCTGATTCCTCACTGAAATTTTGACCAGTTTTCAAATCAACAGCGATATTACATTGAAAGACATTCTTTGGTGCAGTTTGCTGTTGGTTTGATGTGCTTGAAGATGGTCCTTGACTTGTAGTGTTGGAAGACATTCCCCCATGAAAACCACTGTGTGAGGTCTCTTGATTCTTTGGTTGTGAACTTTCTGCAGTGAAGGCTGTTTTCGGAGATCCTGTCTTTTGAATCAAGCTCTTTGGATAATAAAGTTCCACATTTTGTTTTTTTTGGGTAAAGGGTTACCCCGGTGAATTTTATAAACGAAATAAGCACAAAATGTGCAACTGAAGTGTTACACCCCGAAACCTTGGCATACCAAGGTAAATACAGAACAGCCAAACAAACAAAAACAACCCAAATAAAGACAACCAACCAACTAAACAACCCAGCTCAACAGAGCAACAAAAACACAAAGAAAACTCTACACATCAGCCTGGATCGATGACCATGTTCCCACTAGGAATCTGCCATTTCTCTAACAATCTTCGAATGCTCGGATGCCACTTGAACTTGAATGACAAGAGGCGCAGTCTAACCGTTCGAATGATTTCGCGAGCAATGACCATCTCCGTACGGTGACTTCTAGAGAAGAGCCTATTATTTCTTTCCTGCCAAACAAAATAAGAAGCAGCTGACAATACCAAGCGGCTGATAATATTCTCGAGAACCTGCATGTTCGAGTTCTGATTCATCCAAGACAAAATTTCGGCCCAAGAACCATTAACACTATTCATATTCGTCCATGTCTTAACGTTATTCCAAACCTGTAAAGCAAACGAGCATTCAAAGAATAGGTGATCCCTAGAATCTCTATCATGGTAACACAACGGGCAACACATGAGGTTTAAATTCGTGGCACTACCAGCTTCCCAAACGGATAATCTATCCTGCGTCTTCAGTTTATTCCGAATAACAAGCCACAGATGGAACGAGTACCTAGGGATACAATGTTTGAACCAAACCATATTAACCCAAGACACTAAGCTTTCACGCTGTCGAATATTGTTCCAAACCTCCCAAGAAGAAAAATGACAAGAATTGCCATCAAGATCCTTCCAAACCAGCCGATCCTGCCTATCAAGAAACGTTGGAACTTGAATATTGATTAGAACAGGAAATAAATCATACCACGCTGACGGCCATTTCCATTCACCATTGGCCGAAACCAAGTCAGCAACCGAGGACTGAAGATGAAAACCTGCATTAGAAATGCGTCTCGGGCTGATAAAACGGCTCAAAGGACACTGATTACACCACATGTCATTCCATATGTTTGTTTGCGATCCATTGCCAATAGACTTCCACAAGTGAGGGCGGATTAAGCTACGGATTGCAAGTAGCTTCCTCCATCCCCAAGTCATACAACCCCGGCCCGGGACCTCCCAGAAACTCCTACCTTTCAGCTTATACATGTGGATCCATTGAACCCAAAGTGAGTTCCTGTTAGTAAGAATACTCCAAACATGCGTAGAAAGAAGGGCCTTGTTAACATCAGAAATACTTCTAACACCCAATCCCCCCTCGTACTTGGGAAGACAAACAACCTTCCAAGCCACTTTAGCCTTAGCAGACAGATGGGTAGAACCAGACCAAAGAAAAGCACGCATACACCGCTCAAGATCAGTCACAATTTTAACTGGCAACATAAACACGGTCGCCCAATAAATGTGCATAGCTGAGAGAACTGAGTTCACCAACTGAAGTCTACCCGCAAAAGATAGAGATCTCGTCATCCAATTGTCAATCTTCTTCTCCATTTTATCAACTAAACTTTTGCAGTCTTTATAAGCAAGCTTTGTTGAAATTAACGGCACACCCAAATAACGAACCGGGAGAGAACCCTCTTGGAAAGGCATAATCTGGAGAATTTCCTGTTTAATAGGCCGAGGAACATTGCCAAAATAAACGGTACTTTTCGGCAAACTTGGAACTAAACCCGAGACATTTGTAAACATCTGAAGAGTGTCCCTTAGAATTTTAACCGAAGCCGCATCCCCATTAGCGAATAAAAACAGATCATCAGCAAACAACACGCTAATTATCTTCTGTTTTTTGCAAAAACGATGGAACCGAAACGCGTTACTAGAATAGGCTGCCTTCTTAAGTAACAACGTGAGAACCTCCATGACAAGAGTAAATAGATAAGGGGATATAGGATCACCCTGCCTGAGCCCTCGTTTACCCTTGAAATACCCGTATAGATTCCCGTTAATGCTCAGCGAATAAGAGACACTCGTAACACAAGACATGATCCATTTAACCATTCTTTGGTGAAAACCGAAAGCATGTAAAATATCCTCAAGAAAAGACCAGCTCACCGTATCATAGGCCTTTTGAATATCAATTTTAAAAGCACATCTGGGCGGGCCTACGTTTAAGTGATAATTGTGCATAAGCTCTTGGGTAAGGAGAATATTATCTGTGATTTTCCTACCCGGGACAAAGGCAGACTGATTAATGTCAACAAGATACTCCAAACTACCTTTAATTCTGTCCGTGAGAATTTTACTAATGCACTTATAAATAACGTTACAGCAAGAAATCGGCCTATAATCCGTCACTGCGTTAGGAGACGGATTTTTCGGCACCAAGGCAATGATGGTGTGATTAATTTGCTGAAGAAGCTTACCGTTATCAAAGAAATCCAAGACAGCTTTTGTAACTTCGTCACCCACTATATCCCAAGAGTTTTTGAAAAACGCAGAAGTGTAACCATCTGGCCCCGGGGCTTTATTGACACCTATGGAAAACATAGCACTTTTGACCTCCTCCCGAGTAACCTGTCTAACCATATGGCTAGCAACATTCGCGTCAAGAACATTAGTAAAGCAATCATGATCCGTCAATTTGATAACTTGGTCCTGTGTACCCAAAAAACTTGAGTAATGGGAGACCATGACACCCATAACATCATTACCAATAAATCGGTTCCCATGAACATCTTGAATACTATGGATCTTGTTATTAGCATTCCTCATTTTAACACAATTATGAAAGAATTTCGTATTCGAGTCACCTGCAGCAAGCCATTCTGCCTTGGATTTTTGCTTTAGAAAACACTCCTCGTCGTAGGACACAGTATTGAATTCCTGAATACACCTAGCTTCAGATTCACGAAGATCCAGGTCCAAAGGATTCGCGTCAATAGCCTTTTGGATATCGTCCAACTTTACCCTAAGCTCCTTAACACGGCTATGCAGATTACCCTGAGCAAACAGAAGCCGTCTCAACGGAGACTTGAGAGCCGACAACTTCTTAACCACTGAAAACATAGTTTTCCCCGGAATCACCTTTGCCCATTCTTTTGCAACACAAGGGATAAAGCCCTCCTTACTTGCTAGAAAGTTAGCAAACTTGAAGGGTTTTGGCCGATTGTGGTTGAACGGAGACAAATGTAGAATGCAAGGCGAGTGGTCCGATACTCGATACGGATGGAAATGAACATAAGCATCTGGAAACGAGTCAAGGAACTGAGTGTTGCTCATAACTCTGTCAATTTTCTTTAACACCCCTACACCATTTTCGGCTTTTGGTTCCATGTGTATCGCAACCCATGACTCTTAATATCAGAGAGTTGATTATGTTGCACACAATCATAAAACTCCCTCATCCCAATCGGAATTGCAGAAGGCCCGACTAGGTAGTCATCCATTGAAAGAGCCGAATTGAAATCCCCAAGCACCACCCACGGTCTGTCATGAATAAAACACTTGTGCTTACATAAGTCGTCCCAGAGAGCCCTTCTATCTTGGTATTTATTTTCAGCATAAACAAACGAACAAAAGAACACTTTATTATTAGACTTAGTACGAATTTGCACATGTAACACTTGATCCGATTGAGCTATCACCATAAGGTCCAACAGATCCTTATTCCAGCCAACAATGATCCTAGTCCCTCTAGCACAGCAAAAGCCATTGGAAGTCCAATCCCACAACCTAAACACCCCTTTACAAACTCTATCAAGAGTGGTGACATTAACATGAGACTCTAAAACAGCACATACTTGAAGCCGATTTTCAGATACAAGATGACGAACCTCTCTTTGTTTCAGGGGAAGGTTCAATCCCCTTATATTCCAGACACCAATACTATCCATGGACACCATCTAAACCGGGAGTGCTTGCCCCCTCAGATTTTTTATCACTAGTTCCAGCACACATAAATTCAGCCGTCTCAGTTGTGTTTTGCCGCACAAATTCATCTACTAGTGGCCTATCCTCTTGACTATTGCTCGTACTCGGAACCCCATCAGCCATACTATCCAGGACCGAAAAAGAATTCCTCAAATTCAGATCACGCTTGTTACCTTCCTGATTAACCTTATCCACATGCCGATCTCCATTAACGCCCTTTGTGCCAGATGGTTCCGGACCTGCATGGATATTCTTTGGTCTATAAACAACTCTAGCCTTCTGCTTCTTTTGAGGAAATCCGTGTCTTGCCACTTTCCTAGTATCGGTAACAAAACCCTCTTCATCGGTTGTAACTTGCTTCGGCTTAACATTAACAGATTTAGGACACTTCGCATCCGAATGACCAAATAAACAACAAGCCGCACACCTATGAGGTTTCCACTCATATTCAACGTCCACTCTTTCCATCAGATAACCTTCTTCATCTAGTTTAGGGATAGCAAGAACAATGTGATCTTTTAATTCATTATCAGCCGAAATCTCTATCATTGCACGAGCAAAACTTGTTCTGCCCCAATTTTCAGCACACATATCAGCCGTGTAGGCATCAAGTCGTTTTGGAATCCCTAGCTTCGACGCTAATAGACTAAGCCCCTCATCGGTATACACAGCAAGAGGAACATTATGAAACTTAATCCAAACCGGCACCGTTTTAATCCCATCCTTTTTCAAGCTAACTGAGGGAGTCCAAATATTTAAGAATAACGGGATTTTCCTAATGAACCAAGGACCACCTTCCAACACACTTAACATACCTTCTTTGGTGTCAAATTTGAAAAAGAAAAAGCCGCCCGCATTCATCATGAGTTTTGAGAATCCAAACTTCGCCCACACATTCTTTGCGTAATATTCTACTACCGGAAACGGAAGCCTATTACCCAAGAAATATCCGTACAGAACATTCTCAAGTTTATCCTGGGCCTTCTTGATCACTTCTTTTGGTATCACCACATCCGCATCATCTCTAGTTTCCATCGGCTTCATAAGCCTGAAATTAATCTCTCTTTTGTTCCGGGAAGATGACTTTAGCTTGTCCGCATAGGAGATTGGTATTGCCGACTCATCATGCTGAAGATTACCCATAGGTTGAACTGGAACAGTGATCTTTTCTAATTCATCAATAACATTTATGACATTTGAATCTTTCTGCACCACAACCCTACGTGGAAACAAAGGATTCCCATCGATCTTTAATGGTTTACTAAATAATGACGGCTGATCATGCAGACCATGCATGTTACTTGAACCCTTAGATGAAATAAAAACATCCTGATGCATCTTTTCCGAGAATGATTGAAACCCTAGACTCTCCAAATCGTTATCCCGATTACCATCCATATCCAAGGGCGTAGACAATAATCAGTAAGCTGAATCATGCAAAAACAAACGAACAGAAAGAACAATACCCGGAGCGATTGGAGGACAAACCCTAGCCGAAAGCAAGAAACGAAAAAACCCTAAAATCAACTTCAAAAGATTAGTGACCAAGGTAGAAGTCTAGAAACCTTACTCAGAAGGATCGACAACACCTCAATACCTAACCCAGATCGATTGAAACTAGGATTGGAAGATCAAGAAACTAGGGTTTTAGATGTGTCGCCCAAATCGCCTAGAGTACCAGAGAAAAGCCATGTAAGTTCCACATTTTGTTGATATAACGAGTGATTGACTTTATGTGTTTTCTTTATTTCGAGCTCATGACTCTCAAGTTTCTCTATCAGCAAATCAACTGTTAGAACATTTGGCTGGATTGTATTCTTGATCATCATAGCGAAGTATTGCCAATCCATTTCGTCTGGCAAAGAATCAAATAACTTGTCTACAAGCTCTTCTTGAGTAAACACAATCCCATGCCTGGCCAACTCTAGCTTTAGATGCCCGAAACGTTCAACCATTTTTGGAACAGACTCATTTTTAAGACATCCGAACAGATCAAATTCTTTTTTTAGCAGTTTCTTTTTGTTTTTAATGATTTCTGCAGTACCGACACATTTCTTTTGTAATTTTTCCCAAAGATCCTTTGCGTTTGAATACTCAATCAGTGAGATTATATCTTCTCTCACTGATTGGTTAATCAAAGCTATACATTTTTTGTTCAGCCACAAAGTATTCAATCTCTTCACTTTCTGACATGTTTTCAAAGTCTTCTCTTCCATTGTTAAAACCGTTTTTAAGCTTTTCCAACTGGGGTATGCGAAGGCTTTCAACCATTCCTCGAATCGTTTTGCCCACCGATTATAATCTTCAATTGCTAACAGCTTTGGTGGCTTATTATAGGTTCCATAAGCGCTTTCCACACTAAGTGCATCAGACAACGTCTTTCTCATACTTGGAGTATTCTCATTTGTTCGGTTTGTAGAATCATTTCCACTCTCACCAGCAAATGCATACATTTCACTGAAAGGGTTCATGAATTCTTCCATTTTAAAGTACCTGAAATGTTTATCAAACACTTAGTAAAATTTTTGATCTTAAGGATGTAAACACAAAGACACTTGGATCGAATGGCTCGTTCGATCGATCAGCACACACACAATTGGCTGGCTCGTTCGATCGAATGGCTCGTTCGATCGGCTGACAGACGAAAATGTGCAAACAGTACAATTTCTGTTCGATCGAGTGGTGTATTCGATCGGCTAGCAACAATGTTGTCCGATCGATTTGCTTGTTCGATCAGCTAACACTATCTAACTGAAAATATCTGAACGGTTATGTAAACAGAATGATGACGTCAGCAAGTATATGAATCAGCTAGGTCGTTCGACCGGCTGACATCAGCAAACATGAACAGTTTTCCATAGATTTTGATCAATTTGAACAAGTTTTAGGTTGAATCTAATTGTGAAAATTTGTAGGATTGTAATTCTAATGATTGCGAATCGATCTATAGCAGTTTTGTTAAATTTTAACCGTAAAATCACTCTGAATTTTAAGTTTTTCCGATTTTAAGATGTAAAAGTGAAAAATAAAGCTAGATCTGAGAAGAGAATAGAAGAATCGGTCAAATTTCCGGTGAAATTTGAGTTGAATCGGTAGATATAACAAATTTCCGGCGAAATTTGTCTCTGAAACAGCAAACACGGCTTGAATTCCGGTGAATTCGTCTTTGAATCAATAAGAACAACTCAAATTCCGGTGAATTCGTCTTTGTAGGTCTCGATTCAGCTTCCTAAAGCTCTGATACCACTTGTTGGTCCCTCGGATGGGATCTTCTTGTTCGAAAACGTAGTTGAATCGTAAGAGATTAATGCGCGGATTTCATGTAATCACATAGCAGATATACAAAGACAATATTCTACTCTGAATCACCGTTTGATATTCTATTGAATGATGTGAAAGTGTACAGGAACCAGAAAGAACTCAGACTTACAAAAGGTATCTAGAAAGTGAAAGTGTCAAAAGGTTCTAAATAAACTGACCGAACAGCTATTTATAGGCAAGGACAGAATAAGAGAGTGCTGGTCGATCGGCTGGGCTAGCCGCTCGGCTGACAATGCTAACCGATCGAACAGCCTACTCGATCGGCCGGGCTATCCGATCGGCTGGGCTAGCCGATCGGCTGGCAGCATTAGCACTTAACAAAAACTTCACCGTATCCTGTCCTGCTTTACATACAAACATACAAAACATATACACAACTATAAAAAATATGACTACATGTTGACGGAAGCTACAGACGTTATTGCACTAACATGTTATAAACGATTACTATATGCGTTCTCATGACCAAACCTATTACAAGTAAGCCAATATGGAATTCTGGTTACAATAATAAACTCGAAAGAAGATCCAATAAAATAGAAATAAGGAAACAAGAGCGAGAAAGAGGCGTTACAAATTAGGGAGAGTATCAAAATACCAAATGACTGGGGCATTTCACTAGATAAAGTAAAGCATGCTTCATCTCCCATTTTCCTAGTAATATCATAGTACCAAATGACTCAGGAATTTCTTGGACTTGTAGTCCCTTCAAGGAGGTGAAAAATTAAGTTTGCCAATTGTATTCGCGGTAAAAACAAACACCATCTACACTTGTTTCTAGTTTTAATGACAAGATCCAATTACAACATATTGAGATAGAAGAAAGGATTATCTTCAAGAGTGATTAGACCTTCAGGGAGCTCCTTTTCCGGCAAACTGATCTACACTTGTTTCTGGTTCCTTTTCCAACCTCTTGTCCCTTATCATATGTAAGTATAACATGTTGTCCAACCTTGAATTTAGAACGCTTTTCAGGGACCACAACTGTCTCTTCGGTTCTTGAAACTGATCTCCTTCGATCTATCCTGTGGGTCAGTTGGGATGTAGATGGAGACGGATCCTAATCTTCATCCAGAAGATTCTCCGGTGAATTTGGGTCTGGCCCTGACTCACTTTCTTTTTCAGGCAAAGCCTTCTCCTCATCAGAATGTACGCGAGCAACCTTGAATTTAGAACGCTTTTCGGGGACCACAACGGTATCTTTGGTTCTTGAAACCGATCTCCTGCGATCTTTCCTGTGGGTCAATTGGGATGTAGATGGAGACGGATCATAATCTTCATCCAAAAGATTCTCCGGGGAATTTGGGTCTTGCCCCCACCAATCACTTAAAAATCCATCAGCTGCATCACACCTACACCAACACATAAATCACTAACTTAAAATCAATCACTGTTGTATTTAGCTATCTTCATATCTTTAGAAAATCAATCACAGTTGTATTTAACAATCAATTAAAATCCCTCCCGAAAATCAAGCCCTTTCGACTGAACCATCTATGGATTCAAACATAGAAAACCAACACTGCATTCAAGCAAGAGAAACCAACCGTCTACCAAAACTAAGATATATTCTAATGTGAAATGGTGGTGAAGATCTTAAATGGACGGTAAAGGTGATTAATCGAAACTCTGAAAGCAGCAGAGAAAAACAAGTAAAACCTATAATATTACTGAAAACAAAACGTTCTCTAATGTGGTCTGTTTAGATTAAATTAAGCACCAGCAAAATCAGAAGGAAGATCAACAACATCTTAAGAAAATCTATAGTTATTTGTAACAGATCTAAAAGGTAGTTGAACTGAAATTTCAGAAATGTAGAGTTTAACATTACCATGTGCACAGGGTACTTGTTATAACCTATGAATTTTCAACATGTTATGATCGAGTAACATGTACGTTCTTCAGTTCCCTGCATTATTAAACCGAATACAAGTAAGAAAACCGAAAGCTTATGAAAAAACAAAACTGGAAATCTCGTCACAATAATAATAGCAAACAAGATTGAAGGTTTACCCTGAGATCACATCGCCTCTTTTCCTCTAACATTGTTAATGATCGTTACAAGTTAGGGTTGTGTATGGCGGCACTGGCTGATAAAGATACGCCTGTCGGATTGTTGAAAACTAGGTTTTTATGGTTGTGCATGTGTATGGGTAAGGTGTGAAATTTACTATTCTACCCCTCCATTTTACATTTTGTTTTAGTCTTGTTCATCACTTACCCCTTAAATTTGTGGATTTTCATATATATATATATATATATATATATATATATATATATATATATATATATATATATATATATATATATATATATATATATATATATATATATATATATATATATATATATATATGTGTGTGTGTGTGTGTGTGTGTGTGTGTGTGTGTGTGTGTGTGCGGATAACTTGTATGCATTCTGATTTTAATAGAAAGATGATGCCACCTCACATAAAAAAAATATATTGAGGAGAGCGCAATATTTCCATACCCAAATCGTTATCAGATCACGTGTCCCACTAACTCGGCCATTTTGTTTCTACCTTATTTTTTATTGTCCGATGTTGGAACTCTAATCATATCCATCTAAAACCTGTTTGTAAGCCGGTAAACAATCGAATCTTCATAAATGGTCGAAGTTGACAAATTTTGAAAGTTAAAGATCTAATATTGAACAATTTTGAAACTTTCAAAATTTTGACGATTGGTAGTTGAATGAATGTTGGTCTCCCATGTGTGTCATCAGTTAATACTGTATAAATCAATCCTTAGTGAGGTTTTCAGTTGAAAATTCTCTAAGATTGATTAAAACCCTAGCGATTGTTCTCATTACGCGTTTAGCTTTCTCGTGTGTGCAGATGTAGCATTCAAGCAAGCTATAGGCAAATAGAACGTGTCAGAGGACAAGCTATGAATTAACGACACAACATGGATGCAATCAGTGGATCAAGATGATCAAGATAATCAGGTTGCAGTTGACCACTCATCAAGACTGAGGATCTAAAGCTTTGAAGATCAACAGATTCACAAGCTACATTCAAGGGGGAGTTTGTTGATGCACCTACTGTCTGTGATAAGTGAAGATGTTCTCAAGATCCATCAGTGTGAAATCGAACATCATGAGCATCATCCAAGGGGAAGTTTGTTGAGGGAATTAGTGTGGATGCCGCTAGTCACGTTCGAGACTGTTCAAGTCGCGACCGGAGTCAACGACGTTCCTTCATCGGTTCGACTCGACATATGAGATACAAGTGATGAAGACAACGATACGAAACGAGACTGACCATGATGATGTATGTCATGATTATTGAACACATGCATGTATCTTTATAAATACACACAAAATAGTGGTGCATGAATTGTATGAATCACACGAAATATATGTAAACATGCATGCACACAAGAAATACATGAGACACACGAAATATATGTGTGAACATGGTCTAGTTCGTGTAACATATAGCAAATATTTCGTGCCTGCTTCGTCTTGTTTCATGCGTAGTATTTTAGTTTCGCGTGTAACGTGATGTATCGCCTATAAATACAGCGGGATAGGATTCATTCAAAAACTGAGAGTGTGAGAGTGATCGGAGTTTTGTATTGTTCGAATATTGCACCCAAACTATGTAGAAATCAATAGACGGAATCATTTAAGGGTGAATCTTATTGTGTATTACATTCTCTCGCTCGGTTTGTGTCGTAGCTTGGATTCCGCACTCGCTACGACATCGAAACAAGAAATCACCTTCGTTCGACGATCCGTATCGGGACCTACAATCCTTGTGTTCAAGATCCAAATCCGGACCTACTGTTAAAATTATGAGTTTGATTAATTTACTAACTCATTTTATAGAAATGAAAATCCGATTACTAATTTGTCATCTTAAAGAGTTAGATTTGTTAGTTCACTCGTGTGCATATCAAAGATTTGTATTACAACACATATGATGAAATCTACTTGACATTTTTCTTCATACACGAGTGATTTCCATTCACACGTCACACCCCAGACCGAATGAAGCAGTTGCAGACCAAAGATCTCGAATATCACTTCACCTGTGATTGTTTCAAACAGAAATTCCTCGATGTTGTTTAGGTCCATACCGACTACCATTTTGTGCCGTCTTATTTTCAAAAGTTCTGACAAATCACTTTTATTAATTATTTTTTGTAAACGGCAGTGAGTAAAACAAGTGTGGTGTTTCCTTAGTTCCCTTGATCCTCTTAACCTTGTGTTTTATGTCTCAGATTTACATTTTATTTTAAGTCTTTTTGCGGGTTTAAAACATGTTTAAAATGCTTATCCTAGCAAGATTGGTTTATGCCAGAAACATAATATAGACTCTATCAAGTTTGATCATCTGGACATATGATCTGTATTATGACATTATCACATATTCTAAATTTCACTGCAATACGGACAATAATATTCTTTGGTTAGCAGACCATACGATCCGCATAGTGAGGTCACCACATATTATTAGTTTTAGGACAATACGAACCGTATCAGCTTTGCTCATAGGATCATACAGTTCGTATGCATTGAAAATGTCGGGTTTCGGATTCAGCTCATACACACCATTGTGTACAGGAGTAGGAATAGGAATACGGTCTATATTCCAGAATCAACAGTCCGTTAATAAAGTACAAGCAAAATCAGATGATAGATCAACAATATCTCAAAAAAGTTTACAGTAAAAGCGTCATTCATTTACAAATGATATAAGAGGTATAGTTGAATTGAAAATTTCAGAATTTTAAAGTTTAACATTGCCATGTGGAGTCAAATAGCACCGGATTCTTGTACTAGCACTGTGAAAAATCAACATTTTATAAACGATTACTATATGAGTTCTCATGACCAAACCTATTACAAGTAAGCCAATATGGAATTCTGGTTACAATAATAAACTCGAAAGAAGATCCAATAAAAGAGAAGTAAGGAAACAAGAGCGAGAAAGAGGCGTTACAAATTAGGGAGAGTATCAAAATACCAAATGACTGGGGCATTTCACTAGATAAAGTAAAGCATGCTTCATCTCCCATTTTCCTAGTAATATCATAGTACCAAATGACTCAGGAATTTCTTGGACTTGAAGTCCCTTCAAGGAGGTGAAAAATTAAGTTTGCCAATTGTATTCGCGGTAAAAACAAACACCATCTACACTTGTTTCTAGATTTAATAACAAGAACCAATTACACCATATTGAGATAGAAGAAAGGATTATCTTCAAGAGTGATTAGACCTTCAGGGAGCTCCTTTTCCGGGAAACTGATCTACACTTGTTTCTAGTTCCCTTTCCAACCTCTTGTCCCTTATCATCTGTAAGTATAACATGTTGTCCAACCTTGAATTTAGAACGCTTTTCAGGGACCACAACTGTATCTTCGTTCTTGAAACTGATCTCCTGCGATCTTTCCTGTGGGTCAGTTGGGATGTAGATGGAGATGGATCATAATCTCCATCCAGAAGATTCTCCGGGGAATTTGGGTCTGGCCCTGACTCACATTCTTTTTCAGGCAAAGTGTTTTCCTCATCAGAATGTACGCCAGCAACCTTGAATTTAGAACGCTTTTCGGGGACTACAACTGTATATTTGGTTCTTGAAACCGATCTCCTGCGATCTTTCCTGTGGGTCAGTTGGGATGTAGATGGAGACGGATCATAATCTTCATCCAAAAGATTCTCCGGGGAATTTGGGTCTTGCCCCCACCAATCACTTAAATATCCATCAGCTGCATCACACCCTACACCAACACATAAATCACTAACTTAAAATCAATCACTGTTGTATTTAACTATCTTCATATCTTTAGAAAATCAATCACTGTTGTATTTAACAATCAATTAAAATCCCTCCCGAAAATCAAGCCCTTTCGACTGAACCATCTATGGATTCAAACATAGAAAACCAACACTACATTCAAGCAAGAGAAATCAACCATCTACAAAAACTAAGATATATTCTAATGTGAAATGGTGGTGAAGATCTTAAATGGACGTTAAAGGTGATTAATCGAAACTCTGAAAGCAGCAGAGAAAAACAAGTAAAACCTATAATGTCACACCCCGGCCGCGTATAACATGCAACCGCGGCGGAAACGCCGGGGAGTGTTGGGACAGAATTAATTGTTTCACAACTATGGCATACAAAGTTATATTTTATTTATTAAACACGAGTGTTACATCGTTTCAAAATAGGAAATAAAGTGTTTATAACATAATTAAACTAGTCTATCTTCGTTTTATGTCTCTAAGGCACAGGTCCGCCCTAGTATCACATTCATCATCCTAAGCGACAGCTCCTGAAAACACATATGAAAGTAGGTACGTCAGCATAAAAATGCCTGTGAGATACATAGGTTTTGTGAAAATGGGATTCATGACTTGAGTTTAAAGAAAACGTTTAATAACGGTCAGTCATGAACCTTGTAAATTGTTTTGTCTTGTAAATCATTTGAAAAACGATAAAACTAGATGATATGTATAGATAAATGTAAGGTTAAACGAATAACCAAGTAAAATGAGTTGTATAAGATAAGTTGTTGGTAAAAATAATGTCTTGTGAAAAAATATGTTATTTGTGTAAAACGTAATATGTCTAAACTGAAATGATTTAGATAATGCTACGATATGTAATATTATACAAACATTTATATATAGGAAGTACCAGCGGCATATCCACCATGTTTGTATCGTATTACACACGTTTCGTTACTCAAATCATTTACCCAAACCAACCACCATGTAAATTGTTCATGTATAAGTTAATTGTCAAGTGTTATTGTGTAAACCATATCAAAATGTCTATGTTCAATGTAAACCATCAAATGTGTATATAAATGTCAAAATGTTTATGTTTAATGTAGATCATGTAATGTGTACCCAAAATATATCATGTATGGTAAGTGAAATATATCAACTAAACCATATGTAAAATGCACAAAAACAAGGTATTGAAGTAAAACATGGTTTAAATCAAAGCTATGTTTTGTGGAACAAATGCATGCTATATTGATACAAACATTTATGCGGTATTGTGAAAATGCGTACATCCAAGCCTTGAGACTGTGGCGATAAACCCTTAAACAAATTAAAGGTTTATCTAAGTTATGTGTATCGAATTCGGTCATTCCTTTCATCCAAACCAACCTAGGATGTCCGGAACGGGAGTTGTCAATTCTTATGGTACCACTACCTACTAACGGGCGGCATGATCGGTGTTAATGAATGTACATTGTATAATTTAAACAGACCAAATGTCATACCAAAATGTAGGCATATGATGATTAATTGTACTAAGTTCGCACACAATGGGCATACATAGCAGAAAATGTAGTGTAAAATGATGTACTAAGTACGCACACAATGGGCATACATAGCATAAAAGTCATGTAAATCAATGTGCTAGCATGCTCAGTCAACATACATAGCAAAAAAGGGTTACGTAAAACAATGTGCTTAATATGCTAAGTAAACATATGTAGCAGAATAATCTATTGTAAATCATGTACTAATCAGTGTACTAAAGAACATAGCAAGTATATGATGTGAAAACAGGAAAGCATGAAAGTAACAAGTAGGCACATGTGTTTCACCCAAAACAGTTTGGAAAACAATAAAAGAGGGGTTCAATGTACTCACCTGAGATTGCTTTGTAGTTCTTGTATAATAATCACACAATGCTAGAGATCACGGAATATCAAACGACACCTAATAGGTAGCTATATTAATATACCGGACCAAAATCGGAAGGATCGGATAGTATGCGGGTTCGTAAACCAAACGAGTATGGAGACTCGTGTAATATGGTTTAACAAAGCCTACATACTAAAATGAAACCTAACCTAAGCGCTTACGACCCATTACGACCCGTTTAGGTAGCTTATGCTACCTTAACGCGTCGTTCGCGTAAAACGCGTTTGGAACGCCTAACATCGTGACCATAAGGTATAACCTCGGAAGGTTACAGCTATGGTCACCTAATCTGTTTGGTCGGATCCTAATGATCGACCAAATGGGTCGGGTTCGAAAGTGTAAGCGATTGTTTAGATCGCTTACCTTACGACCCTATATAAGCACTAAACTAAAAGTGACGAGCTAAGCATGTTAGAACATGCTTAACTAAGTTTAGAAAACAGGTTTGGTATCAAAACAAACGGTTTTGACACCCAAGAGTAGTTTGGTTACAAAATACGCAAGAATGCGCATTTTGGCTGAAACTACGACTCGTCACTGAGCCTAGATAACGTGGTAATCAGTAGGTATAGTCGCTACGGACTATAACCATCGTGATCACGCTCACGTTATGAAGTTCCAACGAACTTCGTGTTGACCATAGGCTGGTCAACGCAGAAAGTCAAAGAAAACTTTGACTTTCGGACTTGAAAAGCGAATAAAAGAACGAAAGAACACTTACGAAGGGTCCCCGAAAGCTAATCTCGATCCAGGAGCTCAGGTATGAAGCAAAGGCCTCAACTTAGAGCTTTAGATCAGATTTTGTGGGTTTTTAACCAAAAGGGGGGGGGGGTATTTATAGGAAAAGCAAGACCGTTAGGATCGTTTCTTGAATAACGTGCCACGATCTAAGCCGTATACTTGTCGCAAAGTTGTGGTAGCTTATTTTGCCCCCACCATAGGAATTTGACACGTGTCGTTGCCCTTTGGTTGATCGAAAGGCCATTGCAAGTGGATCAGAAAACATTGAATCTGGTCTGTTTGTCTGATGCGGCCCGCGTTAGGATGCACACAAAACTCAGGCGGGCCGCTTGGCCTTGTCTGATCAGCACAAACTTTCAGAATTTACAGTTTAGGTCCCTGTTGCATATTTAAGCCATTTTCAACACTTCTAAGGCCCATAAAGCCAACTTTAAGGCCCTAAAATGATGCCTAAACATTGTGGACATGAAACATGCTCAAAAATATTCCGGATGTCAGTTCGTTTGGTCGTACGAACGCGATGTTCGCTTAATTACGACGGAATGCGCATAAGTGCGAAAAACGATCCAAATGTCGCGACGAATGCGTTTTTCTCATGCCAAACACTAAGGAATAATATAAAGGTGCTTACATAAGTTTTTGGATGTCCGGATGTATTCAGAACGTAAGTTATGCGTGAAAGTGCAAACTTGTGCACTTTTTGACACTTTTAGCCCCTGAATGATCCAAAAGTTTGTTTTAGCATACCAAACCCCTCAAAGCCTATTTCTAAGCTATGTAAAGGATATTTATGGTATGTTTAACTTATGGACATGTTCCGGAATGTTTGTTACAGTTCAAATTGGCATACTTTCGCAGTTTGTCAAGTTTAGTCCCTGTAAGCGAATTAACTTGTTTTTGCCATACCAAGGCCTTCAAAACTTATTTCTAAGTTATGTATTGGTTATTTAAGGTATGTTGAGTATATGTTGATGTTCCAGAGTATTTGTCGCATTAAACTGAGTACGTTTATGCACCAGTTTGCGTATAATTCTCCAGAAAGCGATGTAGAGTTTGAAATTGAACAAAAGTCAAAACATGAAAAATGTAAAACACAACCAAACAAATATTGGGATCAAATAACATTGTTTTATTGATAATTAAACTGTTCATAATGATTTCGAGCACAAATGTTACAGTCTCCCCTACTTGTGGAAATTTCGTCCCGAAATTTATTTAGAGGAAACTCGTGGAAAAAGATGCGGATATTTTGCCTTCATTTGATCTTCGCGTTCCCAAGTAAACTCGGGTCCACGTTTAGATTCCCAGTGAACCTTGACCAAAGGAATGCGCTTGCGTTTAAGCCCTTGACTTCACGTTCCATGATTTCCACCGGTTTCTCAACAAATTTCAGTGTTTTGTCAACACGAATTTCGTCAAGCGGTATGTGGAGGTTCTCATCAGCTAAACACCTCTTGAGATTGGACACGTGAAAGGTTGGATGAACATTTCCAAGTTCAGGAGGTAACTCAAGTCTGTAGGCTACCTTACCGATTCTTTCGACGATCTTGAATGGTCCAACGTATCTAGGTGCAAGTTTTCCTTTCTTTCCGAATCTGATCACACCTTTCCCAGGTGAGACCTTAAGTAATACACGATCACCGACTTGAAAATCTAAGGGCTTGCGTTTTAGGTCCGCGTAACTCTTTTCATGGCTTCTAGCTGTTTGAAGGCTATTATGAACTTTCTGAACCTTATCTGTTGTCTCTAAAATGAGGGCAGGTCCAGTAAGTTGAGCCTCGCCGATCTCATTCCAGCAGACTGGTGAACGACATTTTCGACCATAGAGAGCCTCGAAAGGAGCCATGTTGATGCTGGAGTGATAACTGTTGTTGTAGGAGAATTCAATCAACGGAAGATGTGAATCCCAACTACCCCCAAAATCGATCACACAAGCTCTAAGCATATCCTCCAGTGTCTGGATTGTTCTTTCAGATTGACCATCCATTTACGGATGATAAGCTGTGCTCAGATTAAGTTGGGACCCCATAGCAGATTGCATGGTTCTCCAGAAATGAGAAGTGAAACGAGCATCTCTGTCAGAAATGATGTTCAAAGGAACACCATGTCGAGCTACAATTTCATCCACGTAGATTTGAGCAAGTTTGTCAGCCGAAAAATCCTCACGGATTGGCAAGAAATGCGCTGATTTAGTAAGACGATCAACAACTACCCAGATGGCATCGTGACCTTTCTTTGTGCGTGGGAGTTTGGTAATGAGATCCATAGTAATGTTTTCCCATTTCCAAACTGGGATCTCTGGTTGCTCCAATAAACCGGAAGGACGCTGATGTTCAACCTTAACCTTAAAACAAGTAAGGCATTTTGATATATATAAGGCAATGTCTTTCTTCATACCAGTCCACCAATACTGAATACGAAGATCCTTATACATCTTATCTGAGCCAGGATGAATAGAATAACGAGACTTATGGGCTTCATCCATAAGCAGGGTACGAAGATTATCTTGGCTTGGGACCCACAAGCGGTCCATGAAGTAATACGATCCATTGTCCTTCAGTTCAAGAGCAGGTGTTATGTGATAAGGAAATTCCTTATCCATCAAACCTTGTGAAACACAAGCTTGTTGAGCCTGAGAAATACGGGCTTGGATATCGGATTGAGCTTGAATAACAGATTGGACACGAACACAATGAAGCTTAGTACGTTCCTTGCGACTCAAAGCATCGGCTACGACATTCGCCTTACCAGGATGTTAGCGAATTTCGCAGTCATAGTCGTTTAGAAGTTCAACCCAACGTCGTTGCCTCATGTTGAGTTCCTTCTGGTTGAAGATATGTTGAAGACTTTTGTGGTCTGTAAAAACCACACATTTTGTACCGTACAAATAGTGTCTCCAAATCTTAAGAGCGAAGACAACTACACCCAACTCAAGATCATGAGTGGTGTAGTTCTTCTCATGTATCTTCAACTGTCTCGATGCGTATGCTATGACTTTGTTCCTTTGCATCAGGAAGCAGGCAAGACCTAATTTAGATGCATCGCAATAAACGACGAAATCATCATTGCCCTCAGGCAAAGTTAGGACAGGCGCGTCGCAAAGTTTTTGTTTCAAAGTCAGAAACACTTCCTCTTGCTTGAATCCACAATCAAAGGGCTTGTTCTTCTGAGTTAGAGCAGTTAGAGGAACTGCAATCTTTGAGAAGTTCTCAATGAAGCGGCGATAATAACCCGCTAGACCAAGAAAAGAACGAACTTCAGTATGAGTAGTAGGTGTATCCCAATCCTTAATCGCACTGATCTTGGAGGGATCTACATTAATACCTTGTTCGTTGACAATATGTCCTAAGAATTGAACTTCTTTAAGCCAGAATTCACACTTGGAGAATTTGGCGAAAAGTTGCTCTTTCTTTAGGAGTTCCAAAGTAAGACGAAGATGTTGCTCATGATCAGCTCGCGTCTTAGAATATATTAAAATGTCATCAATAAAAACGATGATGAACTTATCCAAATAAGGCTTGCAGACTCTATTCATCAAGTCCATGAAAACAGCAGGAGCATTAGTCAAACCTAATGGCATGACTGTGAACTCATAATGTCCATAACGAGTACGGAACGTTGTCTTGGGAATATCTTCTTCATGCATACGGAGTTGATGATATCCAGATCGCAGATCAATCTTTGAAAAATAAGAAGCGCCTTGCAATTGATCAAAGAGATCATCAATGCGAGGTAGGGGATATCGATTCTTGATGGTAAGCTTGTTAAGCTCACGATAATCGATACACATCCTAAAATATCCATCCTTCTTCTTTACAAAGAGAACGGGAGCACCCCAAGGTGAAAAGCTAGGACGGATAAAACCTTTGTCAGAGAGTTCCTGTAGCTGCTTAGACAACTCTTGCATCTCAAACGGTGCAAGACGATATGGAGCTCTGGCAATGGGATTTGCACCAGGTACGAGATCAATACGGAATTCGACTTGGCGTGCTGGGGGTAGACTAGGTAACTCTTCAGGGAAAACCTCTGAATAATCCCGAACGACAGGAATATATTGAATAGACTTACCTTTGCCCTTATCTGCTACAACATGTGCCAAAAAGGCCACATAGTTCTTCCGCAGATACTTCTGAGCTTTAAAACAAGACATGAGTTTGAGACCACCAGCAGGTTTCTCACCACGAACCTGTAGGATCTCACCTGACGAAAGCGGCATGTGAATGATCTTCTCAAAACAGACTATCTCTGCGTGATGCTTGGCTAACCAATCCATACCCACAATAACGTCGAAGCTTCCAAGTTGCATAGGCGTGAGGTCAATAGGAAAAAGATGGTTGTTAAGGTTCAACTGGCAGTTGCGGAGAACAGAATCAAGAACAATAGGTTCACCGCTCGCCACTTCTATTGTCAATGGTTTACCTAGTTTCGTTCTAGACACTCGAAGAAATGGTTCAAAAGATAACGAAACAAAACTCTTATCGGCACCCGAATCAAAAAGAACAGATGCTGGCTGATTATTAATAAAGAACGTACCGTTCACCACATTATCATCTGCTTGTGCCTCTTGTGCGTTCATGTTGAAGACTCGACCTCGAGCCTGGGCCTGATTCTGGTTTGCATTCTGGTTGGCTAGCATCGGGCACCGGTTTCTGTAATGGGTCAAATCCCCATAGTTATAACAAGCACCTGGTGGGTAGTGTGGTCGTGCAGCTTGACCCTGTTGCTGAGTAGGAGGCTGAGCTTGGTTCTGGTTAGCAGGAATGCGGCAGGTGGCAGCAAGATGACCATTTCTTCCACAGTTGGTGCATTGACGACACTGAACCTGTGGTGGGTGATGGCTGTTACACCTGTTGCACAAAGGTGCATTGCCAAGATAAGGCTTCTTGGCTGGAGGCTGTGCGGGTTGGTCGGGAGCTGCCTGGTTGGCTTGGGCAGTGACAACATAGTTTTGGGAAGCCTTACGCTTCCTTGCTCTTTTCGATGAACCAGAATCCTTTCCATTTTTGTTTTGACCTTTCTTGCTATCTTCCTTGTCAGACGACTGTTTCTTGCCCTTGTCACCCTTCCTGTGTAATTTATTCTTCCGAATCTGCGACTCAGTCAATGTCGCTGATAACTCGATCGCCTGACGGAGTGTGGTAGGGTTACTACCAGTAATGATGTCTTGTACCGAGTCAGGCAGGTCGTCGATGTACCTTTCGATAGCCTTGTCGAGTGGGGCAACCATAGTCGGGCAAAGCAGACTCAACTCCTCAAACCTATCAGTATATGCCCTGTGCTCGCCACTATCTTGTTTCAAATCATCAAACTCCTTCTCCAATGCTCGTTGTTCATGACGAGGACAAAACTCCCTCATTATAAGAGCTCTAAGTTCAGCCCATGTCTGTGCTAGAGCAACTTCTGCACCACGGTCTCTCATTACCCCATTCCACCATGTAAGAGCCCTCTTTTGAAACACGCTCGAAGAAAACTCGACCTTGCGATTATCCGGACACTGAACGTGGCGAAAAGTATTCTCAATGCTCTCGAACCATTGAAGAAGCCTAGTTGCTCCCTCAGAACCACTAAACTTGAGTGGTTTAGCCGAGTTAAAATTCTTGAAATTGCATGGAGCATTGTTGTTGTTGTTGGCTTGGTTCCATTGAGCAAAGAGATTTGGGAATTGGGCAGCCATCTGCTGTGCAATAATTTCTGCCAGCTCGGCAGTAGCTATCTGGTTTTCGCGTCGAGGAGGCATTCTAAAAGAGGAAAAACATGAGAGGAAACGAGTGAGATGATTGGGTGAAGAGGATGAAATGAAACAAAATCAACAAAAGCAAAGATGGTGGTTACGCATCGCAAAGCAAACAAGCGACACGAAATGTCTAGTCAAAGTAAATGGGTCAAAAATAATGTATCGCGAAGACATTTTCGCCTTTAACTGAACACTCACCCCAAGAGTTCCCAGGTAAGTGTGACTGGTCCGATTATGTGGATTTGTACGAACACTCTAGCCTTAGACAGAAAACTCAGGGTACAGGCATTCACTCTTCCAGTTCGCACGTGTTCACACTATTAAAACCCGAAAACCTTGACGAGACTTTTGAAAATCCAAAGGGGTTCAAAACCTTATAACAGAGGGTTCAAAACCTAGTAATCAATCATCCTCGAACAGGCGATTAATTTTCAAAGCGGATTAGGAATTGAAGTTCCCGTTGTGGTTATCACCTAAGGATAGGTGAAGTGCATGTTTTAAAATCTAAACACAAGATAACTTGTGTTAGGGTCCTAGAAAGTTATAGTCTAGGTCAAAGTATTACTAATAACCTAATTCCCTATAACCATTGGCTCTGATACCAACTCTTCTGTCACACCCTTGCCGCGTATAACATGCAACCGCGACGGAAACGCGGGGAGTGTTGGGACAGAATTAATTGTTTCACAACTATGGCATACAAAGTTATATTTTATTTATTAAACACGAGTGTTACATCGTTTCAAAACAGGAAATAAAGTGTTTATAACATAATTAAACTAGTCTATCTTCGTTTTATGTCTCTAAGGCACAGGTCCGCCCTAGGATAACATTCATCATCCTAAGCGACAGCTCCTGAAAACACATATGAAAGTAGGTACGTCAGCATAAAAATGCCTGTGAGATACATAGGTTTTGTGAAAATGGGATTCATGACTTGAGTTTAAAGAAAACGTTTAATAACAGTCAGTCATGAACCTTGTAAATTGTTTTGTCTTGTAAATCATTTGAAAAACGATAAAACTAGATGATATGTATAGATAAATGTAAGGTTAAACGAATAACCAAGTAAAATGAGTTGTATAAGATAAGTTGTTGGTAAAAATAATGTCTTGTGAAAAATATGTTATTTGTGTAAAACGTAATATGTCTAAACTGAAATGAGTTAGATAACGCTGCGATATGTAATATTATACAAACACTCATATATAGGAAGTACCAGCGGCGTATCCACCATGTTTGTATCGTATTACACACGTTTCGTTACTCAAATCATTTACCCAAACCAACCACCATGTAAATTGTTCATGTATAAGTTAATTGTCAAGTGTTATTGTGTAAACCATATCAAAATGTCTATGTTCAATGTAAACCATCAAATGTGTATATAAATGTCAAAATGTTTATGTTTAATGTAGATCATGTAATATGTACCCAAAATATATCATGTATGGTAAGTGAAATATATCAACTAAACCATATGTAAAATGCACAAAAACAAGGTATTGAAGTAAAACATGGTTTAAATCAAAGCTATGTTTTGTGGAACAAATGCATGCTATATTGATACAAACATTTATGCGGTATTGTGAAAATGCATACATCCAAGCCATGAGACTGTGGCGATAAACCCTTAAACAAATTAAAGGTTTATCTAAGTTATGTGTATCGAATTCGATCATTCCTTTCATCCAAACCAACCTAGGATGTCCGAAACGGGAGTTGTCAATTCCTATGGTACCACTACCTACTAACGGGCGGCATGATCGGTGTTAATGAATGTACATTGTATAATTTAAACAAACCAAATGTCATACCAAAATGTAGGCATGTGATGATTAATTGTACTAAGTACGCACACAATGGGCATACATAGCATAAAATGTAGTGTAAAATGATGTACTAAGTACGCACACAATAGGCATACATAGCATAAAAGTCATATAAATCAATGTGCTAGCATGCTCAGTCAACATACATAGCAGAAAAGGGTAACGTAAAACAATGTGCTTAATATGCTAAGTAAACATATGTAGCAGAATAATGTATTGTAAATCATGTACTAATCAGTGTACTAAAGAACATAGCAAGTATATGATGTGAAAACAGGAAAGCATGAAAGTAACAAGTAGGCGCATGTGTTTCACCCCAAAACAGTTTGGAAAACAGTAAAAGAGGGGTTCAATGTACTCACCTGAGATTGCTTTGTAGTTCTTGTATAATAATCACACAATGCTAGAGATCACGGAATATCAAACGGCACCTAATAGGTAGCTATATTAATATACCGGACCAAAATCGGAAGGATCGGATAGTATGCGGGTTCGTAAACCAAACGAGTATGGAGACTCGTGTAATATGGTTTAACAAAGCCTACATACTAAAATGAAACCTAACCTAAGCGCTTACGACCCATTACGACCCGTTAAGGTAGCTTATGCTACCTTAACGCGTCGTTCGCGTAAAACGCATTTGGAACGCCTAACATCGTGACCATAAGGTATAACCTCAGAAGGTTACAACTATGGTCACCTAATGTGTTTGGTCGGATCCTAATGATCGACCAAATGGGTCGGGTTCGAAAGTGTAAGCGATTGTTTAGATCGCTTACCTTACGACCCTATATAAGCACTAAACTAAAAGTGACGAGCTAAGCATGTTAGAACATGCTTAACTAAGTTTAGAAAACAGGTTTGGTATCAAAACAAATGGTTTTGACACCCACGAGTAGCTTGGTTACAAAATACGCAAGAATGCGCATTTTGGCCGAAACTACGACTCGTCACTGAGCCTAGATAACGTAGTAATCAGTAGGTATAGTCGCTAGGGACTATAACCATCGTGATCATGCTCACGTTATGAAGTTCCAACGAACTTCGTGTTGACCATAGGCTGGTCAACGTAGAAAGTCAAAGAAAACTTTGACTTTCGGACTTGAAAAGCAAATAAAACAACGAAAGAACACTTACGAAGGGTTCCCGAAAGCTAATCTCGATCCAGGAGCTCAGGTATTGAGCAAAGGCCTCAACTTAGAGCTTTGGATCAGATTTTGTGGGTTTTAACCAAAAGGGGGGGGGTATTTATAGGAAAAGCAAGACCGTTAGGATCGTTTCTTGAATAACGTGCCACGATCTAAGCCGTACACTTGTCGCAAAGTTGTGGTAGCTTATTTTGCCCCCACCATAGGAATTTGACACGTGTCGTTGCCCTTTGGGTGATCGAAAGGCCATTGCAAGTGGATTAGAAAACATTGAATCTGGTTTGTTTGTCTGATGCGGCCCGCGTTAGGATGCACACAAAACTCAGGCGGGCCGCCTGGCCTTGTCTGATCAGCACAAACTTTCAGAATTTACAGTTTAGGTCCCTGTTGCATATTTAAGCCATTTTCAACACTTCTAAGGCCCGTAAAGCCAACTTTAAGGCCCTAAAATGATGCCTAAACATTGTGGACATGAAACATGCTCAAAAATATTCCGGATGTCAGTTCGTTTGGTCGTACGAACGCGATGTTCTCTTAATTACGACGGAATGCGCATAAGTGCGAAAAACGATCCAAATGTCGCGACGAATGGGTTTTTCTCATGCCAAAAACTAAGGCATACATAAATTTTTGGATCTCCGGATGTATCCAGAACGTAAGTTATGCGCGAAAGTGCAAACTTGTGCACTTTTTGACACTTTTAGCCCCTGAATGATCCAAAAGTTTGTTTTAGCATACCAAACCCCTCAAAGTTTGATAATTGAACTGTTCATAATGATTTCGAGCACAAATGTTACATATAATATTACTGAAAACAAAACGTTCTCTAATGTGGTCTGTTTGGATTAAATTAAGCACCAGCAAAATCAGAAGGAAGATCAACAACATCTCAACAAAATCTATAGTTATTTGCAACAGATCTAAAAGATAGTTGAACTGAAATTTCAGAAATGTAGAGTTTAACATTACCATGTGCACGGGGTACTTGTTATAACCTCTGAATTTTCAACATGTTATGATCGAGTAACATGTACGTTCTTCAGTTCCCTACACGATTAAACCGTATAAAAGTAAGAAAACAAAAAGCTTATGAAAAAACAAAACTGGAAATCTCGTCACAATAATAATAGCAAACAAGATTGAAGGTTTACCCTGAGATCACGTCGCCTCTTTTCCTCTAACATTGTTAATGATCGTTACAAGTTAGGGTTGTGTATGGCGGCACTGGCTGATAAAGATACGTCTGTCGAATTATTGAAAACTAGGTTTTTATGGTTGTGCGTGGGTACGGGTAAGGTGTGAAATTTACTATTCTACCCCCTCCATTTTACATTTTGTTTTAGTCTTGTTCATCACTTACCCCTTAAATTTGTGGATTTTCATTAATATATATATATATATATATGTGTGTGTGTGTGTGTGTGTGTGTGTGTGTGTGTGTGTCACACCCTGGCTTTGCGGAAGCGTGGTTAATTTGGTGTGACTTCTTAATACCATAGCTTAATCATAACAAAGCTATATGAAGTAAAAACATGCAAGATCATCCATTAAATTTTTAAAAACCAAATACAATACAATTGTCTTTAACGGGAAAATACCCTAGCAACCATAACATTATTCAACAAACAAACAAAACATAAATATGGTTTAAAGACTGTGACTTGTCCAGGAAAGACTCACATTCCCTAAACCCCGGATGACCTCGGAAACTAGTGCAGCGGGAAAACGTGCCATACCGTGCCAGATCTTTAATTCCCTGAAATACATGTAAGTTGAAAAATCAACAATAATGTTGAGCGAGTTCATGCGAAAGTGAGTAAATAAACCTTTGTATTTATCAAAAATCCTGGTATGTAGCAAATAAGGAAAAAAGAGATCACCAATGGTTTGCAAGGCCATTGATACGTGTGAAGTGCAAGTAGGAAGACTCAACCCTTGCGATTTTGCGTCGGGGCACAAAGTCACCCCGAGGTCCGTTATGCTGGACCTGGGGTTGGGCTCGCTACACCCAGATAGATCTACCGCTTACGTCCCTCGGTCCTACCATGAGGATTAATGGCCTCCAGTTCCCGCCTACCCACTCACATGATCTAAGTAGTAACCCTCCTTACGCTAACCATACCATGTAAAAAGTACTCATAATCATAGTAACATGTATTTCACCCCCCGCAGTTTAGAAAACTGAAAACAGTTAAGAGAAAAGGGGGACATGAACTCACAGTCGGTGCGTCTCTACCAAGTACTCCAAATCAGGCAGCTGAGCAACGACCTACATGTGCTAATTCTATTAGACGGACGGCCGTGCCTTAGCTTTACAGTTTAAGTTTTTGGGAAATAGTTAGACAACTATTCCGTGTTTACTTTTCGTATATACTTGGTAGTTAATCTCCTTCCCAAGGATGGGGGATTTAATACATGTGCGTTCGAATTATATCATTAAGTCTCACTTAATATATATTTATTTCTAATTCCAAAATATAAACATTTTTCTCAAAAATATTATATTTTTACTTCACAATATTTTCCCAAAAATAATACGTTGATAAGATACGCGTTCATAAATATTTCTGTAAAATGCGTAAGTTACGTTTTATCATTCGAGTGGTAATAAATATTACCAGTGTAACTTATATAATTATCGTAGAGGCGTTCGTATTATTTTGGATCTGTTAACGTTCGTAAATATTATTTTTACTCTAAAAATAATATTTGTGTATTTTTACAAAATAATCATAAACAGTGTGGTGAAAATATATTTACTAAATATATATATTTATCACGTTTAGTTTTTGTGAAAATCCCACCTCCGATATTTGTAAATAAAGTCGTGGCGAAACTTATATTTCGAAAACATGTCAAAAGTATTTCTAACACTTATAGTGAAAATATTTCTAAGTGTTAGGTTTTTAGAAAAATTTTGCCAGAGTTTCCTCTGTAACTGGAGGTGGCCACGCTTTCAAGCGTATCATTTTCTTTTACTAAATCAATTTCAACGACTTCTTTAGTCAATCAAACAATTTCTGACACAACAAACTAGTCGACAAGTATGTAAATCGCATAATTACATGAACTTGTAGTTTTTCCGAAACTATAGTGTAAATCCCATTATATTTTGTGGATCTTTATATAAAGTAATGTGATCTCGTAAAAACCTCGTTTTTAGAGTAATTCCATCTTTACAACTTCTCGTCATCTTTTACAAAGTTTGTTATTTTGTCGAAACTTTTCATTTCACTAGTGTTCACACACTTGTGGTTTATAAAAATCATGCTTGTTAGTGTAAGATCCATTTTTAGAAAACACGATTTCTTTGACACTTGGTCTTTCGAAAATACCACTTGCAGATACGTAGATCTGCTAGTTTTAAACACTATTTCTTAAGTAAAATACTTTTACACAAATTCATGGTTCGCGTGTGGTAGAGTTTCACCTTTTAACCCTTGTCTCATTCAAAACAAGCTTATGTCAAGATCCATGACCTTAACCAAACCGGGTTAAATGATGATCCGAGCTACCACAACATAGATCGGGTCTAAATAATCACAACTTTCAATTACTACATCATTTACACAACTAGCGAGCTTTTAACCAACATTATTCATGTTTTTAGTAGACTTTTGTGCTTCAAATTGCAAGTTTCCGAATTTTAACCGTTACATAACATATTAACCACTTTAGAATAGTTCAAGAGAGTGTTTTAAGCATTATACCTCTAGCTCGAGGCTAGGGAAGAATCTATGCGAAAAATGCATGGATAAAAGCTAGAGAAAGTGGTCCTTCGAACTCCGAGTGCACCAAGCTTCCTATTACGTGATCCTTGAAGCTTGTACAACCTTAGAATGGAATGATCAAGACTCGAAAATGGTTGTAGTGGGGAAGGGGGTTTCGGCCGAGACTTGGAGCAAGAGGGAGAGAGTAAATTTTGTGGTGTTGAGTGTGAGAAATCATATGTGCAAATGGTGTGTTTTATAGACAAACTTATGTTCTTAATCCAATGGTTATTGTGTCTTAAAGATATTAGACACAAATAAATAAAATAATCTAAATTGTACAAGAGGTGTCCCCCTCTAGTTACATGGTGACCGATCGGCCCAAGGGGGGGAGGGGGGGCTTGGTTGAATTCTAACCATATGTTAAGTATTTAGTTAGGTTAACTAAGTTAAGTTTAGGGGTTAACTTGGTTAGTTGTGTGTTGTGTTTTAACGCGGGTGTTAGGGTGTTCAGGGACCCTAACTGGCTCAGAAAAAGACCAATAATATTTATGGCAATATTTTCATGTTCAGGGTATAGTCCGGTTGTTTGGTTGGATAGTAATCCGTTAAGGTGCTTAACAAAGCCTTTAAGTGTCGTAAATACCATTTTTAGTGACACAACTTATTCCTGACACTTTGGAAAGTGTCTAGTAATATTTTTCTCATGTTTTGGCACTTTATTAGCTAGCCAGAAGCTGAAATGTTAATTAAAGTGCTGTGTTTTGTGCTCAGTGTATGTTTTAGGCACATCCAGTCATCGTAACTTATTCCTAGAGACGCGGTTCTACAACCCTTGTATCCCTACACTCACTATGGGTGTAGTAAAATAATTCTGGCTCATGCAGGCCTTAGAGGCAGTATCTGCCTGATGCTGGCTTTGTCAGCATGTTCAATAGGTTATCCGTTCATAGTGCTACTGTGCTTTTGTGCATCATGTTTGTCACTAGAGTTCAGCATGTAAATAATGTAGTGACGGTATGTAAAGTATGATGCAGGAATATACAAGTATCAGAAATCAAGTAGTAGTTCATCAGTAATTTCAAGTAAGCACAGTAATTAAGCAGCAATTAATTATTAATTAAACCGTACGGATACCTGGTTTAGAGAGGGTTGTCACATTCTCCCCCCGTTAGAAAAATTTCGTCCCGAAATTTAAGTTCTGCTTGTAGAAGCAGGGTTCTTGGGAAATAGATGGGGGTATTTTTCTTTCATTCGGTCCTCACGCTCCCAGGTGAATTCAGGACCATGGCGGGCATTCCAACGAACTTTGACGAGCTTGACACTGCTCCGGCGGGTCTTGTTCACTTTCCAATCCGTGACCTCAACAGGTTCTTCAACGAAGTGGAGCGTGTCATCAACCTGAATTTCGTCGGTAGGAATGACAACGGTATCTTGTGTTGGACTTTTCTTCAGATTGGATACATGAAATGTATCGTGAACAACATTTAGCTCAGCAGGTAAGTCCAGCTTGTAAGCTACGGTCCCGATTCTTTCCAAAATCCTGAACGGACCAATATATCGCGGATTTAACTTTCCACGCTTCCCAAAGCGTGCCACACCCTTCCATGGTGATACCTTCAACAAAACCATATCACCAACCTCAAACTCTAGAGGTTTCCTGCTTCGATCCGCGTAGGCTTTCTGCCGGTCACGAGCCGCACTGATGCGATCTCGTATCTGTGCAATCTTATCAGTGGTTTCCTGGACTACATCTGGGCCAACCAACTGTCTATCACCGGCGTCAGACCAACAGAGCGGTGACCTGCACTTGCGCCCATACAAAGCTTCGAATGGCGCGGCACCAATACTGGTGTGGTAGCTGTTGTTGTATGAAAACTCAACCAGAGGCAAATGCTTATCCCAGCTACCGCCCAAATCCATCACACATGCTCTCAGCATATCTTCCAGGGTCTGTATCGTCCGTTCGCTTTGACCGTCGGTCTGCGGGTGAAATGCGGTGCTCATGTTCAATTGCGAGCCAAAAGCTTCTTGGAAGGATTGCCATATCCTTGACACGAACCTTCCATCTCTATCGGAGATAATCGAGAGAGGTACTCCATGGCGTGTAACAATTTCTCTCATGTAAATTTCGGCCAACTTGCTCGTATTATCCTTCTCTCGGATAGGTAAGAAGTGTGCTGACTTCGTCAATCGATCCACTATTACCCAGATGGTGTCATGGCCCCTTGGCGTTCTTGGCAATTTTGTAATAAAATCCATGGAGATTTGTTCCCACTTCCACTTGGGAATCTCTGGTTGTTGCAGAAGTCCTGAAGGCTTCTGGTATTCCGCTTTAACCTTAGCGCAAGTTAAACATTTGCTCACATAAACAGCCACATCGCCTTTCATCCTAGGCCACCAATAATAATCTTTAAGATCCTGGTACATCTTATCCGCTCCAGGGTGGATAGAGTACCGCGACTTGTGAGCTTCATCGAAAATAACCTTTCTTAAGCCTCCAAACAAAGGAACCCAAATTCTTTTCTCAAAACATAACGTTCCTTCCCTGTTTGGTACCAATAGCTTTTCCATCCCACGGAGATACTCTTCTCCAAGGTTTCTTTCCTTGAGAGCTTCTCTCTGCGCGTCACGAATGCGCAGAGGAAAATCGGTTCGAATAACCATCTCCAAAGCTCTAACCCTTATGGGCTTGATCCTCCCTTTTCGACTTAGGGCATCGGCGACCACATTCGCCTTCCCTGGATGATACTTTATCTCGCAGTCGTAGTCATTCAATAGCTCTACCCATCGTCTTTGCCTCATATTCACCTCCTTCTGGTTGAATATGTGCTGGAGGCTCTTGTGATCTGTGAAGATTGTACATTTCGTACCATAAAGGTAGTGTCTCCAGATCTTTAAAGCAAAAACCACTGCGCCAAGTTCCAAATCGTGTGTGGTATAGTTCTTTTCATGTACCTTCAGTTGGCGTGACGCGTAGGCAATAACCTTTTGGCATTGCATCAACACACAACCCAATCCTTGACGCGATGCGTCGCAGTATACCACAAAATCATCTGTACCCTCTGTTAGGGCTAAGATTGGCGCGTTGCAAAGCTTATCTTTCAATACCTGAAACGCTTCTT
Organism: Helianthus annuus; assembly: GCF_002127325.2. Lineage (NCBI taxonomy): Eukaryota > Viridiplantae > Streptophyta > Magnoliopsida > Asterales > Asteraceae > Helianthus > Helianthus annuus. The sequence goes on from NC_035448.2 coordinate 89,276,678, forward strand.
CCTGTTTGATTCCCCAATCAAACTTCTTGTCCTTCTGAGTGAGGAGCGTCAATGGTTGAGCGATCTTTGAAAAATTCTCAATGAATCTTCGGTAATAGCCAGCCAAACCCAAGAATTGCCGAATCTCGGTTGGCGTCTTTGGCATTTCCCAATCCTTGATCGCCTCGATCTTGGTTGGATCCACGTGGATTCCATCTCCATTTACCACGTGCCCAAGGAATTGCACTTCTCGTAGCCAAAACTCGCACTTAGAGAACTTGGCATACAACTGTTCTTTCTTCAGCAGCTCTAAAATGCTCTTAAGTGCTGCTCGTGCTCAGCCTTCGTCTTTGAATAAATCAAAATATCATCGATGAATACAATCACGAACTTATCCAAGTACGGCTTGCAAACCCGATTCATCAAGTCCATGAACACTGCAGGTGCGTTTGTCAGACCAAACGGCATAACAAGAAACTCGTAGTGCCCATAACGGGTTCTGAAGGTTGTCTTCGGGATACTCTCCTCTTGTATCCTTAGCTGATGGTAACCAGATCGCAAATCGATCTTCGAATAGAAGCTTGAACCTTGAAGTTGGTCGAACAGATCATCAATCCTTGGCAGAGGATACCTATTCTTGATCGTCAGCTTGTTCAACTCTCTGTAGTCAATGCACATACGGAAACTACCGTCCTTCTTCTTGACAAACAAAATTGGAGCTCCCCAAGGCGAGAAGCTCGGTCGGATAAATCCCTTGTCTAGCAACTCTTGAAGTTGTGTCGACAATTCTTGCATCTCAGACGGAGCAAGTCTGTAAGGAGCCTTAGCCACAGGCGCGGCGCCTGGAACTAAGTCAATGCGGAATTCCACTTGCCTTTGGGGCGGCAATCCAGGCAAATCTTCTGGGAAGACTTCTGGGTACTCCCTCACGACAGGGATGTCTTCGATCTTCGGTTCTTCAGCTTTCTTATCCACAATGTGTGCCAGAAAAGCAACACAACCTTTCTGCAAACACTTTCTTGCCTTCAGGCAGCTAATAATTCTTAACGGCGTCTCACGCTTCTCTCCGTGAACAACAATGGTCTCACCATCTTCAGTCGGGATACGAACGACCTTCTCATGGCAAACTATCTCAGCCTTGTTACTTGATAACCAATCCATTCCTACTACCACGTCGAAGCTTCCTAACTGGACTGGTAGTAGATCTAGAGCGAACTCATGCTCTCCCAGTTCGATTACGCAACCTCGAATCACCTCATTAGCTTCTACTAACTTCCCATTCGCCAATTCGATCGAGTACGGAATATCTAACTTACTAGCGGCTAAACCAAGCATATTCTTAAATTCTAACGACACGAAGCTAAAATCGGCGCCAGTGTCAAATAAAACGGATGCATAGCGTTGGTTTACAGGGAACGTACCAGTGACAACATTGGGATCCTGGCGCGCTTCCCTTGCTTCTATGTTGAAGACCCTTCCGCGGGCTTGGATTAATTCTGGGCAATTCTTCTTGTAGTGCCCAAGATCACCACAGTTGAAACATCCGGGTCTCTGCCCATTTCCACCACCGTTTCCAACTTGATTGTTTCTCTGGTTACGATTTATGGTGCCCGCTTGGTTTGCATTGTTGACCCGATTCCCATCACCTCCATTGTTTCCTTGTGGGCGATTCCCAATACCACCACGATTATTTCTATTCCCAAATCCTCCTTGGCCTCCCCGGCCAGCACTAGCCCAACAAGAGTCCTTCAAGTGACCAGTCTTTCCACAAGCTTCACATACTTTTGGCCCGCATCAACCAGAATGATGGCGTTGGCAAGAGTTACACTTGGGATGTGCACCCATATATCCCTTACCTTTCCTCCTACCACCAGCTGTATCCTGAGCTGGCGCGTTTTGCTCTCCTTTCTTAACCACCACCCCGGTGCCCTGCTTGAAGTTTGAAAACTTCCGCTTGTTCCCTCCTGATGACTCCACATGAGTCTCTTTCTTCTTTGGCTCAACTTCATCAAACTTGTTCCAACGAATTGCCTCCTCTGTGAGAGCCACGCTCAAATCAATGGCTTCAGTGATAGTTGCAGGTTTGGAGGAGGTCACCATGCTTATGATTTGATGAGCTAATCCCCAAATGAAACGCTCAATTCTCTTGAACTCAGGAGTGACCATGTAGGGTACCACGTGCGACAAATCGTGGAATCTCTGAACAAACTCTGCAAACTTTGGGCCTTCCATTTTCAAATGCCAGAACTCGGTCTCCAATCTCTGGATTTCAGCGCGGGAACAGTACTTTTTGCGCATGAGTTCCTTCAGTTCGGTCCAGGTCAGCGCGTAGGCAGCAGCTTCGCCAAGTGTCTGTACTTGCAAATTCCACCAGGATAGGGCTCCATCCAAAAATAGCCCAGAGATATAGGTGACTTGCTGATCCGGTGCGCATTTTCTCATGCGAATAACAGATTCAGTTTTCTCAGCCCAGCGGACAAAGGTGACAGCACCTCCTGTGCCATCAAAGTTTACGGGCTTGCAGTCCAAGAACTGTTTGTAGGTGCACCCATGAGGTGGATTGTTGTTGTTGCCAGTGTTGCCAGAGTTGCTTCCACTCATTCCTCCTTGAGAGGCAGCATATTGAGCAATAGCAGCAGCAATGACTTGCTGTAGTTCGGCCTGTGTCGTAGGCATTTGCTGTTGTTGACGTCTTGGCGGCATCTTCTAAAGATGTGTTTACGTCGGTCAGGCCATAGTAAAGCGTACGTATATAGTAATAGTAATAGCACATAACATCTCATGTTATCAATATATCACAAATACTAATCACACAACATCCCATGTCACAAATATTATACACACAACATCCCATGTCATAAAAATATAAATAAGCAATCAAGCGAATCAAATATGATGAGAATACTGCGATTGCTATATATCGAGACCACGTAGTAAGTGTATCAGTACATCACTGTGTCATACAATCATCAATCAACTAGGGGCTACATCACCCCTGTCCAAAAACTATATCAGGTCAGTGTCAAATACATCAAATACATCAAATATATGTCAACAAAAGTCAGAATCATCATGTAGTCTCCAAAAATGCTGTGTAGTCAAAAGCAATCGCGGTCCTCTCACCAACGTCTACCCAAACAGTACTGATGAGCTCTATACAGATGGCAGTGGAGGAGGGGGAAAGTGAGTGTAAAACAAACGGCGTAACTGGAGCCAGTCCTCCTCCATGGCTCTCTGAGTACGGATGAATGAAGCGACCTGCTGCTCTAAAGCAAAGAGGCGTGCAGCATAGTCTGGGGGTACCGGTCGATAAGGCTGCAAAGGAGAGTGTGTCTGACCGTGACACTGGCATGGTGGCAGCTGAGCTCTCTCAAGCTCCTGGATGCGCTGCGTGTGTGTCTCGTGCTGAAAAATGAAAGACATCAAAACGTCCTCTATGGTGTGTCCCACATGGAATGGATGGTAAGGATCAGTAGGTGGCATGACAGGCGGTGACGGCCAAAGGAATGGCGTACTGGTGGGATCAAAAGGTGCCACATGAAAAGGAGAGACAGGGGGTACAACAGGTGGAAACTGTGGCATGACAGGAACAGATGTCGGTATATGCCCAAAGGGATGGGCCGACGAACCCTCTCCAGGTCTCGCTGGAGGTACAAACTGAGGAACCTGAAAAGAGAAATCAACATGTCGTGTATCAGTGTGGTGTGGGGGAATAGGTGGAACATCCTCATCAGCAGGAATCCACCCGTGCTGTGCGTGCTCGTCCGGTGGATCCATGTGTGCCGCGAACAGTGCATGCTCGGGCTCTAGTGGTACGGGATCAGGTGGGGGAGCAACAATAGGGTGAACGGGTGCAATGTGATCGACAGGATGGTCAACAGGTATATCAGCAATAAGAGGTGGATCGACATGATCGGCAGCAATCACATGTTCACCCTCCAGATGATCATCGACAGGCGGGTCAGCTAGAACAGGCTCAACAGGGATGCCAGCATGTACGGGGTCATGCTCAGGCATAGGGTCTAGAGCAGCTGCCTGCTCAGGAGCCAAGGCAGGCTCAGGGTCATCAAAAGCCATCTCGAAATCGAACTCGGGGTCAATAGGATCGACCGGGTCAGCTGGATCCTCCATGGGCTGATCCATCGGTATGAACTCTATATCATGATCCGGGTCGAATCCCGGAGGAAAGATAGGATCAGAATCCTCTATGTCATCATGGTCAAACGCAAAGCTGGGAATATGAGCAACAGAGGATGCCTGGTCGGGGTCCGAACCATGCGAAAAGTGTTGTGCGCTCAAAGGGTGGGAAGGTGCGGATGCCACAGACTCAAAGGAGTCTAGGACCGGAGAATGCGCAGGCGAATTCTCGGTGGGAGCATCAGCGATCATCAGAAGATCGCCAGCAGGAAGTAGGGCCGCGTCCTAGATCTCATCCTCTAGAAGATCATCATCCTCTATGGGCTCATCATCATACAGGTCAATATCGCCGTCAGCCTCGGCGTCAAGAAGTAAATCATAGCTGGATAAACGGCTAAGGGTATAGGAGCCGGAATCTCTACTAATGGTAGGTACTCAACGGGAGGGCCATCTGCAGGCTCATCAGCACCCTCAGGTAGTGCGAAGGGCTGAAAATCGTCCTCGTCAGTGCTGGTGTAGTCAGAAGTGTGCACCTCGTGCTCTGAGGATGGGAGGTCATCAGATACTACAGGTATAGGTCCGGTGGTGTCCGAATCGCATACGCATAAACATGTCGCATGGCACAGGCGATTCATGATGTCAGTAACATAAACACAATTATGCACAAATAATCAGTCATACAATCAAGTAATCACATAAGTCACCAAGTAAGAAATCACATAATTCTCCTAGTCCCACTAGCCTTCCAGTCTCCTAGACTGACATTCCTAGTCCCACTAGCCAAATTCCTCCCAGTCTCTAAGACTGACATTTCTAGTCCCACTAGCCAAATTCCTCCCAGTCTCTAAGACTGCTCTATCATCCACCTCGACCTCCTAGATCGAGCCTCGGCCTCCATGACCGAGCCTTAGCCTTCATGACTGAGCCTACTCTTCCTAGTCTCACTAGCTATCTACCTCGATCTCTAAGATCGAGCCTCGGCCTCCAAGACCGAGCCTCGGCCTCCAAGACTGAGCCTAAAACAATAAACATCTACCTCGATCTCTAAGATCGAGCCTCGGCCTCCAAGACCGAGCCTCAGCCTCCAAGACTGAGCAAAAAAAATAATAAATGAAATGTGCTCAACATTTGTTTATAAAAAGGTTTTGGATCTGGACTTAAGTGGTATGCAGTAAAAATGTTTTCGTGAGAGCCCTAGTGATCATAGTCTAGACTCGAGAAGGAATCCTAGTTCGCTATGATCAGAGCTCTGATACCAAGCTGTCACACCCTGGCTTTGCGGAAGCGTGGTTAATTTGGTGTGACTTCTTAATACCATAGCTTAATCATAACAAAGCTATATGAAGTAAAAACATGCAAGATCATCCATTAAGTTTTTAAAAACCAAATACAATACCATTGTCTTTAACGGGAAAATACCCTAGCAACCATAACATTATTCAACAAACAAACAAAACATAAATATGGTTTAAAGACTGTGACTTGTCCAGGAAAAAGTCACATTCCCTAAACCCCGGATGACCTCGGAAACTAGTGCAGCGGGAAAACGTGCCATACCGTGCCAGATCTTTAATTCCCTGAAATACATGTAAGTTGAAAAATCAACAATAATGTTGAGCGAGTTCATGCGAAAGTGAGTAAATAAACCTTTGTATTTATCAAAAATCCTGGTATGTAGCAAATAAGGAAAAAAGAGATCACCAATGGTTTGCAAGGCCATTGATACGTGTGAAGTGCAAGTAGGAAGACTCAACCCTTGCGATTTTGCGTCGGGGCACAAAGTCACCCCGAGGTCCGTTATGCTGGACCTGGGGTTGGGCTCGCTACACCCAGATAGATCTACCGCTTACGTCCCTCGGTCCTACCATGAGGATTAATGGCCTCCAGTTCCCGCCTACCCACTCACATGATCTAAGTAGTAACCCTCCTTACGCTAACCATACCATGTAAAAAGTACTCATAATCATAGTAACATGTATTTCACCCCCGCAGTTTAGAAAACTGAAAACAGTTAAGAGAAAAGGGGGACATGAACTCACAGTCGGTGCGTCTCTACCAAGTACTCCAAATCAGGCAGCTGAGCAACGACCTACATGTGCTAATTCTATTAGACGGACGGCCGTGCCTTAGCTTTATAGTTTAAGTTTTTGGGAAATAGTTAGACAACTATTCCGTGTTTACTTTTCGTATATACTTGGTAGTTAATCTCCTTCCCAAGGATGGGGGATTTAATACAAGTGCGTTCGAATTATATCATTAAGTCTCACTTTTTTTTTGGGTAAAGGGTTACCCCGGTGATTCTATTAAAATGCAACCGCAATAAAGTACAAGTAGTGAGAATGTGTTCCACACTAGTTCATATACAGGACATGCCCCATATATGTAAAACAAAACAAATCCAAAGACCTATAAAACCCCAAAGACCTAGTCTACTATACATCATGACTCGACATCTAGTAGACAAACAATGCAAAACACAAACACATAATGTCAACCACCATCATCAAAAATAAAGTGGCCACAAAACCGCAGCCCCTTCAGACGAAAAGCAGACAGTCTATCCATTCGAGAACTTGGAAGAAGAGGTGCTTGCCCCTGCTTTTGAAGAAAAAGGATGAGTACCCGATGTCATAAATGCACTAGTTTCGTTGTAGACTTCTTCGACCTCCTCCTCATCCGATTCCTGCTCGTCCCTCGAAGGTTTCTTCTCAACCCGACCCACGGTGGTACCTCCCTGATTACCAGCCACTCGACCCCCCATGTTACCATTACCATCGTCATCTTTAAGACTATCAAAGGGGTTCGACGTTGAAACCTGATTCGAATTTTTCACAGCCGCATTCGGTTTAGGTTTGACAACCGGACGATAGACTACCTTAGGTTTTTGATTTTTTATATGAAGCCCTTGAGTAGTAGGTTTCTTCTTTTTAGCACCCACAACCTGAAAATCATCACCTTTTTTCCCATAATCCCCAATTGGAACAACCTGAGGGTTCTTTGGGCACGAACTATCATCATGACCAAAAACGCAGCAACCCGAACACCTTAAAGGCTCCCAATCATATTCAATTTTGACTTCCACCTTAGAATAACCATTACCATCTAAAGATGGAATGGCAACAGTGACACTTCTTTTTAATTCAGCCCCCGCCTGCACTTCAATAAGAGCTCTCGCGTAACTACTTCTTCCCCAAGAATCAGCACACATCGTAGCAGTATACGTATCCAACAACTTAGGCACCCTTATCTTTGATGCAATCAAACTAAGACCATCCTCGGTATAAGCTGTAAGCGGCACATCGTGCATCTTTACCCACACCGGAATAGCTTTAAGATCCTCTTTTTCTAGTTTGATAGAGGCCGACCACATCTTCAAGATAATCGGAACATTTCTTATCATCCATGGCCCATCCTCTAACATTTTATCCATCCCTTCCTTAGTTTTAAACTTAAAGAAGAAGAAGCCATTCGCATTCATCATCAATCTATCCAGACCGTACTTAACCCAATTGTTCTTAGCAAAGTAATCCACCACCGGAAACGCTAGCCGTTTACCCAAGAAATATCCATAGAGAGTGTTTGCATACCTGTCCGTGACTTGCTTAACCGAAGCCAACGGAATAACAACATCAGCTCCATCAACAACCTCAGAAGACTCCATCTCCCTAAAATTCACCGGCACCTTCTCCTTCAAGTTCTTTACTGCATTTGCAAAAGATACCGGTTCCGTTGTCACTGAAGGTTGCAAATTCCCCTGACCTGCCAAAGCAGCCGCATTGAATTCCAATCTTTGCGCATATCTCTTGGTAGCTTGCTTAATCCCTTCCCAATCAGAAACCCTAGTTGCTGACCGCAGGTTTTCAGCTTCAATTGGAACTGAATTCTTAACCAATTCATCAATTATGTTAACATTACGAGGTTCTGTTTGAGCCGAGAGATCGTCTATGATTTTAAACCTTGCTGCAATTTCCTCAAACGTTGCCCTCGGTGTCGCATGAAAATCCTGTTGTTTTCCACCAGAACCACTAACATCATCCATCCCAAAGTTGGCAGACCCTAGCAGCCGAAACCCTAGCAGCCGTCACCCAAAATCGATCAAAATCAACTACCGAAAACAATCAGAATTCCGATATTGGATGAAAGATTAGCCGGCAACCCTGAATTACAGTTGAACAATCAACCTAGTCTTCTTCAACGCGGAACCCTAATCTGATTAGAACTCTAATCAGAATTGGATTCGAGACCCAGATTGAATTCGAAACCCTAATCTGCCGCAACCTTGATCTGATTGTCATTGAGGATGTGATGCCGAACAGCCGCTCAATACTTTGACAATCAGAGAACAATCAAAATTCAAAACCCTAACAAGAAAACGTAAACTGATTTCACCCGATTTTCGTCCAAGGATCGGCTGGAAGAACCCAAAGAAGATAATCAAGATCAATCGATAGCAAGATGATCACGAATCTGATAGAGTTTCACGAGAAGCACAAAAATCGCCAAAATCGCCCACCTCTACAGTTATCATTAAGTCTCACTTAATATATATTTATTTCTAATTCCAAAATATAAACATTTTTCCCAAAAATATTATATTTTTACTTCACAATATTAAAATAATACGTTGATAAGATACGCGTTCATAAATATTTCTGTAAAATGCGTAAGTTACGTTTTATCATTCGAGTGGTAATAAATATTACCAGTGTAACTTATATAATTATCGTAGAGGCGTTCGTATTATTTTGGATCTGTTAACGTTCGTAAATATTATTTTTACTCTAAAAATAATATTTGTGTATTTTTACAAAATAATCATAAACAGTGTGGTGAAAATATATTTACTAAACATATATATTTATCACGTTTAGTTTTTGTGAAAATCCCACCTCCGATATTTGTAAATAAAGTCGTGGCGAAACTTATATTTCGAAAACATGTCAAAAGTATTTCTAACACTTATAGTGAAAGTATTTCTAAAAATTTTGCCAGAGTTTCCTCTGTAACTGGAGGTGGCCACGCTTTCAAGCGTATCATTTTCTTTTACTAAATCAATTTCAACAACTTCTTTATTCAATCAAACAATTTCCGACACAACAAACTAGTCGACAAGTATGTAAATCGCATAATTACATGAACTTGTAGTTTTTCCGAAACGATAGTGTAAATCACATTATATTTTGTGGATCTTTATATAAAGTAATGTGATCTCGTAAAAACCTCGTTTTTAGAGTAATTCCATCTTTACAACTTCTCGTCATCTTTTACAAAGTTTGTTATTTTGTCGAAACTTTTCATTTCACTAGTGTTTACACACTTGTGGTTTATAAAAATCATGCTTGTTAGTGTAAGATCCATTTTTAGAAAACACGATTTCTTTGACACTTGGTCTTTCGAACATACCACTTGCAGATACGTAGATCTGCTAGTTTTAAACACTATTTCATAAGTAAAATACTTTTACACAAGTTCATGGTTCGCGTGTGGTTGAGTTTCACCTTTTAACCCTTGTCTCATTCAAAACAAGCTTATGTCAAGATCCATGACCTTAACCAAACCGGGTTAAATGATGATCCGAGCTACCACAACATAGATCGGGTCTAAATAATCACAACTTTCAATTACTACATCATTTACACAACTAGCGAGCTTTTAACCAACATTATTCATGTTTTTAGTAGACTTTTGTGCTTCAAATTGCAAGTTTCCGAATTTTAACCGTTACATAACATATTAACCACTTTAGAATAGTTCAAGAGAGTGTTTTAAGCATTATACCTCTAGCTCGAGGCTAGGGAAGAATCTATGCGAAAAATGCGTGGATAAAAGCTAGAGAAAGTGGTCCTTCGAACTCCGAGTGCACCAAGCTTCCTATTACGTGATCCTTGAAGCTTGTACAACCTTGGAATGGAATGATCAAGAATCGAAAATGGTTGTAGAGGGGAAGGGGGTTTCGGCT